>NC_091679.1:1568750-1882500 GCF_030179915.1 Drosophila takahashii | reverse complement strand
AAGTTAATTTAAGGACGTTATTAATTTTAAATGGAATTTTAAAAAAAGTAGACAACAACTTTTTTGGTGAAAACTGGTACACGACTCTCAAAGCTTTAATCTAGCTAGAGCCTGGCTTATAATGTTTTCCCCAAAAGTTTTGTCACTAAAAAGGACTACAAAAAAAAAAAAAATAAAAGCAATTTTTTTAGTGGATAAGTTTTGAGAAAATTGAGTGTCTCAACTTACAGACCGTCTCAACCTACAGACCTCTCCCCTATACATTACATGAGTCACTAAACATTTTTGACAAGGCAAGACACATAATCGAATATGATGGAGTTGAGAACTTAATAAGCATATTAAGAGAGTATATTCCACCTAAAATAACGGTTGGTATTCATTAGTAGTATATAAATGAGAGTTCTGTATCGTATTTAATGCGGGCTCTGGATACAAAAGTGGAGGGGGAGGTAATTAATTATGCTTATTAGGGTAATAAATCAGGACAATGTGACAGGTGTGGGACGTAATTAAAGTTAATGGGTGCGTGACGAGTGATCGTAAATTAGGGTCCACAATAGTTATATCCAGCTTTTGTATCTAGGATTTGTATTCAGGAATCAGATCCCGAAATTCGGTCCAAAAATCGGGACTCTTATTAAGCGGGAAGAAGTTACTGGGGTGTGACGGGTGATCATAGCGTCATATCTAGGAAATGGGGTGAAAAGAGGAGAGAGATTCTGCTTAAGTGGTTGACGAGTAGGTTGACGGGATCGAAAGTGAGAGAAGTTAGAAAAGTAGGGTGAAACGAGGGGAGGGAATCTAGTTAAGCGGGTGAGAAGTTACTGGGGTGTGACGGGTGCGTGTCATAACGCCCGGTGTCATAGATCCCGCGGGCGCTATGACACACTAAAAAGTGTCATAAGGCCCGTGGGCTTTATGACACTTTTACGAGTGTCATAACGGCCTTTCAAAAAATGTCATAGTGCCCCCGGACGTTATGACACTTTTAAAAGTGTCATAACGCCCGCAACTTCTAAAAAATTCTAAAATGCATTTTGAGTTAATGAGAATATCGATAAGAGAATTCCTTTTTGTTGTAAAGCGCATTCGAATCAATGAGATTACCGAGAAGAGAGTACCGTTTGTCATGATACCTCTCATGCTTTTTCATAATTTAGTCAGTTAAACATTTCAAGAGTTATGTTCCGGTTCTGCTTCAGAAGATTAAGATGTGGAAAATACTTTGCAGTTCAGCCAAATGGCTGACATGCTAAAATGTATTATTTGCATTGATAGGGCGCGGCACGTAGTTTTTCTAGGGTGCATGTCATAGGGCCCGTGGGCCTTATAACACACTTCAAAGTGTCATAACGCCCGCAGGCGCTATGTCATTTTTTTTGAGGGCCTTATGACACACAGGAAAGTGTCATAACGCCCTCAGGAAAAAAATATATTTAACTAATACTTTAGTAATTAATGTGATTTTTTTTAGATTTTTATGTCCGTTTTGGGTGAAATTTTCTGCTGACCGTTTTTTAGAGTTCCAATTTTATATTAGTTTAGATTATTTATATAAGTAAAAAAGTCGTATTCAGGTTGAGCGCGCGCAGTAAACAATAATGCGGCTTGCACTTTTATTCAAACAAATTTTTGTCTGCGCCCTTTATAACATTTTATTGAAATACTTGTAAGTGCGAGTAACATAGAGGCAATGTAGTAATCAGTTGTGTATAATAATTCAGCGATGAGTAGTGTGGTAGAAGTCAAGTATTTGTAGTGAGGAAAAGCACCGCAGGCAAAAATTTTTTTCAAAAAAATCGCGCGATTTTTTAGAAAAAAAATTTTTGTCTGCGGTCTATTTAACAATTTATTGAAATACTTGTAAATGATTTTCAACTATCTGGCTGCAGTTCGGGCAGAGCATTAGAGAGTTTTTTGAACGCTGTTCCAGATTTTTGAAGCACTCAAAGCATATTTTGAAGTGCCAACATGGAAGGAAAACTACGTCCTGCGGCCTATCAATGCAAATAATACATTTTAGCACGTCAGCCATTTGGCTGAACTGCAAAGTATTTTCCACATCTTCTGAATCAGAACCGGAACATAACTCCTGAAATGTTTAACTGACTAAAATATGAAAAAGCATGAAAGGTATCATAACAAACGGTACTCTCTTCTCGGTAATCTCATTGATTCGAATGGGCTTTACAACAAAAAGTAATTCTCTTATCGGTATTCTCATTAACTCAAAATGCATTTTAGAATTTTTTAGAAGTTGCGGGCGTTATGACACTTTTTAAAGTGTCATAACGCCCGGGGGCACCATGACATTTTTTGAAAGGGCGTTATGACACTCGTAAAAGTGTCATAAGGCCCACGGGTCAATGTTTTCATTGTTTGCTTTTTTCAAATCGATTGAAATTCTCACGTCGATAGGTCCCGATTTAACTGTTTCATTTTGATATGAAAGGTCAACTACAATAATAGGTTTACTTTTAAATTCTGTCGGTGATAAAAATGGTTCTGCTGGGCGGTTGTAATAACTCTTTTGAAACATTGCATACATATCATAAAGGTGGGCATATTTATCATTTTCAAAGTTTACATTTAAGTCATCATATGGATACGTTTCTGAATTCAAGTGGACTTTCAGGTTGGATAAATTATTTGTAATTAGTTCTCCATTCAACATGAAGGCTATAATAGCAAATCTCGGTCGTTCTCTATTACTTCCTATCTTTAAGCTCCAGACGTGTTGATTTCCCTGTATCAGTTTTGGGTTAATGTATGTATCCCAACTACGGAAAGCTATCAGTAAATTTACGCCACTCTTTATTATATCGTACATTTTAATTTTTGCAGCATCACTGGGTGTTACATGAGGGATTTTCCAGCTAATATTAGTCATTTCCAAAACATATGTATGGTTTGATTTGTTTTTAACATATACATCATCCAGATTTTTTGTGAGCAAAAGTATAAGTTCATGCTTACAATTCAGTAAAACTTTTCTATAATCCTCAGCAAACCCCATTACATTTTTTAAGGGTAGCGAGAAATTAAAATTACCTTTTGTAATAATATCATTTCCACCACTCAATCCAGCATTTAAAAGTTTGCGACTCTCCTGACGACTTTCCGATAGATAATTTTTAAGGGTGCTGCTCATGCCAACAAACCGTGTTCTATCAATTTCGTAACCATTTATTTCATATCTAATTTCATCAATAAAATTTGCCATACAATTATTGCGAAACGTAACCTCGATATTATCAGTGATGCTTGTACCATCGGCTGCTACTCTCTTAACAACTCCTTGAAAATAAAGATAGCTTTCGTGAGGGAGTACATACAAGTCCTGATTTTGAATACAAATACGTATTTCATCATTTGCTTTAAATGATTGATGATATGAGGAATATGTATGATATTCCTTTTTCGAAATACTTTCATCTGAATACGGTCTCTCACGAACATTTAAAATTTCATTCATTTTAAATGCTTTTTATTATTATTATTATTATCAGATTTGAATTTTGAAGCCCAGTGATTTTAAAAACAATTTGTTTTTATATGTAAGACCCTTTCGATTTAATCCTGTTTCTTAAGCTTTACAACTGCTAGTGCGCGGTTGATGAAGTATACCGTTGCTTTTATTGTAAATTATCATTCTATTGCGCGAATATGTATGCGAATTGATACGTTTTCACCACGCAAGTTCAATAAATCTCCGTTCTGATCAACGATATGTATTGAGAGAGTACTTATTTTTCTGCAGTTAATAGGTAAATAGATGAGATTGTGTGGTGTCACAGTCATTTTATAGCCCGGTGGAACCGAAATTGCAAACTCATGTAATACGTGATTTGGTATATTATCAACGTAAGAGCCACTCACAATATTACATTCCAAACGAATGGAATTAATTTTTAAAATGTGGACAGCATAATTGGACAAGTGATTTTGGTTTGCCTTTAACACTCTTTGCTTAAAACCAAACAAATGACCTATTGACCTCTCCTTATTAAAGTATATATCTTCTTTACTGCTAATTATTTCCACTTGAAGTGCATTATTATTGCTTTCAATTTTCACTGTATTTTCCAGATTAAAATCCTTTAACTTGTTGTAAATAAATTGAGAAATATCGTTGAGTTCATAGGAGCCGGTGGGAATAATAATAACTTTATCACCAATATGAAAGAGGTTGTTATTTACATCCACGTTGGGAATTGAGTTGTACATGTTAAACTCAACTAGCGCACACTCATATTCCCCGTTTAATTCAATTGGTGAAAAATAAACTGTGTTTATAACGGAACTATTTCCATTCACTGATAGAGTCAATGATCTAACCATTTTGAAATCTGTTGTTCAACTGGGTGTCATACAACCCCGCCCCAATCTTATATTAAAATTAAAGAAGAATAAATTGGTCAAATCCTTTTCTATATCGTCCCTTATCAATATTGTCATCCTTACTTATAAATAAAAATCCATATTTATCCTCCCAACATTTTTGACAAATTTTCGTAAATGTCTCATAATTCATGTCAGGGATGATATCGCATATTTAAATCATCCTGTTTAAACATAATAATTACATTTGCATTGTCCCGTAAGAGATGTTTTGGTATCCGTGTATATGTTTGACATAAATAAAAAGAATCAATATTTTTGTGACGACCCATACAGAAATATGATCGAATATTATCCTGTTTCTCACAAGCCACATCGTCGAAAATCATGATTGAATTATTTTTTGCTTCGGTGGGTGGTAAAACCGTTTCGTTCAGAGAGAATGTATGATATCCCATACCTTTAATCGGTTTAAATAGCTTTTCCAAGTAATCATATTTCGGTTGGTAAAGACTCTTTGAAAACACGTATATATTTTCAAATCTCAAACCATTTGGACTCTCAATAAGACTTATCATTACATTAGTTTTCCCGCAGTTGGATGGACCAACCACAAGAGCTCTAATTGTGTTTGGTAATAATTCACTGTGACGTAGTGGTTTATTATTATTCACGTTCTCAATGTTACGAACAATAATGGTATTTTTTTGCTTCATTAATCGCATCCAGTGTTGGGACTTACCTAGATACTTTTACCTAGGTACGTACCTAGGTACAATTTAGTGGTACCTTTTACCTTACCTAGGTATAAAAATAATTGAGTACCTTTTACCTTACCTAGCTACAGATTTTAATATACCTTTGGAATTATGAAGGTACTTACATAGGTATTAAACATTGCTCTGATTTAAAATAGCCAAATCTGACTGCGACACTGTAGTATCGTTTCATTGTATCGTTTCGTTTCGAAATTGTAATAGTCGGAACGCAGCATTAAAAGTCATTGGAATTCAGCCGTTCTATTGTTTGTTTCGTGAAGTTAAAACTAATCGCAGTTTTATTTTATATAATTTTGTGCACGTATGTATGTTCCCATCACTACATCAATTTATTTATGAAACCAAAGTGTATTTGGCGCGCAAAAATGCCGTATGTACGTAAACAAACGGCATATACATATACATAGTCAATGTTTCTACATACGGAATTTTTGCGCGCCAAATATGTACATGAGGGTTTCATAAATATATTAATGAAGTGATACGTGCGTACAATTATTCATGCCGCGTGTTTTAAAAATATATACACAAAATTATTTAAGCTTATATTTATAAATAATTGGATTTAATTTCAACAACTTTAGAGGGTTCATCCAAGCAGTTACACGGACTACGAGGCCATGAAAGCTAAGAAAGCTAAGACAAATATGGAACTTTGTAAGGAAAATTAAAAATCGTTTTTTCGGTTCCTTGAGCTCAGCTTTTATAAAAAATAAAAAAACAATATATTTACCTTTTACCTTTACCTAGGTACTGGGAAATTGAAGTACCTTTACCTTACCTAGGTATTTATTTTTGCCCAATACCTTTTACCTTACCTAGGTACAAAAACACAGTACCTTTCCCAACACTGATCGCATCCTATTATAAATATGTTTATTCCGTGATAAATCTTCAATGAATAAAGACAATATATAATGGGGAAACGTTTTTATAATCACATCAGTCATTATTTACACCGTAAACGTGGAAGTGGTCTTATTAATAAGTTAATAGATTCTCTTCCGATTGAGTTTCACATTCCTGGACATAACTATTGTGGACCCGGTACAAAGCTTGCAGAGCGATTACAGCGTGGAGATCACGGAATTAATCAGTTGGATGAAGCTTGCAAGGTTCACGATATTGCCTAATCACAAAACAACGATCTAAGCAATCGACATAAGGCAGATTCTGAATTAATTAACAAGGCTTGGGAGCGAGTAAGGCCAAGGATAGTTCTCTTAATGAGCGAGCAGCAGCATATTTTGTAACTAATATTATGAAAGCAAAGAAACATTTTGGAGCGGGTGTTCGGAAGCGAAATAAGAAAAAACAGAAGAAGAGGAAGCGTGGGAGGATTAAAATAAATAGACTATCATCTGTTGTAAGAGAAGCGAGTCGGGAATTGAAAAAACGAAAGCCCCTGGATGTGGTTAATGCAATTAAAATTGCACGTAAAGCAATTCATAATTCAATCGGATCTAAGAAAAACGTTAAAGTTCCTCGAATAATTAATGTTCCCAAAATGAGGGGTTTTTTACCACTGGTACCTATCTTAACTGCATTAAGTGCTATAGGTAGTTTAGCTTCAGGAACTTCTAGTGTAGCAAAATTAATAACAAACGACTCTCTCCCTAAAACACCTAAAAATAATGAGAGTGGAGTGATTAACTTGGGTGACTCGAAATCAAGGGGTACACATTGGGTAGGGTACCACAAAAACAAAAACAGCATATTATTTTTTGATAGTTTTGGAAATTTACAACCACCAAAAGAAGTTGTGAAATACTTAGGGGATAAAATCAAATATAACTATGAACAGGTACAACGTTTTGGAACATACAATTATGGACACCTGTGCATTGACTTCCTGCTTTCATTCAAATAAAGTAACTGATTTAACGACTTTTAAACAACAAGGGTGGAAAAACAACAACCTGTTGCTATGGAAATCTCGGTCTGAAAACTGGTATAAAATGAGCTCGGAAATCGTTTAGTCTTTACAGTCAGAACTTTAACATCAGCGTGCTTCTCATTTAAACCACCTTCTTCGAGGACAAACTTCAAACCACAACAACATTGAAGCCCTTGCTATCACAAAACAAGATGGGTATAAACGTCAGCTACCCAATTATCAATGCGCAGAGGAAGAAAACTGTTTATGGGGACTCCATTGCCTTGGAACTGGATAAATATATTCTATATCTACCTAAGAGATATAACACTATGAAAGATGGTCATCTGAAGTTGCTCAAGGACAAGGAATATCGAGTTATAAAAAGAAGCAATGATTCCCTGCAACTAGAGTTAAATACAATTGTTTAATCCACTTATCACTTTGTTATTTATATAACATTTGTACACAATCATTTATTATATTCAATAAAACATGCACACACACACACACCCACATTAAATTCTTTTATTTGAAAAGGAAATGTAAACAATGTAAAATGATTCTTTTTTCAGCCAAAAATAAAATCATATAAATAATATATATATTTTATAACTTTCATTAGTATGAAATGTAACCCTGTAAAGTATAGTTCATAAACTGGTATTACATCTTTTGTGCTGACGGTGGTGAAAGTTTTGAAAGTACCCAAAATGAGTCAATTTATTTTAAGTCAGCTTACTGGAACGAGAAATATATTAAAGAAAAAGTTTAATGATCTAAAACATTTTAAATCACAAAATGCTTACGAGTTGGAAGAAACTTTTAAGCCAATAACAGATCCCTTAAACGAACTAGTTAGTGAAAATAAAAAACGAAAGTTTATGAATACAAACGAAGATAAATCAACGGTTCTAAAGCAAAAAAGTGAAATTTTTAAAAATGAAACCCCCAGTAAAAAGCTTAAGAAACATCAATTAAGGTATGATGACGATGATGATCATGATTACGAATATTATGATAATAATAGCCGAAATGAAGAAACAAAAATTTATAATGATGATGTTACTAGTGACTCAGATGATAAATTTTTTTCACAGTCACATATTGAATTGGGATCAGAGCCGGAAACACCGCTAGAAACACCTTTAGAAACACAGCTAGAAAAAGAAGCAGATGCTAGCAGTCTAATTCATGCAGACTATGATTTTAATATTAGCAGTCTATCGAGAAATAAAGTTCTGGACAATGCTTATGGACCTAGAAAAAGTTCATCAACCCCCAAATCCTTAAATTTGGGGAATAGTGAATTACATATAAGTCATAATAAAATTCAATTATCAAGTGGAAGCACGTGGGATTTGACTCCTGGGCTTTATTCTCTGATTGTTCATAATAAACCTACACAATTCAGTGCCACAGACTTGAAAAATTATAAAGATATCATAACTGAGACAAGTGCACATAGAATAGATTTTGATCCAAATAAGCGAATAAAAGGAACTAGAGGATACAAGTATACAAACATTATTAAAAAGTTCATGAGCAATGCTAATATACCTCCTTCAGCTATATCCACCCCAATTCAATCAAAACAAAAAAAATCAAATAAAAAGGGATTTGGATACATGTCCCTACAAAGAGCAAAACCCAATTATATTTATTGGGATGACGTCAATGAATTAGTTGAAAGATTGCAGCTTTTAATAGCTTCAAAGGCCGCTGGCAACACTAATCACAATAACGAGATCATGTCTATAATAGAAGAACTGCGAGAGGCTAAAATTATATATTAATTGAATAAATAAGGTTCACAAACTTTAAATTACCTTATAAACAAAATGTCTGTCGACAAGTTTAGTCACTTTTCAGACGAAAAAGAGCACACAGATATTTTAAAAAGGGATATTAAAACTGTTGTGGGGTTGTACATTGATGGCGACGAAAACCTGAATACCCAACAGAAACGAATTAAAAATTGTGGGAACCCAATAGATTATTCGGATGCAACGACGAAAAAATATGTCGATGAAAACTTGGAGACGTTAAAGAAAGACCTTAATACGAAAATAAATACATCCCTTAATCGAAGACTTTCTAAAATAACTTCTTTGGAAAATTTAGTTCAAGTTAATAATGGGAGGGTTGATAATGTTGATAAAATCCTATCCAATATGTTAACAAAGATTAATAGTATTGAGAGCTATGTTTATAAATATGTTACTCAACCGAAATCAGTTTTAAAATCACAGACAGTTGAAATAGAAGGTACTGCAACTCCAATAGTAAGAAAGTTCTAGTACCAAAAAATATGAGTGATAAATTGGGTATTGTTAAAGAAATTCATGCTCCGTGTCGACGTAATTTTAAACGTCGAAGGGTAGTGACAAAGGGTATAAATGACCTCTGGCAAGCAGATTTAGTGGAAATGGGAAAGTATTCAAAGCTTAACGGAGGATATTTTTATATTTTGACTGTTGTGGATTGTTTTAGCAAATATGCCTGGGGAGAAGCATTAAAATCAAAAAGCGCTAAAGATGTCTCAATGGCAATGGAAAAAATTTTCAAATCTGGACGTGGAACACCAAAAAATTTACAAACGGATGATGGAACTGAATTTTTTAACAAACAATTTAACGCGTTAATGAAACAATATGGAATAAACCATTATTCTACCTATTCAATTGTAAAAGCTTCAATTGTGGAACGTTCAACAGAAGTTTGAAGGAACTTATGTGGCGTGAATTTAGTTTTAGCGGAACATACAAGTGGGTTGATATGTATAAAAAATTAATTGATATATACAACAAAAGACCACATAGAACAATTAAGGTCGCCCCAATTGACGTCAATTCTTCCAATGAAAAACACATTTTGAAAACAGCCTACAATCATCTCAAAATGTTTAGTGTGGGGAAATTGCGTAATGGAGATTATGTACGCATCAGTAAATATAAACATGTGTTTGAAAAGGGGTATACACCGAATTGGACTACAGAAATTTTTAAAATAATAAGTGTGAAAAACACATACCCTACCACATACTTGTTGGAAGACTTTGAAGGTACTCCAATACAAGGTGGATTTTACAAAGAATAACTGAAAAAAACTCGTTTCCCAGACAAATATTTAGTGGAAAAAATAATAAAGAGAGACGGGAATAAAGTCCGTGTACGTTGGTTGGGGTTTTCAAAAAAATATGATAGCTGGGAATCTAAAGATAATATTTTATAGAGCAACTCTTATTCGCAATGAAAATAAAAGAATACATACTCCATATACTAATCAACTCAGCAACATAAAAATAAATATGTTCAGACCGGCATGCTCATGTAACAGCTTATGTACAAGTTCAAAGATAGTCTCCAGCCAAAATCCCCCACCACCCTACGTATACAAAGTCAAAATAGTTTCCACATACGCACACGCAAAGACTTCGAAGGTCATCCAATACAAGTGGTTTCTATAATTATGTTCAGACTCGCATGCTCATGTACGTACACATCATCAAAACAAGAGAGAACGCTATAGTCGGGCTCGTGTCCCGACTATCTAATACCCGTCACTCAGCTTAAGGGAGTGCGAACGCTGTACTCGGGTTGGTGTCCCGACTAATAATCGTAACTCAGCTAAAGGGAGTGCGAGGGAGATAGATATATATTGACAACTTTGAATGCGTATAACATTTTAATGAATGGTCCGATTTGAAAAATGTCTTCTACATTTCGATAGGTATAAATATGCACAACAAAATTGCATTTATACTTCTCGGAAATCTTAAAAGGTGTGGGCGCCAGACACATTTTAAAATCGCTAGTGGGTGATTGTGGGCGTTAGAGGGGGCGTGGCACTCGGCTAAAATAAACTTGCGCTGCGTAGGAAGCCCAAGAATATGCGTGGAAAATCTCAACCTTCTAGCTTTTGTAGTTTCCGAGACCTCAGCGTTCATACAGACAGACATACGGACAGACGGACATGGCTAGATCGACTCGGCTAGTGATCCTGATCAAGAATATATATAGTTTATAGGGTCGGAAACGCTTCCTTCTACCTGTTACATACTTTTGCACGAATAGTTTCCAGTCACAATCGCCCGCATCGAAAGGCCGCACCCTACGTATACAAAGTCAAAAATAGTTTCCACATACGCACACGCAAAGTCTGATAGAATGTTCTGCTTTCTGTGGAGGGCGATAAGAATGTTCTGCTTTCTGTGGAGGGCGATAAGAATGTTCTGCTTTCTGTGGAGGGCGTGTGGAGGGCTATAAGAATGTTTACTCAAGGTTTGTATATATTGTTTCTGTTTGTTGGACTGGTTCGCCAGCATATTTATGAATGATTGCCCCATCCCTATATTCGTTTACATAATAGTTATATACTGAAAATTCTAAATAAATACCACTGGGGCGCTTATGATTTTTTCAGTAGCGATCGCAAGCAAGACAAGACGGTGAAAATTGGAGCTCAAATTGCTCGTATAAAAATGAAAATTTTAAAACTCAAACTTCATTAATAATTGTGTGTGGAAATGAAAAATAATAAAATAATAAAACTATTTTTGATAATAGTTTCTGTAATAGGAGTAGTGGAAATGGGAGTAATACCCACTACACATCTAACGACATACAACGAGACAATGGAAACCACAAATATTCAAATTTTACTGCCTAACAATGATGTTTTGAATATTCAGCTGAAATTGTATCTATTTAAGAACAGTTCACTAGCGAATATAAATAACATTGATGAGTTAGAGAGTAAACTAAAAACCTCACAAGGTAAGAACATAAAAACAATAATAACAATAAATAATAAAAATTTGTTTTTTTTTGTTTTATTACATTTCTATATGTAATTTAATTTCAGAAGCAACAACAATGGCAAGCTATATTACAGAAGAGAGGAAACTAAAAAAAGATGAAGACGACGAAGCACCACAAGATAAATACCAATATCAATAACAATCACAAATTACTTTTTTTCCTTTTTCGATTTTTGTTAACTTTGTTATGATTTTTAATTTCAGAAGCAACAACAATGGCAAGCTATATTACAGAAGAAAGGAAACTAAATAAAGATGAAGACGACGAAGCACCACAAGGTAAATACCAAAATCAATAACAATCACAAAATACTTTTTTTCCTTATTCGATTTTTGTTAACTTTTGTTATGATATTTAATTTCAGAAACAACAACAACAGAAGCAACATCATCATCAACACCCCCACCAGCTAATTTCCAAATTTATGATGAGTACGATGATTTGTCGTCACCCTCCAAACAATCATTTACGCCACTAAATGAAGAAGATGGTAATAATGATAATGTAAGTGAAGAGTCAAAAATTTTAAATAAAAAGGAGAAGCGTAGTGTAGAAAAAAAATATTATTTTCTTAAAAAGGAATTGTTAGAGAAGTTTAAATCAGACTTGCTTGAAAGGGAAAATAGAGAGGGCGGAACTATTGTAACAGGAAACAGAGGTTCCGATAGATATTATAAACTCGGTTATAAGGACCTTTTCACTTTAAGAATCCAGTGCGATTACGTTTCAAAAAGGTTAAAAAAACATTCTCATCTAGATATGTATAAGATTCAAATAAACTGTGTAGAAATTGATGAAGAATTATTTTACTATCCACTTCTACCAAAAACAATAGATTTACCACCTCCACCCAAGATAAGTAACAGAGAGGTTATAACAATTGAGGAACTAGACTTGAGTGGTATAGACTCTGATGGGGGAAAATTATGTCTATTAGAGTGTAGCGAGTTGTTGAACCGCAACAACTTTTATATGAATTAGGGATAACATATTACTTATTTATTTCAGAAGGATATAAAAATTCCTCAAGGAAATAATATATTAAACAAAACAAAAGACAAGTTAATTTACTCTAGTATATAATATTTCATTTCATTAATTCGTTTTTTTTTTTCTCATTTCAGTTGAATATGTTCACCTTTTAGGATCTAACGTAGTTTCAGTAAATTCAATTTCTAATAATATTTCTAGTTTTAATTTAACTGATGATGACATCACACAACTTTATCACCAAAATATAAACATTAACTTAAGCAATAGCGATGAGAGTAATGAACAAATGAAATTACTCCTGAACAAGTAGAGTTGGGTTATTATCTAAAACAGATAGGGAAAAAAACGAGGAAGAAAAATCAGCTGAAGAAGAAGATGAACCTGTTCAAGACAGGGATTCTGAACCTGAAGCTGAAATGAATCCACATGAATTAGAACTGTGGAATTATCTATATAGGCAACGGGTACAAAACCAATCAAATAAAATATACTCACCCAATTTATAAAAAATTTCCAAAAAAATTTCCCAACACCCAAATATTTTATATTTAATACTCAATTTATTTGAAATGTATTTGTTATCCGTTCAACTTAATGTTATACTAACAAAATATAAACATTTATATATATATATTGCTTAAGATTTATATATATTTTGTTAATTTTTATTGTTCAACACCTTCTATCAAACTTACTAATTAAATAAATATTTTGCATTGTTAAATCTAAAATTGTCTCTGTTTTTTGGGATCGGGGGGCAATTCATTATAAAACATTTCAAGTTCAAGCGACTTGTAAAGTAAATCATGTTCAACATTTTCAATTTCTGTTTTTAGGTACTTGAGTAAAGTTTTTTGTTGCTCAGTCTGGAATTCAAGACATTCTATTTCATCTACCTGTCTCCCCAAAACAAGTGACTCTCCCTCAAGGATTTGAACATTTGATATGAGTTCCCTTTCTATTAAACCCTTTTGATGATAAGGGAGTGTAAACACTTTATCACCCTCAACTTTTCTCTTCGTATCATTACCATCAAGAATTACACTATGCACTATCAAAAATTAACCTCGATGAATGCTATATTTTTGAATTCGTGATGAATTCCCAAGTTAAACTGCGTTTTCCAAAAAGTTCCCCGACGCAAGGATTCTTAGCAAAAGGACCTCAAAGTTCGAAAAATGCTGAAATTGACCAACTTTGCGGAGCTCTCAGAGGCAAATGGATGCATGGCTTGGTTCGAAGTTAAAGTTTTTTAAAAGATACACCCTTTATCTTTCAAACCCCATACATAAAATAATTTTAGGATTTTTTTTAAGGCAGAAATAAATTCCAAAAAACAACTGAATAACATACAGCTGCGGTCAAAATAGTAGCAGTGTTGCCGCCTTGTGTTTTTAAAAGTTTCATGGTGTAATTTTTTCTTATCCAATTAGTCTAATAGTAAAATTATAATCAATACAATATTACCAGGAAAAGATCAATTACAACAACAAACTTTTAAATACACAGGGCGGCTACACTACTACCATTTTGACCGCAGCTGTATACTTTTATGTTTTTTGACTATGTTTTCTAGAATTTGTTTCTGCCTTAAAAAAAATCTTAAAAATTTTTTAATTATGGGGTTTAAAAGATAAAGGGTGTATCTTTTAAAAAACTTTAACATCGAATCAAACCATGCATCCATTTGCCTCTGAGAGCTCCGCAAAGTTGGCCAATTTCAGCATTTTTCGAACTTTGAGGTCCTTTTGCTAAGAATCCTTGCGTCGGGGAACTTTTTGGAAAACGCAGTTTAACTTGGGAATTCGTAACGAATCCAAAAATATAGCATCCATCGAGGTAAATTTAAAAAGCACTAAAAATGCTGCACAGTGTTATTTTTGTCATTTTGTAAGTATTTATGGTATGATTTTTATAATTATATAAGTTGGCTCTTTCTTCGGAATAACCAGATGTATCAAATTTGAATTCTATATCATTCCGAATATCTCTATAAAAATCATCAGTTTTAATTGTATAGATGAAGGAATCTGTATCCATGTAATTTAATCTTATATTATCTTGAAATTTCGGTTTCATATACTGATAATGGAAATTATACATGTTCCACTTTAATAACTCTAATACTGTAAGCCCAAGATACATGGGTTTATCGTATACATATGACATTCTTCTCATTTGAATTGTATAGAAATCATTCTCTAGTTTTGTAGCACTTTGAAAATTAAACTTGGAAATTAATGCTCGTGCACATAATTTTTTACGACCACTTTTATTAATATTATTCTGTGGAGGATCCCAATCACAAACTATTTTAATGTCAACGCGATTCTCGATATTTTCGAGGGTTTTACCGTAGACTGCATTATTTAATAATTTAAAAAAATCTTTTTCAAATGAATTTTTAGCTTTTTGACGATATTGGGTGTTAAGGTCTATATACGTTTTGAGCCAAGGTTTTTGCTCAAAACGTATCCCTCTATGAATTTTTATTAGCTGCAACCCATTAAGCAAACATTGCTGTAAATTTTTATAATGAATGATATAATTTTTTTTATTTCCGAGGTCGGCAATCAATTTTTTTACTTTTTCGGTATTAGTGGCTAACTTTGTTGTTGAACAAAACGGTAAATCACTATGTAAATCATGGATACTGTATGGATAGTCCAAATTCACTTCTAAAATATAACCATAATGTCCATCGCTTGGAATATTTTCTACTACCAAATTTTCTATGTCTATGGGAGACAACCACTTAAACCCTTGGTAAGGTAAAGGTTGAGACATTGCCCAACCATACAAATTATTTGCATCTCAATACATTAAAAATGATGACTCTCTACTAGCATCATAATCACTTAAATATTTATTATTTGCTTTACTATATCTGTGACAGCATTGTACCAAACCACCCCGAATTCCACTTTGTATAAATTTATACATATCAATATCAGTTATTAACTGTAACTCAATTTAAGTGGTTTTCAGCATTGCCTGTTAAAATAAACCTGGTGTTGTATAAAAATGAGCTGGGTCAAGAGAATAAATTTTCATGCAAATTAAACGGAAATTTTCAAAAACGTCAGTTAATAATAATACATCAGTTTTTAAGTAAATCTCTAGATAGTCCTTTAGAGATTTTCAGGAAAATTGTGTCCAAACTTTAACAGCATGACTATAATCCTCTTGAGAACAATGCTTTTCAGTAAACTGATTATAAAATTGGTCTCTTGATGGTAAACTAGTTTCCTCTAGTCTATGCTCTGAATCAAGATATTCATATGGGAATACACCCTTCTTCCGCATAAGCCTAAATTCATTTTCACAATTAAAATGTGATCTTACTGATTTAAGTTGATCATCTTCTAAATTGGACGCTAAGGCATCTAGACTAGATGACATAAATCTAAATGTGTCTAGAAACCTTATCTCAAAACTGTTTCCACATTCATTTTCATTTTTTTTCATTACTGAAATGAAGTTCTCCTTGTTTATGGGAATAACTTTAATTTCTCCAGGTATTAATGTTAATTCTTTGATAAACAAGTGACAATCATACTTGGAGAAATTGTGGATTCATTACTATGGGAACAATTTTACTCAAATAATTTGTATGAATAGTTTTTAAGTTATTTACAAGGGAATTGACAAAATTTATGGCTGAATTACCTCCCGTTTCCATTAAAAATTTATCTAAGCTAGAATCATATGCACACTTTATAAAGTAAGCATATGAAATTGGTACATGTTCATTTACATTAAACAGTTTAGGACTTACATCAATATTTTTACGTCGAAGTATACACTCGAAATCTGCATACACTGCGAACGGAACTTTTAGTTGATGACGATGTGCCGTATACTTCAATGTCGATTTATATGGGTTTGGGAGAGTGACAACCTTTCCACTGCAAAGCTCCTTGTGGCGAAGTGCGTGACTTGCAGTTGATGAAAAATTTAAGCAGGTATTGCAAAACCATGTCCGTTCCTTATGTAGACTTTTTTGTGCAGACATTAGTCTGTTAAATAAAAGAAAAATCAAACAAGTAATGTAACATAATAAGTAAAAGTAGGTCTATAACGAGTAAAATTCATACTTTGAAATATTTTTTAACCATGTGTAGTGACCGAATCCGTTTCCTTCCAGGAAAAGTATATTTATGTGCGTCGGCTTTTCAACTCCAGATTGATAAAGAGGTCCAATTATAGTTTCACTTTCCTCATCATATCCAAAAACGTTAATACTCAATGTAACGTTTTTTTGAATGAAAATGTCTATGTCCTTTATTTTGAGCGGGAATGTTAACCCACTGAAGTTCAAATTTATTCCAGATGTTAAAACAAATCTTTCGGCCCTTATATCAACTTTATAGGTGTAGATTACACTAGGGTTACTTGATACCTTTGTAAGGGCCGAAATCAAAGTCCATTTAAAGCAGTATGAGTCATTCTTATTTTGGACATTAATTATTGCTTTTTTCGAAAAAAGCTTGGGTGGTGTTGGGATAAATGAGGAACCAGAAAGCGGTTTAAATTGATTGAAATTCATTTCCAATCGAATTATGCGGAGTAGGTGTTACGAGCGCCGGTTATGGCGGGAAGCGAGGCAAAAAGGGGGACAGCAGAAGCCACAGTCTCTGAAGTTGCGAAAGAAAAAAGAAAGACCAGCTTTGCACAATGCAATATAATGCACCAATTGGGCAATTCAATGGAATAATGTATCGGTCAGTAAAAAGCAACGAGAGACTGAAATGAACCCGAAAACTGATGCTAGCTAAATCCAAAGCGGGCCAGTTAGCTAGAACAAGGGGAAATGAGTACCTAGATGGGAACACTTAGGTACGAAAATAAGAACCCGGAAGCAAAAAGAAAAGCTCTAACTACGGTATAAAAGAACTATGACTCTACGGAGAAGGCAGTCAGATTCGCAGGTACGGCCGGCAATAATACCAATCGAGCGCAAAGAACAAAAATAATCCGTTCGACGGAAAGTTCAACACAGTGAACATGAATCCTTGTTTCGCGTTTCACGGAACTTCAGTTTAAGGACCAAAGATAAAAAAAAAAATGGGGTCCAAAGTTTCAAAAGCGGAAGGCAACACTGCCAACGTTATAAACAATGTGGAAGTGATCGACCACAAGGACGAAATCGTAAAAGTCTTTAATGTCTTGTGTCTAATTGCCGGGTTACTAGTGCTCCTTATAGTCCTTCGAGGACTCCGAATGTACAAGAAAACAGTACAACGCCGTCGGGATCAGGGACACGAACTAGAGAGGATCGTAGCCGCCGCCTCTAACTGGCCCGAAAGAAGCCGGGATTAAGTGCAGAAGAAAAAAGGGAATAAATGAATTAAATCAAATCATTGACAGCCACTGCAATGAAAAACTACAACAAAGGCAGCAACGCTAACAATAAAACAAATTAAAACAAATAATTATCAGTAACAGAACAGAAAACCCAAAACAAAATCCGCCACCACACAAACGTGCATGTGTAATAAGAAGCTCATTGAGAAGTTCCCGCAGTAAAGTTCACCTGGATGACCGAGTGCCGCTTCTTTCATTCCCTCCATATTCTTATAGTTTTTTTTTTCATTATTTTTCTGTTCAGTGTTTTATAAGAAATTAAAATTAATAGTTACGTGAAAAACGCAATGTTCAATGTATATCTTACCCAAAAATATTATTTTTAAGTGCACTAATACACCTACATATACATATATATATATACTCCCAATTTAATGATTATTTAAAACCCAAAGCATCCGGAGCGTCGAGATCTCATCGCCAGGACATCAATAAGTAAGTTTCTATATTTGTTTTCCTCTAAATCTATATATATATATATATATGTACAACTTCACCATGATCACAACACAGACGATGTTAACTACTCTTACAAGAGAACCCCATTTCGCTATTAAAGTAAAATATTTGCTATCCAAAGTCTATCTACCGATATCTGTAACAGAACTAGAGAATTTATACCTTGAGACCTTCTGTCTAGATTTCTCTCCATTAATTCATTGCAACAAACAAGAAAAAGCTATGATAGTAGGCGCGGTACCCAATGTACGAGTATATTCAGAAATCAATTCCAACAGTTTGTTAGGTGATGTCACTATTTTTATGATTAATAAAGATAATTAATCTGTTCTAAGAACACACAATAAAACAAAACAAAAAGAAAACACTACATAATCACCATAATTTGAAAGGAACACAACATTTATATTGTATCTTTATATTGACACTTTAAGTATTAGTCTTCATAAACGTTTTATATATTTAATTTACCCTCTTTTATATTTTTTTTCATCAACACACTTACACCTACTCTATATTTTTGTCAATCATCATGCACACATACACAAAACCTTTTTACAATAAATTTATAATGTGAATTGAATCTCATAATGTGTTGGTAGAAACCGATTAAAAGGGGGGGAGCTGGTAAACATGGAAGAAGGGGTCAAGAACAGTGACACAACTTTTGACTGACGACCGCGACATTAGGGGATCGTATTGCGCGGCCCGCGACGATCCATTTGGCACACGAAGTGTGAAGGGGAGGGAATGTGGCCGAAACACAGCCCGATCGTGTTACGATCAAGCTACAGCTGAGCTTGTGGGGCAGTGCAGACAGATGACCAACGGACCTTACGAATTCTATCCATTTTTCAGGCACGATAAATTTATTCTCATTATGTTGGAGAGGAAGTGGCTTCCAAAGAACCCACCCCAAATACGGCGAGCTTAGCCGGCAGCCAGCGTGCCTGCTCAGGTCGCAACTTCCTCGGCCCAAGTCCTTCTCAGGACTGGGGCACTAATATGCCGACGTAACAGAATTGGCGCCCAACGGAGGACTTTTGTATATTCTTTAAGGAATTTTTGTAGGATCCACCATTTAGATACTTATGGTGTCTGAGTTGGTGTACCTTCTACCTTCGGTATAACCCACATCTCTAAATACCAAAATTTAATTTCGCTATTGTTAACGCAAGGGAGATAAGTAATTTAAATCAGTGCTAGCTTCATTTTTGTTGTTGTTGTTTTGTTTTATGGTAGATTGCAAAATATTTAGAATTTAAAGTCCGCAACTTCTGCGACAGTCAGAATTGAGAAGGCCTCTCAATCGGAATTTTGTCTCAGAATTGGGGTATGACTTTATACTTTGGTTCCTTTTTAATTCAAGGGCTTCCTTTGGCCGACGCTATCCGCTTGACTAGGCTATGCCAGGTCTTTCGAGAGGTTCGAGTCCAGATCAAGCTGAGTTGCTGCAAAGGCTGCGGCGTAGCAACTGGCGGTGTCAGGATGTTGCGATTACGTGGCTGATCAGCGTTCTCATGACCAGGGGGGAGGGGGCGTACTGACCGGATCCATACAGCCGACGCTATCCGTTTGTATTAGGCTATGCCAGGTCGCTCGAGAGGTTCGAGTCTGTATGGATACCACAACTACAGGGGCGGGTGACGAATTGTATCTCTCTGGCCGACGCTATCCGTTTGTACTAGGCGATGCCAGGTCGCTCGAGAGGTTCGAGACCAGAGAGAGAGGAAACAGCGAGGCAGTTCCTAGTGTCTTGGAATAAAGCTCTTTTCGTCGGTCTATGAGTGAGCTTAGCTGTTTTCCGATGACGGGGGGAGGGGGTTCGGACAATATCTTTTACGGGGAATCAGCACTCCGGTGGAGGCTGTAGTCCTGTAGTCAGTAGGGCATGGGCGGAACTGGTAACTCCGGTGGAGGCCAGTTAAATTCACCCATGGATTTCTATTGTGTTTGTTTTTTTTTGTAGTTTCGGGGGCTTAATTTCGGACGGTTTCTTGACCCGTATATACCCAATCATACCAGCAAACCCGACTTAAAAATTTGATTTATATTTGTTTCAAGTCTTTGTCCATTGAAAGACAGTGTATGCATAGAAAGAAGTGTAGTCAGCATAAATACACCCATACGTCAACATACACATATATAGTCGTCATCGTCTTTGACCGTCACTTTGGTAATTTGAAGATTTACCTCAATTAATATACCCGTTACTCGTAGAGTAAAAGGGTATATTAGATTCGTGCAAAAGTATGTAACAGCTAGAAGGAAGCGTTTCCGACCCCATAAAGTATATATATTCTTGATCAGGGGCACTAGCCGAGTCGATCTAGCCATGTCTGTCTGTCTGTCTGTCTGTCTGTCTGTCTGTCTGTCTGTCTGTCTGTCTGTCTGTCTGTCTGTCCGTCTGTCCGTCTGTCCGTCTGTATGAACGCTGAGATCTCAGAAACTACAAAAGCTAGAAGGTCACACAGATTTCCCACACATATTCTTTGGCTTCCTACGCAGCGCAAGTTTATTTTAGCCGAGCGCCACGCCCCCTCTAACGCCCACAATCGCCCACTAAAGATTTTAAAATGGGTCCTGCGCCCACATCTTTAAAGATTTCCGAGAAGTATAAATGCAATTTTGTGGTTTATATTTATACCTATCGAAATGTAGAAGACATTTTTCAAATCGGACCATTCATTAAAAAGTTATACGCAATCAAAAATTATATATCTATCTCCCTCGCACTCCCTTTAGCTGAGTTACGATTATTAGTCGGGACACCAACCCGACACAGCGTTCGCACTCCCTTTAGCTGAGTGACGGGTATTAGATAGTCGGGACAACAACCCGACTATAGCGTTCTCTCTTGTTTTTATTCTTGGATATTTATTTGTTTTTTTTGGTCGTCTGAAGGGCGTGTGCCAGTCAGTTTCTTATTACCACGGCTCAAGCTAAACGTAGGAGAATATAAAGTAAGGTAGGTCAGATACGAGCTAAGCTAGCGAGTGGAGTATATTAGTGAACATTAATGGCAGGGAAACGAAAGCAAGTGGCGTTAAGATTACCTCTGACTAGGTCGGCACGGGCATCCACATTAGCGGCAAGACAGGCTGGTCAAGCTAGAATAAGCGGTAGTAGAAGAGATCAGGAGCAAGCGAGCACCAGCCGCTCAACGGATTCAGCACCCAATCAATCGGTGAGCTTCAGCAGTAAGCTCGATAATTTGGGAAGCCTGGCGGAATACAACAACTCAGGGATGGACGATTCATTAGGAGCCGTAGGGGGAGTTACAAACCGGCTAGGCCAACCACAAGGAAGGTCCAGCATGCTCCCAAACACAGGAGCAAGGCCACGTCATTCCACCTCCGAAAGTAGGCTGGAGAGGATGATGTCAGCCATTATTATACAAGGCAACGAACTAAAGGCAACATTTGCAACGCAGATCACAGAGTTAAACACCCAAATGATAAATCTCCAGTTGCGAGTCGCTGAGGTAAGCGAAGCACAGGGACCCAGAAACTTATCAGGAGGCAATAGCTCCACTCCACAACTAGCAAGGGGACAAGAACCAACAGCAAATGGTCGAGATACCAGACATAGGAATCACGACGGGATGGGTTCAGGATCAGAACCACCAAGATATCCTGGACAGGCTTCAGGGGATCCGCCTACTCCGAATGAACGAGAGGGGGGAGAGACTACTAGTATGCAGGAAGTTTCACAGCTAATTAGTCGATCAGCTGGAAATCAAAACGCCAGACTCGACAAGTGGAATCTCAAGTTTGATGGCACTGCCAGGGGGATGTCCGTGGAGAGTTTTCTGTTTCGGGTGGAAAGGATGAAGGATTTATACGGGTGCACGGAGGAACAGGTGTTCAGAGAGTTTCATGTGCTACTCACAGGCCCCGCCTTAAAGTGGTATTGGCAACTGTTAGAAGACAAAGCTGATGAGTACGAATTCGGCTACTTTTCGCTGACACGAGAAATGACCAGGGCGTTCTCAGCCTCGGAAAACGATTATGTTACCATCAAAGATCTGGTGGAGCGGCACCAGGGGTATAATGAGAGTTTGGACGATTACATCTCGGCAATGCACAATCTGCATTTTAAGATGCGAAGGAAAATTCCGGAATCAGATCTGGTGGAGATTTTGAAAGAGAATTTGAACTCCCAACTCGGAGCATTTATGTTGGCTTCTCCAATAGATTCGTTAGCAGAGTTCAAAAAGAAGAGAAGACGGTTGGAGAAGTGGATAAGAGATAAGAGAGCACGGCCGCGACACGTCAACGAGATTGTCAACGAGTCGGAAGAAGACAGCGAATCAGAAGAGTACCAACTTGAGGCGTTCCAAAAAGACCGGCGGTCACAGGGAGCGAAGGCGGAAAAACCGAGCAGGATGAACCCATTCCGGCAAAACGCAAACAAAAAAGTTTTCGCAGGAGGGAACGGACCAGAAGCAGAAGGAGAGTGCTCATCCCCGTTTCACACATACTTGTGTTACACGTGCAACAAGCCGGGCGATTTCTATCGCCACCGTAACCAAGCAGACGGGACCGTATGCTCAGCCCGGTTCCATGACACACAGTGTCATTACTGTGGCAAAAGTGACTCGGATCACTCAACACAGGCTCCTTTTTTATCGAAAGGTCTGACCAGAGACGCAGGGGAGCTCGGTCAGACAAACGAGAACCAGAAGCAATAGAAAACACGATAGCGAGCCCGGCGCAGATTTCTCCGCATAAATCATTTCAGCAGCGGAAGACGGAGTATGAGGCGGCTCGCGCACGAATTTTTAACCCGGACGATAAAAAAAAGGACGAGAGACAGCAC
Source organism: Drosophila takahashii (assembly GCF_030179915.1). Classification (NCBI taxonomy): domain Eukaryota; kingdom Metazoa; phylum Arthropoda; class Insecta; order Diptera; family Drosophilidae; genus Drosophila; species Drosophila takahashii. The sequence goes on along the minus strand of NC_091679.1, from coordinate 1,859,038 downwards.
CGGAAGGACAAGAAGCTTCAACACCTACATCATTCTATGGATACCACACGGGAATTTAGGAAAAAATTAGTGGCTTCCATTGTCAGCCTTAAAAAGGACAACCGTTTGTTTGCCAAGACTAGAGTAGATGGCGAGGAAATAGTCGCGTTACTAGACACCGGAGCAAGCGCCAACTGCATTGGGAAAGGAGCGGAGGTGTTTTTGCGAGGGCGAGAACAGAAAGTGAAAAAGCTAACAAAGCAGAACGTCCAAACCGCTAGCGGGGGAAAAACCCAGGTTACGGGCATGATCACCTTACCAGTAGAATGGGAAGAAGAAACGAAAGAACTAGAGTTCTTGATAGTGCCAGCCTTACAGCAATCGTTTTATTTTGGGATTGAGTTCTGGGAGGAGTTTGGGCTTCCGCTACCAGGACAACGCTATGTGCGGGTAGCCGAGGTAGATCCAGTGCCACCCATAGAAGAAGACAAGCCGGCACGGCAGGAGACCGCATACACTCCGCATAAACTCGCGATAGAACAAGAAACCATCTTAAACCAACTGGTGGCAACCTTTCCATCATGTTCAGACATGGGCTTAGGGAAGACTGGTTTAGAAGAGCATGTCATAGAAGTTACCCAGGAAAATCTGCCGATTAAGCAAAGGCATTATCCCATCTCGCCAGCAAAACAACAGCTGGTGTTTGCCGAACTTGATCGAATGCTAAGTTTGGGAGTGATTGAGGAAAGTAACAGTAGCTGGAGCTCCCCAGTCACCTTGGTGCAGAAAGGCACGAAAAACCGTCTTTGCTTAGATGCCCGCAAAGTAAATTCCCGGACTGTAAAAGATGCGTATCCCTTACCACACATTGAGGGCTTATTGAGTCGGCTGCAAGAAACATATTATATTTCGGCAATCGATTTGAAAGACGCCTTCTGGCAAATACCCTTAGAAGCCAAGAGCAGGGAGAAGACAGCTTTTACCGTGCCAGGTCGGCCGTTGTATCAGTTTACGGTTATGCCGTTTGGCTTATGCAATGCAGCACAGAGAATGTGCCGACTAATGGACAAAGTTATTCCAGCTGCACTTCGGGAGAATGTATTTGTATATCTCGACGATCTGCTGGTATGCTCACCTACGTTCGAGGAACATTTAAATATGTTGTGGCAGGTCAGTGACTGCTTAAGAAGGGCAAAGCTGACGATTAACGTGGATAAAAGTAAATTCTGCTACAGCCAAGCTAAATATCTAGGGTATATTGTAGGCGGAGGTTGCATAAAAACAGACCAGACAAAATACAGGCGATTCAAGAGTTTCCGCAGCCCACTTCCGCCAAGCAAATGCGGAGATTTTTGGGTATGACAGGATGGTATCGGCGTTTTATTCAGAATTACTCACAAACGGCGGCGCCGCTCCATGAGAGTCTAAAAAAAGATCGGATTAAGAAATATGAACTTGACCAAGAAGGAGTGAAAGCATTTGAGGCTCTGAAAACCAGCATGGTTTCCGCGCCAGTACTAATAACCCCGAATTTCTCCAAACCCTTCACAATTCAATGCGACGCATCCACAACGGGAGTAGGAGGCGTGTTATTTCAAACCGACGAGGACGGCGGAGAGCATCCAATCGCATACATGTCTGCAAAGTTGAATAAAGCTCAGCGGAACTATTTCATTACGGAACTGGAGTGTTATGCTGCGATTTTAAGTATTAGTAAATTCCGACCATATGTGGAAGGCATGCCTTTTAAAGTAATCACGGATCATGCTAGTTTAAAGAGGCTCATGGGACAAAAAGATTTGTCAGGAAGACTGGCAAGGTGGAGTTTAAAATTGCAAGCTTTTGATTTCCAGATTGAGCATAGGAAAGGGGCACTGAACGTAGTTCCCGACGCGCTCTCGAGAACACATATGGACGAGATAGCTACAGAAGACCCAGCAGAAATCCAAGTGGATCTAAAGGCGGACGCATTCCAGTCAAAAGAGTACCGAGAGCTGGTTCTGGCAGTGGAGAGGCACGCAGAAAGGACACCAGACATTCAGGTTTCGGAAGGCTATGTGTACAAGCGATTAGGCTTCCGGTCGGGAGAAGTAATTACCGAAGACCGAGCTTGGAAACTGTGGGTTCCGCTAGAGCTTAGGCAGGAGATCGCCTTTCAAGCTCATCACGGCAAGACGGCAGGTCATGGAGGGATCCACAAAACACTGGAAAGAATTCGACAGTTTTATTACTGGCCCGGCATGACAGTCAGCGTACAAGAAGTAATAAAGAATTGTGAAGTATGCAAAGTCAGCAAAACCGCCAACAAAACGAACCGACCCCCAATGGGCAAACAAATCATAACAGAACGCCCTGGGCAAAGATTATATATTGATTTCATGGGGCCATACCCCAGAACAAAATCTGGAAATACCGTAATCTTTGTATGTCTAGATCATTTTACTAAGTTCGTTTGGTTAGAACCAATGCGGAAAGCCACCGCTGGAGGAGTCGTCAGCTTTCTGGAGAAGTCAATTTTTCATCAGTTTGGAGTGCCAGAGTTTATACACTCCGATAACGGCAAGCAGTTCATCTCTCAGGTATTCGCAGAACTGCTCGAGCAACATGGAATTCGACACATACGAACTGGCTTCTATGCTCCACAAGCTAATGCAGCTGAAAGGGTAAACCGATCCATATTGCAAATGCTCCGCGCAACGACTGAGAAAGACCAGCGGAATTGGGACTCCCACTTAAGTCGAATAGCGTGTACTCTAAGAAGTGGCTATCATGAAGCGTTGGGATTGGAACCATACTATGCGATGTTTGGGACACGGATGTTCACGCACGCCAGTGCGTATGCGATAATGAGACGACTTGGCGGGGTCTCAGCAACCGATCAAGTAGTGTGCTTAGCGGACAAGATGGAGTTAACCCGTGATCGAGTGAATAAAGGTTTAACCCGTGCACACGAGAAAGCGGAAAGGACATATAATACCCGCAGCAGAGAAGTTGAGTTTGCAGTGGGACAAGTGGTATACCGAAAAAACTACCGGCAAAGTAACCGAGCGGAAGGGTATAATGCAAAGTTAGGGCCAAACCGAGTTCGGTGTGTCATACTTAAACGACAAGGGAACTCGTTGTACGAATTAGGCAATGGAGTTGGCAAAAGTGTTGGTGTATACCATGCCAAAGACCTGTATATAGCCTGACCCCTGAATGAAATCCGAAAAATTCCCGCCGGTGAAGAGAGTTTGTAAGAATTACGGAATCAGGCCAGGAGAGACCTGCTATATAAACCCGACAACACGACAAATCCGAATCAGACTGCAATGACCATGAGGCCCCAAAAGCGTCGGTTTAATGGAGTCGCGTGGGATATACGCGAGATCAAGAAGGAGATAACAGAAAAAATATCCTTCCTTGAGCATTCCCTCGAGTTAATTGGTTGGCTCAAACATATGATAACATGGAGGGAGGACCAAATCCGGCAAAAACTAATACAAGTTCGGCAAGAGGAGGACGAGAAGGAAGCAAACCGCCTCCGGGAAGAAATTGGAGTAATGAAGACGGATATATCAGATGATCAGGACCACCTACAGAGGGTCTATGGAAATGTGGACTGGAACATCCTGTCCATCTACCGGACGCGAATGGAGCTGCGGCGGCTGGAAGGATGGGTGACGCGACCCGCACCCAAGAGCCTGATCAGATTGTAATAAAAAAAAAATAAATAAATAAATACAAATATAGATATAGATAAAAATACTAAAGAAAAAACTCTGTTTCAAAAAAAAAAAAAAAGGGGGAAGATATTGACAATAGCCACAGCAAAATATCCCGGCTAGTTCAGTCGATAGACCACGAGACTCTGTATCCCAGGGTATGGGTCGAGGCCACACGTTGGGCTGGACTCACGCACATGGAAAAGAGAAAACACCCTGTAACCGCTTGTCGTAGGATCCTTTTTGCGAGGTCGTTCCATACGGAATCCGCATCGACGACATCGAGCCTGTTACGAGCGCCGGTTATGGCGGGAAGCGAGGCAAAAAGGGGGACAGCAGAAGCCACAGTCTCTGAAGTTGCGAAAGAAAAAAGAAAGACCAGCTTTGCACAATGCAATATAATGCACCAATTGGGCAATTCAATGGAATAATGTATCGGTCAGTAAAAAGCAACGAGAGACTGAAATGAACCCGAAAACTGATGCTAGCTAAATCCAAAGCGGGCCAGTTAGCTAGAACAAGGGGAAATGAGTACCTAGATGGGAACACTTAGGTACGAAAATAAGAACCCGGAAGCAAAAAGAAAAGCTCTAACTACGGTATAAAAGAACTATGACTCTACGGAGAAGGCAGTCAGATTCGCAGGTACGGCCGGCAATAATACCAATCGAGCGCAAAGAACAAAAATAATCCGTTCGACGGAAAGTTCAACACAGTGAACATGAATCCTTGTTTCGCGTTTCACGGAACTTCAGTTTAAGGACCAAAGATAAAAAAAAAATGGGGTCCAAAGTTTCAAAAGCGGAAGGCAACACTGCCAACGTTATAAACAATGTGGAAGTGATCGACCACAAGGACGAAATCGTAAAAGTCTTTAATGTCTTGTGTCTAATTGCCGGGTTACTAGTGCTCCTTATAGTCCTTCGAGGACTCCGAATGTACAAGAAAACAGTACAACGCCGTCGGGATCAGGGACACGAACTAGAGAGGATCGTAGCCGCCGCCTCTAACTGGCCCGAAAGAAGCCGGGATTAAGTACAGAAGAAACAAGAAAGGAAGCTACCTTCGGCCAGCCGAAGCTTATATACCCTTGTAGATAAAAGAATACTCACTCGGTGCAGTTCCAGGGATTCCAGATTCAGCGTTTCGATTTATTTCAATTTTGTTTTTAAGTAGTGAAGAATCAAAACGCCTACTTCCTACAAAGTTACAATGAATTTTCTTATATTTGATTGGGAGCCTTAAGATATAGTGGTCCGATCCGGCTGGCTCCGACATATGTACTACCTGCAATAGAAAGAAGACCTTCGGGAAAGTTTCATCGCGATAGCTTTAAAACTGAGAGACTAGTTCGCATAGAAACGGACAGACGGACAGACGGACAGACGGACATGGCTAGATAGACTCGGCTATTGGTGCTGATCAAGAATATATATACTTTATGTGGTCGGAAACGTCTCCTTCACTGCGTTGCAAACATCTGACTGAAATTATAATACCCTCTACAAGGGTATAAAAAGGGAATAAATGAATTAAATCAAATCATTGACAGCCACTGCAATGAAAAACTACAACAAAGGCAGCAACGCTAACAATAAAACAAATTAAAACAAATAATTATCAGTAACAGAACAGAAAACCCAAAACAAAATCCGCCACCACACAAACGTGCATGTGTAATAAGAAGCTCATTGAGAAGTTCCCGCAGTAAAGTTCACCTGGATGACCGAGTGCCGCTTCTTTCATTCCCTCCATATTCTTATAGTTTTTTTTTTCATTATTTTTCTGTTCAGTGTTTTATAAGAAATTAAAATTAATAGTTACGTGAAAAACGCAATGTTCAATGTATATCTTACCCAAAAATATTATTTTTAAGTGCACTAATACACCTACATATACATATATATATATACTCCCAATTTAATGATTATTTAAAACCCAAAGCATCCGGAGCGTCGAGATCTCATCGCCAGGACATCAATAAGTAAGTTTCTATATTTGTTTTCCTCTAAATCTATATATATATATATATATGTACAACTTCACCATGATCACAACACAGACGATGTTAACTACTCTTACAAGAGAACCCCATTTCGCTATTAAAGTAAAATATTTGCTATCCAAAGTCTATCTACCGATATCTGTAACAGAACTAGAGAATTTATACCTTGAGACCTTCTGACTAGATTTCTCTCCATTAATTCATTGCAACAAACAAGAAAAAGCTATGATAGTAGGCGCGGTACCCAATGTACGAGTATATTCAGAAATCAATTCCAACAGTTTGTTAGGTGATGTCACTATTTTTATGATTAATAAAGATAATTAATCTGTTCTAAGAACACACAATAAAACAAAACAAAAAGAAAACACTACATAATCACCATAATTTGAAAGGAACACAACATTTATATTGTATCTTTATATTGACACTTTTAGTATTAGTCTTCATAAACGTTTTATATATTTAATTTACCCTCTTTTATATTTTTTTTCATCAACACACTTACACCTATTCTATATTTTTGCCAATCATCATGCACACATACACAAAACCTTTTTACAATAAATTTATAATGTGAATTGAATCTCATAATGTGTTGGTAGAAACCGATTAAAAGGGGGGGAGCTGGTAAACATGGAAGAAGGGGTCAAGAACAGTGACACAACTTTTGACTGACGACCGCGACATTAGGGGATCGTATTGCGCGGCCCGCGACGATCCATTTGGCACACGAAGTGTGAAGGGGAGGGAATGTGGCCGAAACACAGCCCGATCGTGTTACGATCAAGCTACAGCTGAGCTTGTGGGGCAGTGCAGACAGATGACCAACGGACCTTACGAATTCTATCCATTTTTCAGGCACGATAAATTTATTCTCATTATGTTGGAGAGGAAGTGGCTTCCAAAGAACCCACCCCAAATACGGCGAGCTTAGCCGGCAGCCAGCGTGCCTGCTCAGGTCGCAACTTCCTCGGCCCAAGTCCTTCTCAGGACTGGGGCACTAATATGCCGACGTAACATAGGGTCCACCCGCTATCCCTTTCCTGAAACTCTTCCATTTTTATTTTCAGATGGTCTGAGTGATTGGTGAATATGCGGTCTAAATCCGAGTGGCATGTAACAACTTCTATTTTGCTTTGAATTTGTTTAGTCTCCGTTTTTAAATCGTCATCTTTCACGAGCATATATTCCGCAAAAGGCTCAAAATTAACTTTACCGGACATGTAGCTTTGAAGCACATTAAATAAATGAGATTTTAAAGCCTCTCCTGCTTCGAAGAGGAACTCTTCCGGGTATCTTAATTCCTCTCCTTCATCAACAAACATATAATGAAGGATTCGACCCTTGAATCCATCCGAAATCTTTTTAATTCTTCCATCCAAAGGTACCATAGCGTTCATCTTGTGGTTCGCGGTTCGTGCATGGTGATTCTATTGAACTCCCACCGGGATGAAACGACGGCATGACTCACAATATTTTTGGGTTTGGTTATTCATTTTAATTTTTATTTTGGAAAGAATTACAATTGTAATTAATTTGTAGATTGTTTTAAATTTTTATTTTCTTTTCACAAAGTCACTTGTAATGTAGTTAATTTGTAGATTGTTTTAAATTTTTATTTTCTTTTCACAAAGTCAATATAACTTTGAGGTTAGATTATTAGTATGAACCTAAACTTTAGTTTGAAAATTACAAAATTCAAAGTTTTGATTGGTTAATGAAAATATTTTCCTTAAATTTAATATAGGAAATTAGAGATGCAACGAATTGATTGGTTGATGAAAATATTTTCCTTAAATTTAATATAAGAAATTAGACTTGCATTATTTTCATTGGTTGATTCCATCGAATATTTGATGGCGAGGGAGGGGTGAAAGTGAACCGTGTCCTAGCAACCAGGTTGTTGACTACTCGGTTTCTAATCACATTTGCATTTGTCTAACTAATTTTCTCAAAGGGATGATCGCGAGGGAAGGAATGGTGGTTGAAAATTTTTGCTCCCCATATGAAGAGGGGATAAAAGTCAGAAGTTACTGGGAAGAACCTTCAGTTCGAATTGAAGGTCGGGATTAATAATATCAGCAGCAGCAACATAAGTTTGGAATAGCAACAAAACGACAACCAAAAATCAACAAACCAAATCAACAAAAACAACTATACAACAAACAACTAATCAACAACCAAAAATCAACAAACCAAATCAACAAAAACAACTATAAAACATCCAAAATCAACTATACAACAAACAAAATCAAACAAAAATCAACAAACAACAACATCATCAACATCCAAAAATTAACAAACAACAACAGCAACAACCAAAAATCAACAAACAACAACATCATCAACATCCAAAAATCAACAAACAACAACATCATCAACAGTCAAACAGCGCCAACAACATCAAGAAACAACAAGAAACAGCAGCACAATGAATAACAACCACGTGTGTAATGAAATCACCAATTTCCTCGAAGAATTTGGTGACTTCATTTTTGAGGATCATCGGGAGTCCCTGGAGATGGACTTCTCCAATTTTCAACAGATGGATCGAGTCGGTGAGAGAGAATCTAGGTATGGTGTTCATATGCTAACATGTCCCTGGGCCGACGATGACGTAAGAGAGGGCCCGGATACATGTCAATGTCACCAGGCACCATACATTAGAATTAAAGCTATTGCTTTAATTAACAAATACAAAAATCTTAACCTTAAATTTACAAATAAAAAATAAATAAAACAATAAAAATATATTTGAAATTAACATATTCTTTTGTGGGGGGATGGGTGATTTTTTCAGATATTTCTTTCAGATCAAAAAGTTAAAAAAAAAAATAGAGAAATTCATGACCTAAATTCAAATTAACATCTTCTTTTGTTGTGATGGGTGATTTTTTTTTCAGCTATTTCTTTCAGGTTAAAAAAATAAAAAAATATACTTGAATTTAAAATTTACATATTCTTTTTGTTATTGGGGTGGGAGTTTGTTTCTCAGTGGCAAGCAAAGGGATCCCTTTTCAAGGGTGCTTGCTTTCAGCTGTTTCTTTGGGAGTTTGTTTCTCAGTGGCAAGCAAAGGGATCCCTTTTCAAGGGTGCTTGCTTTCAGCTGTTTCTTTTGGACGTGACAACAGCCCGTGACATTCTAACACGTACCCGTGTGAGCACCACACTTTCTTAATCTAAGCAAAGGACACCCGGCACACCCCAGTAATTTCTCCCCCATTAACTAGGATAACCCAAATATATCGCTATGATCACCTGACACACCCCAGTAACTTCTCACCCGCTTAACTAGATTCCCTCCCCTCGTTTCACCCTATTTTTCCAACTTCTCCCACGTTCGATCCCGTCAACCTACTCGTCAACCACTTAAGAGGAATGCCTCCCCTCTTTCACCCCATTTCCTAGATACAAAAGCTGGATATAACTATTGTGGACCCTAATTTACGATCACCCGTCACCCGCCATTAATATCTCCCCCTATTTCTGGACCGAATTTCGGGATTCCTGATTCCTGAATACAAATCCTAGATACAAAAGCTGTATATAACTATTGTGGACCCTAATTAACGATCACTCGTCACGCACCCATTAACTTTAATTACCCCCCACACCTGTCACATTGTCCTGATTTATTACCCTAATTAGCATAATGAATTACCTCCCCCTCCACTTTTGTATCCAGCCTTTGTATCCAGAACCCCCAAAAACATACTACTAAGGCCGGGGAGGACAAAGAATTTAATAGAGGAATTGTTGCCTACCGGCTTAAAGAAGGGTCCGGTTACTTGGTGGGTTATTTTTATATCCCCTGCTGCGGATTGGACTTTAAAAGGTTTGGGAAAGGGAGTGCAATATCTACCAGGCGTCGGCCATAAAATTTGCTTCGTCGAACCTATCGACTTCACCTTCCGTGCGGCAGTCGGCCGGGTCTGTGCTTTCACGATAAGTTTCGCCAACAGCCCTTTCTTCATACTCGTTACGGACGGCGTTCGTCGAGGACGGAGAAGCGTTCAGGTGATATAATCTCTGGGATTTTCGGAATGGGTTAAGGTTGGAAGAAGTGCTGGGGCTCCATTTTACACTTTGGTTTTGGTTAGATCGAAAAGAGTTCCCTGATGGACTGGGTTCCATTTATATGGCCCGTGGATTTGAGTATTTTGAGAAAGATTGTGAACCTTTCCCCGAGTCTTGATATTGGTCATTAGCCGAGTGGTTCGTCCAGGTATACCTGGGGCGGTAGTTCTGATAGTTATGGGGTTTATTGGAGTATGTGGGGAGAGGAGAGGAGTAGGTAACCTGCGTTTTGGACGTCAAGTTCTGCAACTCAAGGCAGATTGCGTAAGCTTCTGGCAGATTTTTTGGTCCTCTTATGATTAACAATTTCGAAAAGTCGCCGTTCAAGCCTCTAATAAACACGTCTAAGGCCCTATCTCTGTAAGCTTCCACTAAGGCGTTCGCAACTTCCGCGCTCTGGCTGCCGTTCTTAAGGTAGCGAATTATGAGTGCAAAGTGGTTGTTAACACTTGAATAAAATGTATCAATGGACTTCGTACTCTGGGTCATTTGACCCATCTGGTGCTCCAATGTGCGAAGGTCGCGCCTGTCCGCGTAATGGAGGGACAAGACCCGCTTAATTTCGGGCCAATCGTCGTCCGGAACATTATACGACAACAGGGTCGTCTCAGCATTACCGCTAATCTTCTGCCTGATACTGAGTACTATGGAACGGTATAAGGGTCTATCCCTGATTACTTCGTAATCCTTCAAGACCGCCTCAGCCCTTCCAATCCATGAATCGTAACTACCGGACTCCCCCTCAAAGGTTTGTAATTCTTTCACGCAGTCTGGTAATCTCGAAATTTCCTTAAACTCATACTCGGTGCGAGCGGCGGTCAAGGGCTTGGGTGTTGGAACAACCCGATTGTCCTTCACCCGGTCACCCTCCAATCCGGTCACCTTTTCTCCAACCCTTTTTATGTCTTCCTTTACGTTGGCCATTTGGCCAAGTAGGGTCGACAGTGTAGCCTCAAATTTGGTCAGGGTTTCCTTCATCTCTTCCACCCAGAACGGATTGACCTAAAAATCTAAAAAAATCAAATTAATTCGGAAATATTTAAGCGCAGAGTATGACGTAGAGATTTAAACAAAAAACGACCCCAAAGTGCCCCAAAAATCGATTTGTTTTTTTTTTTAATTCTTTCTTATGCAATTTCTCTGTTATAAATGTTGTTAAAATGGTTTAAAAATGTGATGTTCATAATCTTATGGCATACCCGCAAATAACTGCATTTAAATTTTTTTGAGATACAGCATCTTTAATCAAGTCCCCAATATTTTCAAATTTGGCTAACCTAATGTGACGTCACGGCCTCCCCATATGTTTGTATGTATGTTCTGCTGGCGCATGTATGTATGTATGTATGTCCTGCTGTCGCACTTTAAGTGTGACCGCGCAAGGGAAAAATGAAATACAACAGCTAACATTTGTGGAACGACACTACCGTTTAAAATTCGCGGTTAAAAAATCGATTATATCGCAAATCGTTTCTTTTGCGCCTTTTTCTTAAGTAAACGTTAAATTTTAAAATATCGGTAGACCTTACAGAAAACCCATTAAGCTGAATTTTACAGTCGAAATTTTCCTTAAAATTGCTTCTGTTTTTTTAAATGCAAAAGACCGATCAGCAAACTATTTATTAGTTTTCAAATGTTGAGTTATCGACAAACTTTGGATTTGTAAAAAACAAAAACAAACAATGATTTGCTCTGCTATGTACACACACACGCACAAAATAAATATATCCAAAAAATGCGTATTTTACACACACAGCCATTAGATACATATGTATATGCGTGTGTACGTTTGTGTGTGTGCATTGCAGCTGACTAATTCAAATTCAAGATAATACTGATATCCTTTTGCTAAAAGAATATTTCATTTACATTTCAACAACATACTTACATAAGACATTTTGTAACCGATTTTTGTGAACTAAAATTCAAATCGCATTGATAATATTAAAAGAACATTAAATATTCAAACCAATTGATTCTCTTGCTCTTTATTACACGTGCCTCATAGTGCTTAAACAAATTCAAATGTTTAAACAATTTGATTCACGGCTTCCCCGTCCACCTACCTTCCTTATCTATATCAATATTTGTCTGATTAAAAAAACGGTCAGTAGTAGAGGTGGAGAAATATCGATTTTTGGGAACATTGATGTTTTCGATGTTTTTGTCAAAAAACATCGATGTTTTTCGATGGTTTTGACTAAAAATGGGCATTTCTATTGGCTTGGCGTATATTTGCAATTGTTTTTACTCATATAAACATGAACATAAATATACTTTTGCAGAGGGTATTTAAATTTTAGCTAAAAGATTACTACCAAGAGCAGGAGACAGACCGGAACGAAAAATATCGATGTTTTTAAATAAAAATAAATTTGTACAAACTGGGCCATTAAGAAAGAAAAAAAATTGATTACTTTTTTCCGTTTTGAATCTGAAGAGTATGGGCTCGACAAATTCACTGGCTTGCGATGTTTTATCATATTTATTGTGTTCCCTGATGTTTTCAAAGATTTTCCCTAGTAACTGCAGATTGCAATGGCCGGTAATACTCTAGATTAACGGACTCACCCCCGAAATTCGCGAAAAAAGTATCCTCGATGGACCGCGATTTCTTAAGAATTTAATATAATCCCCCTTGGACAGCAATTTCTTTTGACAGATGAGAGTTTTTAAGAAATCGCGGTCCATCGAAGATACTTTTCTTCCCCAAAATTCGATTTGTTTTTTTTAATTCTTTCTTTTGCCATTTCTCTGTTATAAATGTTGTTAAAATGGTTTAAAAATAAAAATGTGACGTTCATAATCTTATGGCATACCCGCAAATAACTGCATTTAAATTTCTTGAAGATTCAGCATCCTTAACCAAGTCACCAATATTTTCAAATTTGGCTAACCTGATGTGACGTCACGCGTCCCCATTAGTATGTATGTTCTGCTGGCACATGTATGTATGTACATATGTATGTCCTGCTGTCGCAATTTAAATGTGACCGCGCAAGGGGAAAATGAAAATACCACAGCCAAAAAAAAAATCGATTATATCGCAAATCTATTTTTTTGCGCCTTTTTCTTAAGTAAACGTTAAATTTTAAAATATCGGTAGACCTTACAGAAATCCCATTAAGCTGAATTATACAGTCGAAATTTTCCTTAAAATTATAAGTTCAGTCAGATGTTTGCAACGCAGTGAAGGAGACGTTTCCGACCACATAAAGTATATATATTCTTGATCAGCACCAATAGCCGAGTCCATCTAGCCATGTCCGTCTGTCCGTCTGTCCGTTTCTATGGGAACTAGTCTCTCAGTTTCCCGAAAGTCTTCTTTCTATTGCAGGTAGTACATATGTCGGAGCCAGCCGGATCGGACCACTATATCTTAAGGCTCCATAGGAATATTCAAACATATATAAGAAAATTCATTGTTACTTTGTAGGAAGTAGGCGTTTTAATTCTTGACTACTTAAAAACAAAATTCAAAAATAGAAACTGAATCTGGAATCCCTGGAACTGCACCGAGTGAGTATTACTTTATCTGCAAGGGTATATAAGCTTCGGCTGGCCGAAGGTAGCTTCCTTTCTTGTTTTCCTTTATTAACAACAACAATGATTATCTAAACTAGCAATATTGACTATGCGTGATTAGGGGCGACTTCGCACGGTACCGCCGCAAGGCATTGCTTCGCGCGAAAAATGGCCACCTAACCCGCTGCTCCTCTCCTTTCCCTCTCCAGCGATCGCAGCGTCCGCAGAACGCTTGCTGCGAATGCTGCTGCTGCCTCCCACGTCCTTTGGTTCCCTATCATCAGGGGAACGAGGGTTTCAGGTTGGACTCTTGCCCCGGCTATCTCCTCCAGCACTTGGCGCTCGTGGTTGAACCGGTGGCACTCAAACAGGACGTGCTGAGCGTCCCGCTACCGCACTCCGGGCACCCATCCTCCGTCTCGTGTCCGTACTGCTTTAGGTAGCTCCGGAAGCAGCCGTGCCCGCTTAGCGTCTGCGATAGGTAGTAGTCCACCTGGCCATGCTTGCGATTTAACCACGCCTCCATGCAGGGGATGAGCTTGTGGGTCCACCGTCCATTGCTCGAGATATCCCATGCTTTCTGCCAGTTGCTGACGCTCTGCATTCTGGAGCGGGCCCTGGCCTCGGCTTTGGCCCTCGGATCATCCTGGATGAGACTCAGGGTGGTGCGGATATCCTTGGATTCCCGTACAAGTTCTCCCAGCGGGACTTGGCCAGCGATGACTAGAACCGCATCGTCAGAGATGGTTCTAAAGGCGCACGATATTCTGATAGCGCACAGACGATATGTCGAGTTGACCTCTCGCATGTAGCTATCCTTAGCCGTGGCCTCCGCCCACACCGGTGCCGCGTACAGCAATTGCGACCTGACCACGCTCGCGAGGAGTATCCTCTTGTCCTGTTTCGGCCCTCTCGTGTTCAGCAGGATCCTGCAGAGCGATCTTGTCGTCTCCCTCGCTTTCTTGTTCGCGTACTCGAGGTGCTCGCGGAACGACAGGCGTGTGTCTAGCATTACTCCCAGATACTTCAGGGCACGCTGCGACTGAATTGTGGTCCCACCGACCAGGATCTCCGCCGTCTCCACCACTCTCCTGCTCGTGATTAGGACAGCCTCCGTTTTCTGTGCTGCCAGTTCTAAGCCCGCCACAGAAAGCCACGCCTCCACCGCTTTGATCGCCCTGTTGGCAGTCGCGACTATAGTTGGCACATGCTTGGAAACCACTACCAGCACCACGTCATCGACGAAGCCGACTATGCTGGTGTTGCTTGGCATTGGGAGCTTCAGGACACCGTCGTACATAGTGTTCCACAGCAAAGGCCCGAGCACCGAACCCTGTGGAACTCCGGCAGTGACCTCGTAGATCCTTGGTCCGGATGAGGTGTCGACGGACAGCTGCCTTTTGCTGAGGTAGCTGTGGACTACGTTCATCAAGTACCCGGGGATATTGAAGGACCTTAGTGACTCCAGCGTTCTTCCCCAATCCGCCGTGTTGACACATTCTGGATGTCGAGGGTCACTAAAAGGCAATACTCCTTCGTCCCTCCCTTCCATCTTGCGCCTGCGATGGCTTCAGCGGCAATCTTGGTTACTTTCCCGATCGCATCCAGGGTTGATCTTCCCTTTCGGAACCCATATTGGTTGGGAGAAAGTCCTCCTGCGCTCTCAAGGGCGGCGTTCAGTCTTGCTGCTATGACCCTCTCGAAGACCTTCCCGATGGTGTCCAACAGACAGATGGGCTTGTACGACGAGGGTTCTCCCGCTGGCTTGCCCGGCTTCGAGATTAGCAGAAGTTTTTGGCGCTTCCACCGGTCGGGAAAGGTCCCTTCCACTAGGCACTTGTTGAACAAATCTGTTACCGCCTTCGTCTGAAGAGAGAGCAGGGCCTTGACTGCTCCATTCGGGACTGAATCCGGTCCAGGTGCCTTTTTATTGGGTAGGACCCTAGCGGTCGCCAGGAGTTCAGCCTCCGTGACAGGACATATGGAGTCACTGATTCCACTAGTGCAGCGAGGAGTGGAGTGCCTACGTCCCGCTGGAAAAAGCGCTTGCACGATGGCTTCTAGGGCCGACGGGTCTGATGGCGATCTATTGCCAGCACTCATACGCTTCACAACCATCTTGTACGCTCTTCCCCAAGGGTCGTTCTCGAGTTCGTCGCATAGCTTCCAGTAGCATTCCCTCTTGCTGTCCCTGATCGATAGCTTAAGTGCCTTCTTCGCAGCCTTCTACGTTTTGTTGAGGGATTCCAGGTTCGGTGTGCCCCTGGCACGCTGGACCAACCTTCTTGCCCGCAGGCAGGTCCTCCGCAGACTCGCGATCTCCTCCGTCCACCAGTACACAGGCGAATGGTCCTTGCGGAATGTCCTTCGCTGGTCCATGCTTTGATCGCAGGCTTCCTCTAGACGAGCTGCCAGCTTGTTTGCTGCATCGTCAGCCGTGTCCCCATCGGAGACCGACAAGCCTTCCAGCGCTCTGGCAAAGACTTGTGTCCTGAACGTGTCCTGTCGGTAGGCCTTCCTGTGTACAGCCGGCGTCAGTCTGTTGCTCGCTGTGACGCCAAAGGTCAGAAGTATGGCTTCGTGATCACTGGCAGAGTACACATCGCCTATCCTCCAGGATGTTCGGCTGGCTAAGGAGCTGCTCACGAACGTGAGATCAATTATGGATCCACCACTGGCTCTGCTAAAGGTTTGCTGGGAGCCCTCGTTGAGCAGGACAACATCAAGCGAAGCCACGGTGTCTGTGACAGCGCGTCCCCTGGCGTTTGTAGATGGGCAACCCCACTCCTCGGCCCAGGCACTCCAACCACCACTTTGGTTTTCCCTCGGTGGTCGCTGCAGAGGTCGTCCATGATCCGTTCGAAGTCCTTCGCGGATACGCTTGGGGCTAGGTAGCAGCTGTACACCCAGAAGTCTCCAATTTTTGCTCGGACGAACCCATTGCCCGCCCTGATGTTGGTTATCTCGAGCCCGTCTCCGCCGCAAAGCCATAGGGCTGCCGTGCCATTTATATCAGCGGCCCATCGTCGATCGTTTCCGACCTTGTAAGGTTCGCTCAAAATTGCCACCTCCACGCCCAGCTCTCGAACGGTCTGCATGAGCAGATTCTGAGCCGCCCTGCAGTGATTCATGTTTAGCTGAATCAGTTGCATGAAGTCGATGTTGTGCTACCACCACTGCAACCGGAGGGGCATTTTTTGCTGCCTGTCTGATGCGTCGTGTCCTTTATGCCCGCTGTGGCGCAGGTGAGGCACCGCGGTTCCTTGGAGTAGCCTGCGGCCATGTGGCCCGGCTCACCGCACTTGAAGCAGTTCCCGCTCCTGTCGATACGGCTCTTGCATCTGATCGCGATGTGGCCTAGCTCCAGACACTTGAAGCACCGCGGTGGACCGCCCAACTCCCGGATCCGGCATAAGGACCAGCCGATCCTGATCTGCCTGTGGCTCCTTTCCTCCTTTCCATTTTTCCTTGAGGAACTGGCAGGCTGAACACGACCGTCTGTGTACCAGAAAATCTGGGGCGGATACTGCGAATCTTCACCTTTCTCGCATCTATTCCCTACTGCTTAGCGATTTCAGCTGAAAGCTCCGTCTCCCTCACCAGCGCGTCGAGACCTCTGACCTCGAAGACCGTCACCTTGGAGTCCTCAGTTATAGCGCGGACCTCGGCGTTGCTGCCAAGGACTTGCGCTATGTTCTCCCTCATTTTGTCTGCGCTCTTCTCGCTTGCTTTGGCCACTTCTAGGAGGAGGTTGTCAGTTTGAACTGTTCTCGCCTCAGTCCAGACCTTCATGGTTTGCTGGGCCTTTTCCGCGGTATCCTCCTTGCGGTCCTTCTCGGCTACGTTCGGTGCGTTCAGCCACGCTCCGATGCTGGACTGTAGCTGCTTCATGCGCGCTAGCTTGGCCTTTGTAGCCATCGTGATGTGGCGCACCTTGCCATCGTTCACGCTGATCAGGACTTCGTCCAGGATCCTCCCTAGCTCCGACAGGTTGTCAAGGACGGAAGGCTCCTCTGTTGCCTTGCTTTTTTTTGGCGGCGTGTTCCTCTGAGCGTTTGGGCTGGTCTCTTCCAGGGCTCTTTTGGGGGTGTTGTTGTCCCCATGCTCAGTGGCCTTGTATGGCTCCAAGGTGCCGCCCGGCGTACGAACCGGGGATCGCATGAGCCAGCTGCTTTTCCTGAAGGCCAAGGGCCCTTCTTCGTTATTTTTTTCTTGGCTTGGTGCTTTATTCTCAGTGGCGGCCAAGTCAGCCACCGCCACATCGGTTTTCTTTGGAATGTTTTTTAGGGTCTCCAGAATCCTTCCCCTGGCCGCGGGTTCCCCCGCGGGTGGATTTCCACATTTGTGGCTGCCACCTGGAGTATTTTCGTTTTGCGAAGACATTCCTTTGAACATGTGCATTTTGGCCCAATGCGAGGCTGCATTTTATACCTGTTGCCAGGTGTGTTAGCTGCCGGCCATTGTGGCTCAGACGCAGACCACGCAGCCGCCCAGTATGGGACAGACGCTACGTGGGTTTTTCCAGACCGGGTACGTTTCCATCGCCGGCCAAAGATTTCCCTCCGACGTATTGGTGATGGAGGATATACCGCCCCGTCTCGGTCGCCAGAGCCCCGTTTTGGGTGTACCGCCTGGGCGCTGAGGATGGCAGTCAGTCAGTTCCATGACCTTTACCACCCGTGCGTACCTCGGCGGTGAAAAACGCCAAAATTCGTCCTCTTTGCCAAGGATCGCGAACAGCAGCCCGGAAAAGTGTGCTGCGGTTTTTGGCGCGATCCACAAGTGAAGCTCGTAGCAATTAGCTTCCGGCAGACAGCGATAGTCGCCGCCATAGGGGGCGCTGTGGTGCAAAGCTCCGTGTGTGCAGAGCTGCAGCGCTGCCAGACTTCTGTGAGTCGCCCGTTGACCAACACTGGTCGCAGCTGATTTTCACGATCAGCTGACGTGACCGGCGGAATTTTGTGCGGGCATCCACATTTGGCGGTGGGCTGTTGCCTCGACAGGTGAGTCCACGACGAGGCTTTGTGCGCCTTCTGACCACTTTTTGTTGCAGGTACACTGCCACAGCGCGAGTTTAAGGCGGAGCGCCCGCGCAGGCGGGCTACTGACCGTTTTTTAGGGGTCGACCTCTATAATAGTTTAGATTATCAATGCGATTTGAATTTTAGTTCACAAAAATCGGTTACAAAATGTCTTATGTAAGTGTGTTGTGGAAATGTAAATGAAATATTCTTTCAGCAAAAGGATATCAGTATATCTTACCACAGTAGACAACTCTTATAAGGGAAACCAATATTAATGCGAAGCAATGTTTTGCTTTATATATTCGACTAATTTAAGAAAAGACATTAAGAATGGCAATTCGATATTACTGCTTTTTACCATTGATATTTTGTTTCAGTATTTTTTTTCACATTAATTTTTCACCTTCATTATAATAATATTAATAACTAGCAGGGTCTGTAGCCCGCAGCTTCGCCTGCGGAAATTAAAATTGAAAATTAAGCATTGCTTTATCTTTGGTACTTATTTAAAATTTAAAAAATTCCTAATTTTTATTCTATAAACCGAGAAAAGATCAGAACTTTTTCCCTTGATATCCGTAAAAACAAAAATATTTTGTCCTTTGAAAACTACTTAAAAAAACATGTGTCTTATTTAAATATTTTTAAAATTATTATGGATTGTTTGCATAAGTTAACAGATGGACAAAACAGAAACAAACAGATTCCTTTTTCGACACAAATCCTTACACTAATTTCATTCAAAACATTAGTATTTTGTCCAAAACATATTATTTAAATATAGAATGTCATTCTGCGTTGAGCATGTAATTACATTCCCAATCCATTGCCATTAAAGCCTAAAAACATTATTTGAAAAAAAATTTCTTTAAGAAAAAAATAGATGGGATACGAATTTGATTAAATTTACATGTTAAAAATATTAAACTCTTTTTCAATTTCGGAGAGTTTTGACTATTGCTGTCTCGCTCTTACCCAGATAAATTTATGCATTTTTTTGTATGAATTAAGAGTGCAAAAATATGAATTTCAAAGCAGTACTTTATCGAAAACAAAGCAAAAAACTGCCAAAATATGGATTATCACGCCGCGTTAAGTTTGTAATTCAATTCCAAATTAGCGTTTAACGCTGGAAAAAAAACTTGTATTCTTAAAAAAAATTGCTAAAAGTTTTACATAGCTCTCCAACAACCAATATAATAATTTTGATTAAGATTTAAAAAATTTGAGGGAATATTTTTAATTTAAGTTCGCCTTGAAATGTTACAACCGCTTCAAAATGTGATAGGATGTTTATCCTTCGACAGTTAAAAAAAATTAATGTCTCCAATTCTTATTTTAGGCTTATTTTTATTTCATCAGTCCCTTAAAACAAATCCTGTTGATATTGGCCTGGCTACCTCGTTCTACATTTTCTATTTCTATTTTTTGTTTTTATACCCTTGCAGAGGGTATTATGATTTCAGTCAGAAGTTTGCAACGCAGTGAAGGAGACGTTTCCGACCCAATAAAGTATATATATTCTTGATCAGCATCACAAGACGAGTCGATCTAGCCATGTCCGTCTGTCCGTCTGTCCGTCCGTCTGTCCGTCTGTCCGTCTGTCTGTTTCTACGCAAACTAGTCTCTCAGTTTTTGAGCTATCGGGATGAAACTTTCCCAAAAGTCTTTTTTCTATTGCAGGTAGTATATATGTCGGAGCCGACCGGATCGGACAACTATATCTTATGGCTCCCATAGGAACAATCGGAAAAAAAAACTTTAAAAATTCTAGCTTCGGTGTTTTTTGAAATATTACCTTCTACTTTTGGGGATGTTATTTTTTAAATATATCTGAATTTCGAATTAATTATTTAAAAAACTATATCATATAGCTGCCATAGGAACGATCGGAAAATTAATGGAAAAGTAATAGGAAAGAAATTCTAGCTTCTTTGGTTTTTATTGTATTATCCCCTACTCTAGGATATGACTCTTTTTAAATATTTTCGAATTTCAATTTTAATTTGATCAAAATCGGACGACTATATCATATAGCTGCCATAGGAACGATCGAAAAATTAATGAGAAATATTAGAAAATTGAACATTTTTGCGATTTGTTAATTAATAGGAATGATCTGCAAGGGTATATAAGCTTCGGCTGGCCGAAGCTAGCTTCCTTTCTTGTTTAAAGATGCAATTTTAAAACTATTTATTTAAACTATTACAAACCAAATACTCTTGGCGAATTTGCTACCGGGGGGTTTTTGGAAGGTATCCACAGTAGACAACTATTATAAGGGAAACAAATATGCGGAGCAATGTTTTGCTTTATGTATTTGACTAATTTAAGAAAAGACATCAAGAAAGGCAATTCCAAATTACTGCATTTTATCATTGATATTTTGTTTCAGTATTTTTGTTTTCACATTAATTTTTCACCTTGATTATAATAATATTAATAACTAGCAGGGTCTGTAGCCCGCAGCTTCGCCTGCGGAAATTAAAATTGAAAATTAGGCATGGCTTTATCTTTGGTACTTATTTTAAATTTAAAAAATTCCTAATTTTTATTCTATAAACCGAGAAAAGATTTTATCAGAACTTTTTCCCTTGATATCCGTAAAAACAAAAATATTTTGTCCTTTGAAAACTACTTAAAAAAACATGTGTCTTTTTTAAATATTTTTAAAATTATTATGGATTGTTTGCATAAGTTAACAGATGGACAAAACAGAAACAAACAGATTCCTTTTTCGACACAAATCCTTACACTAATTTCATTCAAAACATTAGTATTTTGTCCAAAACATATTATTTAAATATAGAATGTCATACTGCGTTGAGCATGTAATTAAATTCCCAATCCATTGCCATTAAAGCCTAGAAACATTATTTGAAAAAAATAGATAGGATACGAATTTGATTAAATTTACATGTTCAAAATATTAAACTCTTTTTCAATTTCGGAGAGTTTTAACTATTGCTGTCCCGCTCTTACCCAGATAAATTTATGCATTTTTTTGTATGAATTAAGAGTGCAAAAATATGAATTTCAAAGCAGTACTTTATCGAAAACAAAGCAAAAAACTGCCAAAATATGGATTATCACGCCGCGTTAAGTATGTAATTCAACTCCAAATCGATTAGCGTTTAACGCTGGAAAAAAAATTGTATTCTTAAAAAAAAATTGCTAAAAGTTTTACGTAGCTCTCCAACAACCAATATAATAATTTTGATTAAGATTTAAAAAATTTGAGGGAATATTTTTTATTTAAGTTCGCCTTGAAATGTTACAACCGCTTAAAAATGTGAATGGATGTTTATCCTTCGACAGTTAAAAAAAAAATTAATGTCTCCAATTCTTATTTAAAAAAATGAATGCCAGAGATAGGATAATTTTAGGCTTATTTTTATTTCATCGGTCCCTTAAAACAAATCCTGTTGATATTGGCCTTGCTACCCTGTTCTACATTTTCTATTTCTATTTTCTATATTTATTTTTTGTTTTTTAAAGATGCAATTTTTAAACTATTTATTTAAACTATTACAACCCAAATTCTCTTGGCGAATTTGCTACCGGGGGGTTTTGGAAGGTATCCACAGTAGACAACAATTATAAGGGAAACAAATATGCGGAGCAATGTTTTGCTTTATGTATTTGACTAATTTAAAAAAAGACATCAAGAAAGGCAATTCCAAATTACTACATTTTATCATTGATATTTTGTTTCAGTATTTTTGTTATCACATTAATTTTTCACCTTGATTAGAATAATAATATGGAAGGCAGGTGGGCGGGGAAGCCGTGAATCAAATTGTTTAAACATTTGAATTTGTTTAAACAATATGAGCACGTGGAATAAAGAGCAAGAGAATCAATTGGTTTGAATATTTAATGTTCTTTTAATATTATCAATGCGATTTGAATTTTAGTTCACAAAAATCGGTTACAAAATGTCTTATGTAAGTATGTTGTGGAAATGTAAATGAAATATTCTTTTAGCAAAAGGATATCAGTATTGTCTAGAATTTGAATTTGATCGAATCTCAGTTCCTTAGAACGTACACACGCATATATGTAGGGGAGTGTAGGGTAAGGTGACGAACGATTCGTTTTTTGAATGTAACTTTTCTATCAATCAATATTTTTCAAAAGTGTAAACGCAGAAAGTTTCTTACATCTACTGAGCATATCCCTCTAAAATTCGGATTCGAAATTCCAATGCAGCCAAGTGCCACAGCGTTTGGCGTGAACTCTTCTTTTTTTGCACTTTCAAAAGATGTAGGGTAATGTGACGAACGATTTGTTCTTTAATGTAACTTCTCCAAAAATCAATATTTTTTAAAAGTGTAAAAGCAGAAAGTTACTTACATTTACTGCGCATATTTCTGAAAAATTTGTATTCGAAATTTCAACGTAGCCAAATCCCACAGCGTTTGGTGTAAATCATCCTTTTCACAAACAAAAAAAAAATTTTTTTATATATAATTTACGGAAAAGTTATTTTCGATACGGAAAAGAAAGAAGTAATAAGATCATACCGAAACTTACAAAAAAAAAATGTTCCAAGTGCAATTTTTTAAATTAAAAAAATTTTTTTTTTGTTTAATTAAATTAAACTGACCTCACTATTAAAAACAACAATAAAACTGCAGCAGTAAATGTTATCTGGTATTATTATATTTTTTTTTACAAATAATTAACGATAACAATTAAAATTCTTGAATAAAAAAAGTTCGTCACAATACCCTACAAAAAGTTCGTCACGATACCCTACAAGGTAGACTTGGAGCAAAAACGGTGTCACTCTCAAACGGCGCAAAAGAAAAAAACGCGAGGTACCAAAAACTGTTGATAAAGATCTCATGTATACGTGCATATATTTGCCTGATTTTATTTTCCACTCATCTTTGCTCTGGTACTGATGAAACACAAGTAAATTGAATAGGTTTGCTAGTTTGCGCACCACATTTTTAGCGAAAATTACCTCACGAACAAATTACGCGACTTCTTATTAATATTACTGTAAATACATTGTCGACACGATAAGGGGAGACGACTACATTTATTTGGAATTTTTGTCGTGACGTCATATGTGAGATTCGACGAGTTCGTCACATTACCCTACTCGTCAAATTACCCTACACTCCCCTATCTAATGGCTGTGTGTGTAAAATACGCATTCCCAGCGGGAATGTGAGAAGTTGGTTTTTGTGTTCTTGAAATCCTGTTCCTTTTTGCAGGCGGCGGTGTAGGGATAGATAATTTCTGAGCGCTAAATGAGGGTGGGTTTCTGAGTAGCATCAATATCAGGCCATTTATGCGCTGTGTGATTTCTGATTTACACCAAATGATTTACACCAAAACCAAAAGACTTGTTCTCACATTTAGTTTTAATTTTTAGTAATTTTAAAAGTCGTAGAAAAAATATTAATAATTGTTAATCAAAAAAATTAAACTATATAACATTATTATCATAATGTCTATAATGATAATATTAATTTATTTTACTCAACATTTTTCAAATAATAATAAGGATGAATGTGGGATTCAACCAAATTATAGAGAAAAGCCACGGTAAGACGATTAAAATATTTGATCACATTAATCAAGGAATTACATTAAATTACAAAGAAAACTATTGTTGCTTTTTACATTTTTAAACATTTTCTGTGAAATAAAATAATTTGATCGTCAGATCGTGGCCTAAGCCATTTTTAAGTGTTGTTAAAATATAAAAATTCGTGTTGGTGGTATTGATAACACGAAAAATGCCTAACATACCAATAATATACGTAACCTTTAATGATTACGGTCCCTGAAAAGTATTTTTTAAACGAAATACTTATTTGGCGCCAAAGTGTGACCGGACTTTACAACGAAATTTATATCAAATCTGCATTTAGTATTATCAAGTATATGATGCAGGGTCACATCATTTTTAAATTTGTTGGAAAAAGTGAAAAAAAAGTGAAAATAGTTAATTTTAATCTAAAAAACAATAAAAAGGTGAGTGATAAAATGAATTTTGTCTTTTTATAACCTTTATTTCAGCGTTACAAAGGTTAGTATCACAGATATTTTCCCCATTAATAAATATACGCCTCCGGATGCTATCTTCAACACAAATTCTGCATTTCAGTGACACTTGAAATGTTTTTAATCTTTACCAGTGGTAAATGGTATGAGGTGTTCATTAAATGGTTGTATAAATAGTACTTCAGTACTAACTTAGTTGTTTAACTTAATCAAAATATTACATTTATTTCAGCCAGGCCGACTGAGACTTCTTGGGACCAGAAGTGTTGCGCCTGCGTTTGTCATATTTTATTTTTTCTATTCATAGTTTTTGATATAGATACCCGACATAAAACAACTGAACAGAGGGTAAATGATCGGCCATGGCAAACCAGGCATAATTTCTGGAGAGATCCTTTAATTTTGTGCGGAGACCTAATAATGGTAATTACTCTTATTATTATTCCTGGTCTTACATTCATATCTAAATTATGTTTGATATTTTCAGAAGACAGACAAGAAATGGATATCTAAGTACTGCATTCGGCCAAGCAAAACCCGGGAATGCTTCATTAAAAATTTGTAGTTCCAATGCTTCGATAATAAATACACAAACAAATATTACAAAAAAACATGATTTTTATTGTGGAAAATCAGATACTGCAAAGCAGTGCAAAACCAAAACTGCGAGGGTCTGGAAAAACCAAAACTGGGAGGGTGTAGAAAAACAGATATTGCAAGTGGAGGAAAACCATAACTGGGTACGTGTGGAAAATCTATAATGCGGGAAGTCGAAAAACCAGTGGATTTTGTCCTGCATTCTTCTGCCAGAGATCCAGATAGAAACCTCATTTCCCCCTTACTTTTTGTGTCACCCCCGTGTATTTTGAAACCAGAGATGGAAGAAATGTAAGGGGTGAATGAGGTTTAGTCCCTTCCGCTTCTATGGAGAAACCTCTTGAAAATATGTTATTTTCCAGAGGAATTTTCCCGGTGGGTTTTTTGGATATATTTATTTTGTGCGTGTGTGTGTACATAGCAGCCCACCGGGAAAATTCCTCTGGAAAATAACATATTTTCAAGAGGTTTCTCCATAGAAGCGGAAGGGACAAAACCTCATTCACCCCTTACATTTCTTCCATCTCTGGTTTCAAAATACACGGGGGTGACACAAAAAGTAAGGGGGAAATGAGGTTTCTATCTGGATCTCTGGCAGAAGAATGCAGGACAAAATCCACTGGTTTTTCGACTTCCCGCATTATAGATTTTCCACACGTACCCAGTTATGCTCTTCCTCTACTTGCAGTGTCTGCTTTTCCGCACCCTCTCAGTTTTGGTTTTTCCAGACCCTCGCAGTTCTGGTTTTGCACTGCTTTGCAGTATCTGATTTTCCACAATAAAAATCATGTTTTTTGTAATATTTGTTTGTGTATTTATTAATAATATTTACAATCGAAGCATTGGAATTAAAAATGTTTAATGCCTGAAGCATTCCCGTGTTTTGCTTGGCCGAATGCAGTTCTTAGGTATCCATGTCTTGTCTGTCGTCTGAAAATATCAAAAATAATTAAGATATGAATGTAAGACCAGGAATAATAATAAGAGTAATTACCATTATTACGTCTCCGCACAAAATTAAAGGACCTGGTTTGCCATGGCCGATCATTTACCCTCTGTTCAGCTGTTTTATGTCGGGTAACTTTATCAAAAACTATGAGAAGAAAAAATAAAATATGACAAACGCAGGCGCAACACTTCTGGTCCCAAGAAGTCTCAGTCGGCCTGGCTGAAATAAATGTAATATTTTGATTAAGTTAATCAACTATATTAGTACTGAAGTACTATTTATACAACCATTTAATGAACACCTCACACCATTTACCACTGGTAAAGATTAAAAACATTTCAAGTGTCACTGAAATGCAGAATTTGTGTTGAAGATAGCATCCGGAGGCGTATATTTATTAATGGCGAAAATATCTGTGATACTAACCTTTGTAACGCTGAAATAAAGATTATAAAAAGACAAAATTTATTTTATCACTCACCTTTTTATTGTTTTTTAGACTAAAATTAACTATTTTCACTTTTTTTCACTTTTTCCAACAAATTTAAAAATGATGTGACCCTGCATTATATTCTTGAAAATACCAAAAGAAATACCAGATACATTTGGTGTAAATTTCGTTGTAAAGTTCGGTCACACTTTGGCGCCGAATTAGTATTTCGTTTAAACAATACTTTTCAGGGACCGTAATCATTAAAGGTTACGTATTAGGCATTTTTCGAGTTATTAATACTACCAACACGAATTTTTATTTTTTAACAACACTTAAAAATGGCTTAGGCCACGATCTGACGATCAAATTATTTTATTTCACAGAAAATATTTAAAAATGTATAAAACAATAATAGTTTTCTTTGTAATTTAATGGCAATCCGTGATAAATGTGATCAAATATTTTAATCGTCTTACCGTGGCTTTTCTTTATAATTTTTTTTTGAATCCCACATTCAAAAGAAATACCAGATACATTTGGTGTAAATTTCGTTGTAAAGTTCGGTCACACTTTGGCGCCGAATTAGTATTTCGTTTAATCAATACTTTTCAGTGACCGTAATCATTAAAGGTTACGTATATTATAGGTATATTAGGCATTTTTCGTGTTATTAATACTACCAACACGAATTTTTATTTTTTAACAACACTTAAAAATAGCTTAGGCCACGATCTGACGATCAAATTATTTTATTTCACAGAAAATATTTAAAAATGTATAAAACAATAATAGTTTTCTTTGTAATTTAATGGCAATCCTTGATAAATGTGATCAAATATTTTAATCGTCTTACCGTGGCTTTTCTTTATAATTTTTTTTTGAATCCCACATTCATTCTTATTATTATTTGTAAACATTTTGAGTAAAATAAATTAAAATCATCAATAAATATTATGATTATAGACATTTTGATTATAATCATTTAAATTAATTTATTTTATTAAAAATTAATAATATTTTTTCTACGAATTTTAAAATTACTAAAAATTTAAGATAAATGTGAGAACAAGATTTTTGGTTTTGGTGTAAATCAAAGGGTTTTTTAATATTATAAGTTGGTGATTTTTTTTGTTAAAAGAATTATAATCGTAGTGACATAGAATTCACACAGCGCATAAGTGGCCTGATAGCGATGCTACTCAGAAACCCACCCCCATTTAACGCTCAGAAATTATCTATCCCCACACCGCCGCCTGCAAAAAGGAACAGGATTTCAAGAACACAAAAACCAACTTCTCACATTCCCGCTGGGAGAGCAAATCATTGTTTGTTTTTGTTTTTTACAGATCCAAAGTTTGTCGATAACTCAAAATTTGAAAACTAATAAATAGTTTGCTTATCGGGCTTTTGCATTTTAAAAAACAAAAGCAATTTTAAGGAAAATTTCGACTGTAAAATTCAGCTTAATGGGATTTCTGTAAGGTCTACCGATATTTTAAAATTTAACGTTTACTTTACTGTTTAAACATTTGAATTTGTTTAAACAAAATGATCACGTGTAATAAAGAGCAAGAGAATCAATTGGTTTGAATATTTAATGTTCTTTTAATATTATCAATGCGATTTGAATTTTAGTTCACCAAAATCGGTTACAAAATGTCTTATGTTGTTGAAATGTAAATGAAATATTCTTTTAGCAAAAGGATATCAGTATTATCTTGAATTTGAATTAGTCAGCTGCAATTCACACACACAAACGTACACACGCATATACATATGTATCTAATGGCTGTGTGTGTAAAATACGCATTTTTTGGATATATTTATTTTGTGCGTGTGTGTGTACATAGCAGAGCAAATCATTGTTTGTTTTTGTTTTTTACAAATCCAAAGTTTGTCGATAACTCAACATTTGAAAACTAATAAATAGTTTGCTGATCGGTCTTTTGCATTTAAAAAAACAGAAGCAATTTTAAGGAAAATTTCGACTGTAAAATTCAGCTTAATGGGATTTCTACCGATATTTTAAAATTTAACGTTTACTTAAGATTTGCGATATAATCGATTTTTTTTGGCTGTGGTATTTTCTAACTAACTTAGTACTTCAGTACTAACTTAGTTATTTAACTTAATCAATTTAATCAACCGAATTTTGGGGCACTTTGGGGTCGTTTTTTGTTTTAAAAAGTACCCCTTACGCGGCTCCTAATTATTTTAGTAATTACTGTGATTTTTCTAGATTTTTAGGTCAATCCGTTCTGGGTGGAATTTGCTACTGACCGTTTTTTAATCAAGACAAATATTGATATAGATTTAAACAATATTTTTTGGACAGAGTACTAATGTTGTGAAGAAAATTAGTGTAAGGATTTGTGTCGAAAAATTAATTTGTTTCTGTTCTGTGCAGCTGATACCTTACGCAAGCAATACGAAATTTAGAAATTTTTTTGCAAGTTTTTTTTATATATTTTAAGTAGCCTGCATAGGACAATATACTGTTGTTTTGGCGAAAAAAAGAAAAAAGTTATGATAAAATCTTGTCTCGGCTATATGCTAAAAATAATCAGTTTGTAAATTTAAAATAAGTAGCAAATATAAAGGTATGCATAATTTTTAGTTTTATTTCCGCAGGCGAAGCTGCGGGCTACAGACCCTGCTAGTATGTATATGTAGGAAGGAGGAAAAGTTTGGTTAGACATACCCAGCGGGAAAGTGAGAAGTTGGTTTTTGTGTTCTTGAAATCCTGTTCCTTTTTGCAGGCGGCGGTGTAGGGATAGATAATTTTGAGAGTTAAATGGGGGTGGGTTTCTGAGTAGCATCACTATCAGGCCACTTATGCGCTGTGTGATTTTTATGGCACTATGATTATAATTTTTTTAACAAAAAAAATCACCAACTTATAATATTAAAAAATCCTATAATGTACACCAAAACCAAAAATCTTGTTCTCACATTTATCTTATCTTTAGTAATATTAAAATTCTCCTTCACTGCGTTGCAAACATCTGACTGAAATTATAATACCCTCTACAAGGGTATAAAAACAATAAAAAGGGGACTGATAGAATAAATATTGACTTTTAATAATCTTTATTTCAGCGTTACAAAGGTTGGTACCACAGATATTTTCGCCATTAATAAATGTACGCCTCCGGATGCTATCTTCAACACAAATTCTGCATTTCAGTGACACTTGAAATGTTTTTAATCTTTACCAGTGGTAAATGGTGTGAGGTGTTCATTAAATGGTTGTATAAATAGCACTACAGTACTAACTTAGTTATTTAACTTAATCAAAATCAGTGCTGCCATCACTCAGCTTGAAAAACGGGACAGATAAGCCACAAAAAACAGGAAAAAAAGGACAAAAAATTTAAGAAAAGGACAAAAAAAAGGACAAAAGTAAATGTGCCTACATTTTTCTGTTTTTACCAATGGGTTATATATTTACTTAATATAAATGGATTTTAAATAAAATTTAATTATGTAATGATCTACTGCGCCCGACTCACAACCTTCTTTGTTTGATCATTTTACCATGGTCAATTTTTGTGCGTATACGTAATAATCTAAAGTTATTATAATAATTAATGCATTTCAAGTAACTATATTCGTAATACAAAAAAATTAAATATCTGCGTCAAACCCGAAAAAGAGTCGTTCAAATCTGAATTTTTTTTCTGACAAAAAAGCAGAGAGTAAAAATCAAGAAATTTTTAAAGTGATTTCCTCTTTTTTTTGCTACAGAAAAAATCGTAGGGGAGTGTAGGGTAAGGTGACGAACGATTCGTTTTTTGAATGTAACTTTTCTAAAAATCAATATTTTTCAAAAGTGTAAACGCAGAAAGTTGCTTACATCTACTGAGCATATCCCTGTAAAATTCGAAATTCGAAATTCCAATGCAGCTAAATCCCACAGCGTTTGGCGTGAACCCTTCTTTTTTTGCACTTTCAAAAGTTGTAGGGTAATGTGACGAACGATTTGTTCTTTAATGTAACTTCTCCAAAAATCAATATTTTTTAAAAGTGTAAAAGCAGAAAGTTACTTACATTTACTGAGCATATTTCTAAAAAAATTTGGATTCGAAATTTTAACGTAGCCAAATCCCACAGCGTTTGGTGTAAACCATCCTTTTTACAAACAAAAAAATACATTTTTTTTATATTATTTACGGAAAGGTTATTTTCGATAAGGAAAAGAAAGAAGTAATAAGATAATACCCAAACTTACAAAACAAAAAAATGGTCAAAGTGCAAATTTTTTTAAAATTAAATTAAACTGACGTCACTATTAAAAACAACAATAAAACTGCAGCAGTAAATGTTATCTGGTATTATTATATTTTATTTATAAATAATCAACGATAACAGTTAAAATTCTTGAATAAAAAAAGTTCGTCACAATACCCTATAAAAAGTTCGTCACGATACCCTACAAGGTAGACTTGGAGCACAAACGGTGTCACTCTCAAACGGTGCAAAAGAAACAAACGCGAGGTACCAAAAACTGTTGATAAAGATCTCATGTATACGTGCATATATTCGCCTGATTTTATTTTCCACTCATCTTTTCTCTGGCACTGCTGAAACACAAGTAAATTGAATGGGTTTGCTAGTTTGCGCACCACATTTTTAGCGAAAATTACCTCACGAACAAATTACGGGACTTCTTATTAATATTACTGTAAATACATTGTCGACACGATAAGGGGAGACGACTACATTTATTTGGAATTTTTGACGTGACGTCATATATGAGATTCGACGAGTTCGTCACATTACCCTACTCATCAAATTACCCTACACTCCCCTACTATAAAGAAAATCCATCGACTTCTTTACATCTCTTTGATAATTTGTAAAAAGAATTATTTTTTAAGTGCCGAACTGTAAGAATGATGGTTAAAAAGGCATTTTAGCAAATAAAAACAGGTTTATACACTTTCGACTAGCAAAAATAACACTCAAAACCTTTTTTTTGAAAAAAGGATAGATTTCCGGATAGGGGATGTTTGAAATTTTTTCCGGATAAAGCCGTTAAAAAAAGGACAGATCTGTCCGGAAAGAGGACAAAATGGCAGCACTGATCAAAATATTACATTTATTTCAGCCAGGCCGATTGAGACTTCTTGGGACCAGAAGTGTTTCGCATGCGTTTGTCATATTTTATTTTTTCTTCTCATAGTTTTTGATATAGATACCCGACAGAAAACAGCTGATCAGAGGGAAAATGATCGGCAATGGCAAACCAGGCATAATTTTGTCCTGCATTCTTCTGCCAGAGATCCAGATAGAAACCTCATTTCCCCCTTACTTTTTGTGTCACCCCCGTGTATTTTGAAACCAGAGATGGAAGAAATGTAAGGGGTGAATGAGGTTTTGTCCCTTCCGCTTGTATGGAGAAACCTCTTGAAAATATGTTATTTTCCAGAGGAATTTTCCCGGTGGGAACTCCTTTTCTTACGGAATCCAAATTGTTTTTCATTTAGTAAAGTATTATTAGCTAAGTAAGGGTGAATCTGAGAGGACATAAGGTTTTCGAAGACTTTTGATAGGAAAGATAATATTGAAATAGGCCTATAGTCATTGATTAGCTTGAGAATTGGAAATATTTTTGGCATTTTTCCATATTGTCGGAAATAAAGGCGTAGTAATAGCAGTGTAAAAGTAATAGTAACATGGGGCAACATTAAGGGGAGCAAAAGCTTAACAAATTTTGGACACATATTATCGAGACCTACAGCATTGGACTTGACATGCAGAATATTGTCTAGGATATCACTTTGATGTAAAAGCATCTAAAGCTAAAACCAGAGCTTGCAAATAACTGTCAACCGATTTTTCTAAGGCAGTTTGACTCTCGACTCTCTCTGAGCGGAACCCTTTTTTCGTTTTGCTTGCCGGGTTTGGACCGACCATTTGGCTGAACCGAACAAATCAATCGTTCTTTCATTAACCACTCGGTGAGACCCTTTTAAGTTAATAGTCATTAAAAGGGTTTCTAAAAGACTACTGTGATATAAAAGTCAGAAAAATGGGTTTTCTCTAGAAACGGAAATGTATAGGCCTGCTGTGATATGTGCATAAATTTGATATAGAAAATCAATACATTTCTAAAATTGCATTGTACATATCGGGTTCCACGCCAGCTTAAAATTTGGACTGCTTTTAATTCATGATTTTTTGGTAATTTTGACAGCAATTTGGAGAGCGACGCGACGCCCAAAACGGTTTCTAAAAGACTCTCTAGAAAGGGAAATATATAGGCCTGCTGTGATATGTGCATAATTTTATATAGGAAATCAATACTTTTTTTAATTTTTTAAAAAAATGTATTTAATAAATATAAAAAATTATAAAATTTAATAAATTTTTTTTAAAAATTAAAAAAAACTATTTAATAAATTACGTAATACACAAAAATAATAAATAAAAAAATTTTGAAATTATTGTTTATTAAATGGACGGTTAAGTAAATAATTGTAAGTTTTTAATGGATTAAAAAATGACTTTTTACTTTTTGTCATTCAGAAATTGTCAAAAGACTTAAAACTTAACAGGGATCGCAAGTAAGAATTACTTTTTTTAAAAAAATTGACAAATAAGTCTTATTTTTCAATTTTTATTATAAAAGTTGACAAATAACTCTTATGCTTCAATTTTTATTATAAAAATCAACAAATATTTGTCAACTTTTATAATAAAAATTGAATTGAAATAACTCTTGAACTGTGGGGTACATTGGTTTAAAATTTATATATATATAATCTACGCTTTAATACCTTTCTGTTGATATGCCATATGTCCCCAAAATATTTTTGATGATGTAAAAAATATTATTATTATAAAAAATATGTTGGGGACATATGGCATATCAACAGAAAGGTATTAAAGCGTAGATTATACATATATAAATTTTAAACCAATGTACCCCACAGTTCAAGAGTTATTTCAATTCAATCTTTATTTTATTATAAAAGTTGACAAATAACTCTTATGCTTCAATTTTTATTATAAAAACCAACAAAATTGAAGCATAAGAGTTATTTGTCAACTTTTATAATAAAAATTGAAAAATAAGACTTATTTGTCAATTTTTTTTTAAAAAGTAATTCTTACGTGCGATCCCTGAAACTTAACTTTTAATCATTAACAATTGTTAAAGGACTAGTAATCCGATAAGAGTGAGAGAGTAGACCTACATGCTGCGACGTTTTTTCATTGAAAAAAGCCGAGGCCTTGTTAAAACAAATTCGATATTTTAAAAACTAAAAGTGGCTCCAACTTTTTACAAAAACCGATTGTAACTAACAATATGGCGCAAGTATTAAAATAAAAAAAAATTATTTTTTTTTGTGGGGGCAATGTTATTATTTTTAAGAAATTAAAAACTTTTTATTTTTAGAAATTTTATTTTGAAAGAAGAGGTTTTAGAGGAATTAATGCAAAAGACATGAAGTCAATCGGGTTCAAATAACCGGAGACACAGATTTTCAATGATAGGGTACTTTTTCAAATTTGACGATTTTTGGCAACCTTAAAAAAATTCTAACTAAAAAAATAATTTTTTATCGGTAAATCCTGATACACGTGTTTACTTATTTTCCGAATAGAACGTGTAAAAAAAGTTTCAGGCAAATCAAAAATGAAAAATTTTTTGTTTGGCCAAATCTGTTTGGTTTGTAAAAGAACGGCCCATAAGCTCATTGTTTTTTGGCTATTGTTGAAGAATTTATACTTAGTTATAAGCGGAAAAGCATTTGCAAACAGGTTGCTATGAGTGGGCAAAAATGTAAGCTATTCTGCGTACGAAAACATCAATGTTTGCAGCAAAGACTCAGAATATGTATGTTCTGCACTTCGTAAATAATAACTACTATTAATTAAACGTGTACTATGTACTCCTATAAAGTTCCAAAGTTGCTATAAATTACCAAAATAGCACACATTTGACTTTGCTTACAAATTTGCCATATTAATATTGGCTAGACAGAGGCGTAGTAAGAGCGGAATATGGGGTACTGGCTCTCCCCCAGTCAGCAATATGTATGCATAATCGTTATAGGATCTGTTATAAAAGCTCAGATATGTTTTGAACTATTATCTTATGCTATTTATTGTATTATTTTACAATAAGATTAGGAGAACGAAATTTCGTTTATGTAGAGTTGAGCCACTGCTCTTCAAGTCAGCTGGTATTGGATGTGGATGTGGATGGAAACTCTATGGGAACACGAATTTCACATTTGTCAAAAATCCCAACCGTTTCTCACGGGAAGACGCTATAAAAGGACAACAACGAATTTAATATTCTTAACAAACAAAAAGAATTTACATTTAACATACATTTAATTTACCCGTCTACGTCCGGTGACGTGGAGTTGTTAACTAATTTTTCTTTCCCTAGTAAATGTCTATATAAATGAGCGCAATTGTCAGTGTCCGTTTTGTAGTTCATCCGTATGTCTGTAGGTGTGTTTATAATATGTAGCATTTCTATGGTGAATTGTTTGGCAAAGTGTTGTTCTTGTGTTAAGATACTCGAACTTCGGAGAGTGATTAGTGGGATATGAGTGTTTTTTTTGCGCGTTTGTATGGTGTCTAGTGTGTGCTAGTCTAGTTTTTAGTTTCGATTTTGTTGTTCCTATATACAGGGGTGGTCAAAAGTATTTGCAGATTTTACACGTAGGGGAGAGTGGGGCAATTTCGTCAGCATTTTTTCAAAGCTTTTTTTTGTCCATCTTGAGACACGTTATCATATTTCTATTTTTATTGTTGAATGCGGTTAGCACCAAGTTTTAAAATGTGAAAATCCCCTTTTGCTTAATTAACTTGGTAATTTATAAAAAACTAGCAGGGTCTGTAGCCCGCAGCTTCGCCTGCGGAAATTAAAACTGAAAATAATGCATACCTTTATGTTTGCTACTTATTTTAAATTTACAAATTCCTTATTTTTAGCCTATAGCCGAGAAACGATTTTATCATAACTTTTTTCTTTTTTTTCGCAAAAACAACAGTATATTGTCCTATGCAGGCTACTTAAAATATATAAAAGAAAATTGCGAAAAAATTTCTAAAATTCTTATTGTTTGCGTAAGTTATCAGCTGCACAGAACAGAAACAAATTATTTTTTCGAAACAAATCCTTACACTAATTTTCTTCACAACATTAGTACTTTGTCCAAAACATATTGTTGAAATATAGACTGTCATACTGGATTGAGCATGTAATTAAATTTCAAATCGATTAGCGTGTAAGTCTAGAAAATAAGCTTGTTTTCTTAAAAAAATTCACCAAAACATTGCTTAAACATACCTCTTTCTCTAAAAGATATCTCACCAAAAACCAATATGATTATTTTGGTTAAGATTTATGAAGTTAGAGGAATTATTTTTGATTAGGTAACGAAAAGGTAAATAAAAACCAAATACTCTTTGCGATTTAGCTAATATAGGGGCTTCTAGAAGGTATCCATTGTAGACAACTCTTATAAGGGAAACCAATATTTACGCGAAGCAATGTTTTGCTTTATATATTTGACTAATTTAAGAAAAGACATCAAGAAAGGCAATTCCATATTACTGCATGTTACCATTGATATTTTGTTTCAGTATTTTTGTTTTCACATTAATTTTTCACCTTGATAAGAATTATATTAATAATAAGGAAGGTAGGTGGGCGGGAAAGCCGTGTTTAATTGTTTAAACATTTGAATTTGTTTAAGCAATATGAGGCACGTGTAATAAAGAGCAAGAGAATCAATTGGTTTGAATATTTAATGTTATTTTAATATAATCAATGCGATTTGAATTTTAGATCACAAAAATCGGTTACAAAATGTCTTATGTAAATATGTTGTGGAAATGTAAATGAAATATTCTTTTAGCAAAAGGATATCGGTCTTATCTTGAATTTGAATTTGATCGAATCTCAATTCCTTAGTCAGCTGCAATGCCCACACACAAACGTATACACGCATACCCACCGGGAAAATTCCTCTGGAAAATAACATATTTTCAAGAGGTTTCTCCATAGAAGCGGAAGGGACTAAACCTCATTCACCCCTTACATTTCTTCCATCTCTGGTTTCAAAATACACGGGGGTGACACAAAAAGTAAGGGGGAAATGAGGTTTCTATCTGGATCTCTGGCAGAAGAATGCAGGACAAAATCCACTGGTTTTTCGACTTCCCGCATTATAGATTTTCCACACGTAACCAGTTATGGTTTTCCTCCACTTGCAATATCTGTTTTTCTACACCCTCCCAGTTTTGGTTTTTCCAGAACCTCGCAGTTTTGGTTTTGCACTGCTGTGCAGTATCTGATTTTCCACAATAAAAATCATGTTTTTTGTAATATTTGTTTGTGTATTTATTAATAATATTTACAATCGAAGCATTCCCGGGTTTTGCTTGGCCGAATGCAGTACTTAGATATCCATTTCTTGTCTGTCTTCTGAAAATATCAAACATAATTTAGATATGAATGTAAGACCAGGAATAATAATAAGAGTAATTACCATTATTAGGTCTCCGCACAAAATTAAAGGATCTCTCCAGAAATTATGCCTGGTTTGCCATGGCCGATCATTTACCCTCTGTTCAGTTGTTTTATGTCGGGTATCTATATCAAAAACTATGAGAAGAAAAAATAAAATGTGACAAACGCAGGCGCAACACTTCTGGTCCCAAGAAGTCTCAGTCGGCCTGGCTGAAATAAATGTAATATTTTGATTAAGTTAAACAACTAAGTTAGTACTGAAGTACTATTTATACAACCATTTAATGAACACCTCACACCATTTACCACTGGTAAAGATTAAAAACATTTCAAGTGTCACTGAAATGCAGAATTTGTGTTGAAGATAGCATCCGGAGTCGTATATTTATTAATGGCGAAAACATCTGTGATACTAACCTTTGTAACGCTGAAATAAAAGTTATAAAAAGACAAAATTCATTTTATCACTCACCTTTTTATTGTTTTTTAGATTAAAATTAACTATTTTCACTTTTTTTCACTTTTTCCAACAAATTTAAAAATGATGTGACCCTGCATTATATTCTTGATAATACCATACAAAATGCAGATAAGTGTGGGGTAAATTTCGTTGTAAAGTTGGGTCACACTTTGGCGCCGAATAAATATTTAAACAATACTTTTCAGGGACCGTAATCATTAAAGGTTACGTATATTATAGGTATATTAGGCATTTTTCGTGTTATTAATACTACCAACACGAATTTTTATTTTTTAACAACACTTAAAAATGGCTTAGGCCACGATCTGACGATCAAATTATTTTATTTCACAAAAAATGTTTAAAAATGTAAAAAACAACAATAGTTTTCTTTGTAATTTAATGTAATTCCTTGATAATTGTGATCAAATATTTTAATCGTCTTACCGTGGCTTTTCTCTATAATTTGGTTGAATCCCACATTCATCCTTATTATTATTTGAAAAATGTTGAGTAAAATAAATTAATATTATCATTATAGACATTATGATAATAATGTTATATAGTTTAATTTTTTTGATTAACAATTATTAATATTTTTTCTACGACTTTTAAAATTACTAAAAATTAAAACTAAATGTGAGAAACAAGTCTTTTGGTTTTGGTGAAAATCATAGGATTTTTGAATATTATAAGTTGGTGATTTTTTTGTTAAAAAATATTATAATCGTAGTGCCACAGAAATCACACAGCGCATAAATGGCCTGATATTGATGCTACTCAGAAACCCACCCTCATTTAGCGCTCAGAAATTATCTATCCCTACACCGCCGCCTGCAAAAAGGAACAGGATTTCAAGAACACAAAAACCAACTTCTCACATTCCCGCTGGGTAATAACGCATTTTTTGGATATATTTATTTTGTGCGTGTGTGTGTACATAGCAGAGCAAATCATTGTTTGTTTTTGCTTTTTACAAATCCAAAGTTTGTCGATAACTCAACATTTGAAAACTAATAAAGAGTTTGCTGATCGGGCTTTTGCATTTTAAACAAGAGAGAACGCTATAGTCGGGTTGGTGTCCCGACTATTTAATACCCGTCACTCAGATAAAGGGAGTGCGAACGCTGTACTCGGGTTGGTGTCCCGACTATAATCGTAGCTCAGCTAAAGGGAGTGCGAGGGAGATAGATATATGTAAGATTGGTTTATACCCTTCAGTAATGGCGTCCCATATCGGGGACAATTCCTTAGGCCAAACGCTCGGACGCTGTCGACGTCAGCAGAGCAGTCGGTATTTATATATTGCGCTCTCTTTCCTTGTCTTATAATTTGTTGTTGTACTAGAGGAAAAAGCGGAACTCCCATACAATTTTCTCTATGTGGCGTCCTCGGTGCGTCCTCGAGTACAGATGACCTGTCCTCGGGTTTTCCTTTGGTGATTACTGAGGGAAAAGTGACATCTGGTACTGAAGGGTAGTTTAAGGAGACCACAACAGAAGAGGGCATTATACCTAACAGCAGAAAATACCAGCAGAAGCAGAAAAATTACCAAGGGAAGAAGCGATGAGAGGCAGTAAAAAAGGAAGAAAAAAGCAGCAAGAGAGACGACAGTAAGCAGGAGAAGCAGCAGCAGAATTTAATTGACGTGTTTGAATTTAAGTTTAATCTGATATATTAATAAAACCGAGTCGAGGAAAACGCCTCGTCTCACATATTTATAGATATTTTGATTGCGTATAACTTTTTAATGAATGGTCCGATTTGAAAAATGTCTTCTACATTTCGATAGGTATAACCATACACAACAAAATTGCATTGATACTTCTCGGAAAACTTTAAAGATGTGGGCGCAGGACACATTTTAAAATCATTAGAGGGCGATGGTGGGCGTTAGAGGGGACGTGGCGCTCGTCTGAAATAAATTTGCGCTGCGTAGGAGGCCCAAAAATATGTGTGGAAAATCTTAACCTTCTAGCTTTTGTAGTTTCCGAGATCTCAGCGTTCTTACGGACAGACAGACAGACGGATATGACTAGATCGACTCGGCTAGTGACCCTGATCAAGAATATATATACCATGCGCGGATTACTTTTACACTCGGCTGAAAAATGAAAGTAATTTTGGTATTCAAAAAGTATGCAACAACAAATTTTTTCTGATATCACCCCCCACAACAAAATCTTAGATCCGCCACTGATATATACTTTATGGGGTCGGAAACGCTTCCTTCTAGCTGTTACATACTTTTGCACGAATACAATATAGCCTTTTACTCTACGAGTAACGGGTATAAAAACAAAGGCAATTTTAAGGAAAACTTCTACTGTAAAATTCAGGTTAATGGGATTTCTGTAAGGTCTACCGATATTTTAAAATTTAACGTTTACTTAAGAAAAAGACGCAGAAGAAAAGATTTGCGATATAATCGATTTTTTAACAGCGCATTTTAAACCTATTATGAGTGTGGTAGTTTCGTTTTAAATATGTTGGCTGTGGTATTTTCATTTTTCCCTTGCAGCAGGACATACATACATACATACATGCGCCAGCAGAACATACATACAAACATATGGGGACGCGTGACGTCACATCAGGTTAGCCAAATTTGAAAATATTGGGGACTTGGTTAAGGATGCTGAATCTTCAAGAAATTTAAATGCAGTTATTTGCGGGTATGCCATAAGATTATGAACATCACATTTTTAAACCATTTTAACAACATTTATAACAGAGAAATGGCAAAAGAAAAAATTAAAAAAAAAAATCCTTTTTGGGGTCACACTCTGCGCTTAATTATTTCCGAATTAATTTGATTTTTCTAGATTTTTAGGTCAATCCGTTCTGGGTGGAATTTGCTACTGACCAAATTTCATTAGATTAGAGATTAAAAAGTAAAACCAATATACTGGGGCAATCCCACCACATAGGGGGGTAAAATCGCCACACCAGTGGGGCAATTTCGTCACCTGAAAAATGTAGGGAATTTTACGCCTGTAAATATGCTACACTGATCAAGCGTACCATTTTTGTTGACGTCCTATATTTGTTGCTGCTGCCGGTAGTCTGTTCGTTAGCCAGCTCGTTAAATAAAAAAAGTATGTATTTAAAATAGGTGCGAATTTACCCTAAGCATAGGGTGGTGAAATTTCCCCACACTGTACTTTTTTAGAAATAATTTTTTTTCTTCCGAAATTAAGCGCGAAGTTAAAAATCACTAACGCTGAAATGCACATTATAGCACTGTGTATTATATAAAAAAACATGTATCTTATCCCTTTTCAATTGTGCCATACAGAAAAAATTTCGTCGAGATCTAAATGTAGCTTTTGAACTATTAAAATACATTTAATATTATAGCTTAATTATCTTGGCCTTCCGTGCAAAAAAAAGCATTGGTTATGTCATGCCGTCTTGAAGGACTAAAACAAAAAAATTATATATTTTTAAGACTTATGGATTCCGAGATATTGCAGGTGACATAATTGCGTTAGTGACGAAATTACCCCACTCTCTCCTACTTACTCATAGGAAATTTGGCAATACTTCTGACCACTCCTGTATATATTGTTACATATTTTGTTGTTGTCGCCGTTGCACGGTATTTTAAATATATATTTTTTTTAACGGTATTTTATTTATCGAATCTTCTCTCTTAGAGACTAACGACAAGTTTGCAAATCTTAATCTAGTTTATATATATTAATTAATTACAAATTAAATATTTAGAATAACGGCCCTAACCATTGCTGCTGGGTGCGGAGGTCTCTTCGCCGGAGTCGTGTATAGCTTGTGGTCCAGATTAGAGATCGAGTTCGTCTTTAACTAAGCCTTTTATGAATATTTTCATTCCGTATATACCACGGTCCTCCTGTTATAGTTCTCAATCCGGCCTGTTCCAGTTTTCACTCGGAAGTGAATTTGATTTCATGCTAGCGGATTTAAGTCCTCCTGTCAAATGCTTGGCGGA
Organism: Drosophila takahashii; assembly: GCF_030179915.1. Lineage (NCBI taxonomy): Eukaryota > Metazoa > Arthropoda > Insecta > Diptera > Drosophilidae > Drosophila > Drosophila takahashii. The sequence continues at coordinate 1,817,787 of NC_091679.1, read as the reverse complement.
AAGTTTCCATGTGAATTTTTCGGAAGTGAACAGAGTAACAACGATGGATATTTAAATCCTTGCAATTCTTTCGGAAGTGAGTCCTGGATAGGTCTGAGAAATTCGATTCCGTGTGAATCTTTCGGAAGTGAAAACTAGAACAGGGCCGAAATTCTTTGATTGAGCTCTCTGGATTATTTCTAAGTTGCTGGCACATGCGTTTCTCCATGGCTCGGACCCATATGTCCAAATTGGATTTAGGACTGCATTATACAAAAGTATTTTGTACTCTAATTTTAGTGGCAAGCGGGCGTTAATTAGCCAATGTACATTGCTGGCTTTAAATTTTAAATGATTTCTCTTAGCTTCGATATGTTTGCGCCAAGTGAGTCGTCTATCCAGGCTGACTCCTAGATATGTTACTTCAGTTGTTTGTGGCATAATAATGTTGTTCAGGTTTGCCTGTTTAGGGTAAAAGTAACATGTTTACATTTTTGTTCGTTAACGTTTATGCGACAGTCTGCTAGCCATTGTTCTAGAAGCACGAGGTGACCTGCTAGGTGTTGCGTTGCTCTAAGAGGACATTTAGACCGACTTAGGATGGCAGTATCATCAGCGAAGGTTGAGGTTGTTGTAAGAGTGGATGTCGGGAGGTCGGCAGTATAAATAATATACAATGTCGGCCCAAGCACACTTCCTTGGGGTACTCCAGCTTTTATTGGATGATAATGAGAGAGGAAATCTTTGCATCGCACTGCAAACCTTTTTTTCTGTAGGTAGGACTCCAAAATTGTATGGGTGCTTTGTGGAAGTATTAATCTGATTTTATGAATTAAACCGACCAGCCATACGCGACCAGCCGAAGGCGGCTGTGCGACATCCAGAAAGACAGCGGAGCAATATTCTCGCCTTTCAAATGCATTTCCTATCTCGGAGGTTATCCGGTTCAATAGTTCCGTGTTTTTCACGAAATCCGAATTGGTGCATTGGTATTGCATTGTGGGCTTGTAAGTATTGCTTGATGGGACTGAGGAGCAGCTTTTCAAATATCTTTGATAGGCACGGCAGAAGGCTGATTGGCCTATATGACGATGGCTGGGACTTGTCCTTTCCGGCTTTATGGATCATTATGATGACAGACTTCCTCCATTGTTGAGGATAATATCCCAAATTCATCATGCTGTTAAATATTATGGTTAGAAGATGTATTGCATAGTTTGGCAGTTCTACAATAATTTTTGGGGTGGTGAGATCGTGACCCGGCGCTTTCTTTTTGTCTTGGGACTGTATAATTCTTGTAACTTCTTCTGGATGGAATATAATTTTCGGGCTAGCTTCAGGATTAGAGATTATTGGCAGCTCAAAGCTATTCGTTGCTGGAAGTGGTTTGAAGACATTTTCTAAATGGAGGGCAAATGTATTCGCCCTCTCTTCGTTGCTGCGGTGATTCACTTTCTATTGGTGGACATATGCCTGACTTAGCTTTCCACAGTGGATATCTTTTGCTATTTGGTGAGAGTTGCTTCATAAAGGATAGTTCATCTCTATTTTCCTCAGCTTCTAGTGCTTTGCGGAGCATGCAGTTGGCTATTTTTAGGCGCTCCTTGGAGGCCGGGGATCTATGGGCTCGCCACTCTCGACGAAGCCTTCTCTTATTGTATAGCAGTTCTTGGATGCTGTTAAATGGTTTATTAGATCTTATAGGTTGCGTGGAATGTTGTATTTGTATTTGTATTTTATTATTACGTGTCATCCTAACGCTACAAGTTTGGAACTTATAAATTAATGCGCTAGTCACAGATAGGTGCAAATATTTACTTATTATATGACTTAAAACTAATTTTATATATAAAAGAAAAACTAACCTAAGTCGCTTTCTAATTTTACTTTAATTTACCTAATAGTGATTTTAAGGTGTGAGAGTAGCTTTGTTTTGAATTGCATAGCACTGCTTATATTCTTTATATGGCTGGGGAGCTGATTCCATGATCGAATAGCATTTATTAAAAATTGTCTCTCGGCTGTCAATGATCTAGGTCTTATGCAAGTTAGGTCGTTTGCTCTTCTAGAGGCTGTAAATTGGAGTTTTTCAAATAGATACGAAGGTTCTTTTTCGAAAATAATTTTATGGAGACAAATATTTTTTGTGAAAATTCCGAGACATGATTTCTTGGTGGTAGGTTAAATATGTACCTTCCTATGCAATTGAATACCACCCTTTTTTTTGGCTGATCGTGTCACAATTTGAAAAGCACTGGAGCAATACATGTTTTGGCTATCATTAAACGTATATGAGTGGGCAGGCCATTTTCGGTTACAGATAATGTTCTTATTATGCCATATGTTTTTCCCACAGCCTTTGCAATATGATCATTCAAGGTAAGGGCCCTGTTGAAAGTGAAACCTAAGTTTATGGCTGTTTCAACATATTCAAGTGGCGCGTTATTTATGCTCAGAGGCTATAAATTATTAAGAGCTATTTTTCTTTTACTTATGATAAGACATTTAGATTTTAATGGGTTGATCCCAAGTCCATTGTTGCCGGCCCACTAATTTACACGTGCAAAATCCCTGTTACAAACATCTATACACTCATTTATTCTGTTTAATGGACGACTCACATACATTTGGAAGGTCATTAACATATAAGGAAAACAATAAGGGACCAAGAACAGACCTTGGGGTACACCACGATTCACATTTTCAAACGTAGAAGAGATGCTAGACAGTACAACGGATTGACGACGATTTTGTAGGTACGAAGACACAAGTTTGACAGAAGCTTTAGAAAACATGAACATGTTACATAACTTGGCACAAAGGACATTATGGTTTACAGTATCGAAGGCTTTACTATAGTCCAGTAAAACTAAGAGTGTAATATTATTGTCGTCTATTTGTACCCTTAGATCATCTGCAATTTTTAAAATAGCTGAGGTGCAGCTTCTGTTTTTCCTAAAACCTGACTGACAATTGTTTAGCATTGCATTGTCAGACATAAACTTATTAATCTGATCAGCCATTAAATTCTCAAAGACTTTTGAAAGATAGGGTAAAATGGAGATGGGCCTATAATCATTGTTTGATTTTGGAATTGGAATTATTTTAGCCGTTTTCCAACAATCCGGGAATTTGGAGGCTGTCAATGCACTATTGAAAGTATGCGTTATGTATGGGAGTATTTTTGGCAGCAATATTTTTGTAAACTTTGGGTTTATGTTGTCGAGCCCAGTAGCGTCACTCTTAATTCTAAGTATACTTTGTAGGACGTCACACTGGTTAACACACATAAACCTAAACCTAATATCACAGCCTATTCCAGGTACAAATTGTGGGTTCAGGTTCTTATTTTCAGAGATTTCAGGTACTGTGCAGTTTAAGAACCTTTTATTAAGATCATTAACATCTATTTCTTGCTCAGCTCGTGGTTTGGATTTGCATATTCCAAGGTTTTTGATTATTTTCCATGTCTGAGTAGTAGCATTATTGAATTTACGGGAATAGAAATTTTTCTTGGCGGCTTGAGAAAGTTTGGTCACTTTTTGTCGCAATGCCTTAAACACCGCGTAGGCTTGAGGTGTCCTGTATCTCTTCCATTTATTGTACGCTTCTTCACGCTGTAGTATTGTGTCTTTTATGTTTTTATGGATCCATGGTTTTTCAAAAGGACGAATAACTTTTTGACGGACAGGAACAAGACAGTTATATAAATAACAAATATTGTGTTGTAATAGGTTAACTTGTTCGTCAACTTCGGAAAGGGAATATATGTTATTCCAATTGCACAAGTTAAAGGCTAAGTCCAAATGGTCGTAATTGATACCTCTAAAATCCCTAAAAGCTATTGCATGGTCAAAATATTGTAGGTCAAGTGCATAAGTCAAGAATATTAAGTCATGTTTTGAAAAGGACGGGACAATAAGTTAGTCATATTTAGCTATTCTGTCTGTGTCAGACACAAAAAATAGGTCTAGGAGCGAGTTGCGAGTTTTGGTAAAATGTGTTGGGGATACGGAATTTACTAACTTCATGCCCAGCGATTTCATGTTTTCTGCAAGGTGGGACTCCCTTATAATGTCGCCATTAAAATCTCCTGTTATAATTACGTCTGAATAATTTAATGACACGTTTGGGAAAATATTTAAAAACTGCTCATAGTTAATCCGGCAATTTGGTCGGTATATACACCCAATTAGCAGTTTATCGGCATTTCTTCGACATCTAACTTCTACAAACAAGTATTCAATTACACTGCTAGTCGGATGTTTACAAACAAACGTGGAACTTAACTTTTTACTCACATATATTGCAACCCCACCCCCGTGACTATCACGGTCAGAGCGATGCAAATTATAGCCATCACATTCAACTAAGACATCACATAAATTTGGGACAAACCAAGTTTCAGACACACATATAACATCGATGCTTGAATTGATAAAGAGGTATCTAATTCTTCAATTTTTCGTGTGAGGCTTTGGGCGTTTAAATGATAGATGCTTAGACCTGATCTATTCTTTCCGAGTATCCTTAACATCGCATGGCTGTTTGATCGATTTGAATTTATATTATAGCTGTCACCCATTTTGAATTGTTCATTTGAGAAATTAGCTGCGCACGCTGTTTACAAATAGACATGAAACTAAAATACATCATATTGATAACACTAGTTTACAAAATAATATTCTTGGTGTGCTCCCCAGCAATTGATGGCAAATTCTGTTAGTGTTGGACCCCTAGATCACAAAAATAGCAATTATTTTTTTTTCGATGGCACAGTTTTTTTTAAAGATTTTTTAAAGTTCGAAATGTGAAATTTCGGACTTTTTTCGAATTTCTTCTTATATCTCGGCAGATATCCACTTGGTTGAGCCAGTTTTAGTTTTATTTTAAAGTCAATAGATCAGAGCTTAACTTTGCCATACAGATCAATATGATTGGATGAGTAATGGCAGCGCAGAAGCTTGACAAAGATGAAAAATGTGTTTTTTGGTCGTCTGTAAGTCGGCTTTATATATCGTGATAAATCTTAAATTTGGACTCTGTCAACCGAAAAAAGTGGAAAAATCCGAACTTTAAAAATCCACCATAAATCCAGTTTTCCATGGATTTGGGCCATATCCAGCTTGTTCTATTCGGTAGGATGTACACTTTAAGTTTGTACCCATTATGATTTTTCAACGGATTTATTTCGAGTTTTTACGATATATACAGCCGACTTACAGCCAACAAAAAAACACATTTTTCATCTTTGTCAAGCTTCTGCGCTGCCATTACTCATCCAATCATATTAATCTGTATGGCAAAGTTAAGCTCTGATCTATTGACTTTAAAATAAAACTAAAACTGGCTCAACCAAGTGGATATCTGCCGAGATATAAGAAGAAATTCGAAAAAAGTCCGAAATTTAACATTTCAAACTTTAAAAAATCTTTAAAAAAAAACTGTGCCATCGAAAAAAAAATAATTGCTATTTTTGTGATCTAGGGGTCCAACACTAACAGAATTTGCCATCAATTGCTGGGGAGCATTTCGGCTGTAAACTAGTGTAAACAAACTAAAATTAGAGCGACTGATTCTATGCCTAAATAAATATAATAATGTTAATGATAATATTTTGTATGTTGGATATAAATATAAACGGCTTTTAGGCGCGAAAATAATTTTCTGTTAAAGCTCCAGAACTAGCAGTGTCCAGGGCAACCAATTCATCGGGTGTGCAAATTTTTTTTTTTTTCAGCCGAGTTTTAAGTTTTATTCGGTTTTGAAGGAGGAGCTTCTCAGACGCGCGACTTGCTTGCTTGCGCTATCGATTAGTTTATTGATATTATTATTATTGTTGTGCAGCCAGTGTAATAACATTCACTAACGCTTCAACTGAATTGTCGAGGTCTTCTTCACGGGAAATGTTTGGGCGGTCATTAATATGAGTACTTACATACTTTCTGTATTTAAGCCAGTCTGTTTTACCAGTAGTTAGAGAATGTAACCATTCTGTAACCTGAAGATGGTCGTAGAGGTGAAGCAAGATGGACGAATGATCTTATGATAGATCTGATAAGTGCTCCACACGAACATGAGCCTGCGGCACTCTTCTTGTCAGGTCAGGTTTCTTATTTGGATCTGTTGGCCAATATGTAGGCTTACCCGGAGAAATAAAGTCAAGCTTGTTTCGTGGAGTAATTATCGCGTTGTAAAGTTGTTTTCCCTTGGGGTTGATGAGTCGAGATCTCCAGTGGGTGTGCTTGGCATTGTAGTCACCAGCTGCTATAAAGCGGTCACCCAATACATCGAAAATGTTTAGGAATTCTGCTTCGGTAATAGCGAAGCGCGGTGGGCAGTATATAGAGGCTAGGGTTTAGGTAACCGCTTTGGGTTTAGAGGTGTACTGCTGTTGCTTGGATATAAGTCGTAGCGAATGATGGCATCTCGTAATGCCTAATGCGATTCTTTATCAGAATTCCATTACCTCCATGAGCCTTCCCATCAGGATGATTTGTCGAATAAAATGTATAGCCAGTAAGATGAAAATTGTTTTTATTTGTTAAGTGAGTCTCTGATATGAGCATGGCGTCAATGTCATATTGATCAAGGAACTGCATAAGCTCGTATTTGTGCTGCGAAATGCCATTCGCATTCCAGAAAGATATTTTAAGAGTAATCATCTAAGATTTTTGTTTGACTAGAAGCTCCAGGAGGAGATTTTGAGTGCGCACAAGCTTCTGCAGAGTTTGCTGCATTGCTCCCATTGTTTTTGTTATAGTTGCAAGCATTAATTCTATACCACTAGGTAATTGGGATGTGTTAACGCAGATACTTTCCGAAGTATGGTTCGATGCCTGTTGCTCCAACAATCCTGGAATGGTTGTCCTGGAACCCGTTGTTGTAGCTCAGCGCCTGAGCAAAAGAGACTCCCGGTGTCGTTGTTGATGGTATGTATGGAAAATTTCTGGCGGATGGCTGGGTTTCTAGCTGCAGTTATTATTTGGGTTAGGCGGTTTTTCATCTCCTTATAATTACGGCAACCTCTGTAGTTGGCCGTGTGGTTTTCCCCACAGTTCACTATTTGAAAAAAGTATATTTTTTTTGGCATAAACTCCAGTTTTAGAGATACAATTTAGAAATTTTTTATATATACTATTAAGATAAAGCTGTAATTTTGGTTTTTGTTGCTTTTTAAATCGGAGCATTGCTTTTATCCACCGCCCACGCCGCATATTTTAATTAATTGGCAGGGATTTTAAAAAATTTGTATTTGTATTGGTAAGACGGTAAAATAATTTCGGATTACGTTAATTTTTAAAATTTGTCAAAAAAGCAAAAAAATTGCTGACATGTACAAGAAAAGTGAAATATTATTTTTTATAAGTTTATAAGTTTTAATAAGTTTAAATTTAAATCATTTTTTTTAAGAAACGTGCAAAAAGTTGCAAAAATTATTAGTTTTGCGATATTAAGGATATATTTGGTAATAACTTTGCGTTTTTACCTTTTTGCAACTTTGTGCCATTTATAAGTTGTACACCACGGAACACAACCAAACTTGTTAGCTTTAAGCTAAAAAGATGCACATTTAAAACAGTTCACAGTTGGACAACAAGCCATAATAATCAAAACATGTAATCTAAGATACATTTATTAATACCTTTGCTACGATTTGACATGATCAGAAATAATAATCCATTTTGTTGCTCCACAAAATAAGCACTGAAAGTTTGCAAAGATATATCACTTATTTACGCACACAACAAAGTCAATCGAATAGCTGATTTTGTTCGCTTATCAACACTATAATGTTGTTAGTAAAAAATCTTAGATAACTGTTCTTGGCTAATTAGGGTATGTAAATTCACAAAATATATTTAATTTTTAAAAATAATTTGTAAAATAATTGACTTTTTTCCCATAGTGCAGTTGCTACATTTTTTGGCAGATTGGTTCTCCTTATTTAGAGGGCAGTCCATAGTTAAATGTGCATCCCCGCAGACAACGCAGACTGCGCGGTAGTATTTTGCCGTATGATTTTATTTTTGACAGTTCGTACATTGGATGGGTCCATTCCGTTTATGGGGTTTCTCAACCGTGATTCTGCGGTGCAATAGATATTGAAGCTTGTAGATTGGGTGAACTTCATTTTTATTTAAAGGCATATTTTCAGGTGTCAGTTCTATCATGAACATCGGCTGGGGAATTTTGTTTCTGTTTATTATGTTTATAGCCGTTTTGGCATTAAAACCCTTTTCTTTAAGCCCATCTATTATTTCAATGGTTGGAACAGTTGATTCAATTCCTTTGATAACTACTTGTAGGCCTTTGCTACTTTTGAGTTGATAGGTATAGTAATTGGTTTTTCCCTCATCTAGGTATTTGGCCACTCATCGATAATCTTGTTCATCGTTTGCCTGAATTTTTGTTTCATTTATGTTACCTCTTTTTATAGAAGTGACCTAGAACTTGTTAGCTCCAATTAGGTCAGTTATTTTTTTGACTAGCTCAGCACAATTTCCGTGACGAACATATATGGGTGGTGGCCTTGGTTTCTTAGCAGTGGTTGTTTGTGTCACTAAGAATCGAAAATCTATTATTGGTCAGCGTATTTTTCGGGACAGTGATAGTATTTGATTTTAATACTTTTGATGCATTGGTGTTTCTAGAAGATTGCGGGCTTAATTTTCTTATTAGCAGTTTAGCGTCGCTTGTGAACGGTTGTATTTACTTTTGTGCTCTCAGTGATTTGTGTTTTCAGTGATTTTTGCGAGTGTTTTGTGATTGTTTACAAAGAAAGCGTAGCCTAACAATTGTGTTAGTGTTTTAAACTAAAACTCCCAATTAACGGGTGCTTTGTTTTAGTTATTTTAACATTTCTATTTGGATTTGTTTAAATCGCTTGTCTTTGTTAGTGTAATTACACTCTCTAAACCTGCTAAAACTCTTGTAATCTCTCTTCCACTCTCCCACTCTCACTCTCTCTGAACATTCTGTATTTCTGATTTCTCTCTCTTGCTTGCTTTACACTTCTAACTGTTCGTGTGTATACCCACCGGGAAAATTCCTCTGGAAAATAACATATTTTCAAGAGGTTTCTTCATAGAAGCGGAAGGGACAAAACCTCATTCACCCCTTACATTTCTTCCATCTCTGGTTTCAAAATACACGGGGGTGACACAAAAAGTAAGGGGGAAATGAGGTTTCTATCTGGATCTCTGGCAGAAGAATGCAGGACAAAATCCACTGGTTTTTCGACTTCCCGCATTATAGATTTTCCACACGTACCCAGTTATGGTCTTCCTCTACTTGCAGTGTCTGCTTTTCCGCACCCTCTCAGTTTTGGTTTTTCCAGACCCTCGCAGTTTTGGTTTTGCACTGCTTTGCAGTATCTGATTTTCCACAATAAAAATCATGTTTTTGTAATATTTGTTTGTGTATTTATTAATAATATTTACAATCGAAGCATTGGAATTAAAAATGTTTAATGCCTGAAGCATTCCCGGGTTTTGCTTGGCCGAATGCAGTTCTTAGGTATCCATGTCTTGTCTGTCTTCTAAAAATATCAAAAATTATTAAGATATGAATGTAAGACCAGGAATAATAATAAGAGTAATTACCATTATTACGTCTCCGCACAAAATTAAAGGATCTGGTTTGCCATGGCCGATCATTTACCCTCTGTTCAGCTGTTTTATGTCGGGTATCTATATCAAAAACTATGAGAAGAAAAAATAAAATATGACAAACGCAGGCGCAACACTTCTGGTCCCAAGAAGTCTCAGTCGGCCTGGCTGAAATAAATGAAATATTTTGATTAAGTTAAACAACTAAGTTAGTACTGAAGTACTATTTATACAACCATTTAATGAACACCTCACACCATTTACCGCTGGTAAAGATTAAAAACATTTCAAGTGTCACTGAAATGCAGAATTTGTGTTGAAGATAGCATCCGGAGGCGTATATTTATTAATGGCGAAAATATCTGTGATACTAACCTTTGTAACGGTGAAATAAAGATTATAAAAAGACAAAATTTTTTTTATCACTCACCTTTTTATTGTTTTTTAGATTAAAATTAACTATTTTCACTTTTTTTTACTTTTTCCAACAAATTTAAAAATCATGTGACCCTGCATTATATTCTTGATAATACCAAAAGAAATACCAGATACATTTGGTGTAAATTTCGTTGTAAAGTTCGGTCACACTTTGGCGCCTAATAAGTATTTCGTTTAATCAATACTTTTCAGTGACCGTAATCATTAAAGGTTACGTATATTATAGGTATATTAGGCATTTTTCGTGTTATTAATACTACCAACACGAATTTTTATTTTTTAACAACACTTAAAAATAGCTTAGGCCACGATCTGACGATCAAATTATTTTATTTCACAGAAAATATTTAAAAATGTATAAAACAATAATAGTTTTCTTTGTAATTTAATGGCAATCCTTGATAAATGTGATCAAATATTTTAATCGTCTTACCGTGGCTTTTCTTTATAATTTTTTTTTGAATCCCACATTCATTCTTATTATTATTTGTAAACATTTTAAGTAAAATAAATTAAAATCATCAATAAATATTATGATTATAGACATTTTGATTATAATTATTTAAATATATTTATTTGATTAAAAATTAATAATATTTTTTCTACGAATTTTAAAATTACTAAAAATTTAAGATAAATGTGAGATCAAGATTTTTGGTTTTGGTGTACATTATAGGATTTTTTAATATTATAAGTTGGTGATTTTTTTTGTTAAAAAAATTATAATCATAGTGCCATAGAAATCACACAGCGCATAAGTGGCCTGATAGTGATGCTACTCAGAAACCCACCCCCATTTAACGCTCAGAAATTATCTATCCCCACACCGCCGCCTGCAAAAAGGAACAGGATTTCAAGAACACAAAAACCAACTTCTCACTTTCCCGCTGGGTAGTTGTTAGGTTTTTAATATTTACCAGTGGTAAATGGTGTGAGGTGTTCATTAAATGGTTGTATAAATAGTACTTCAGTACTAACTTAGTTGTTTAACTTAATCAAAATATTTCATTTATTTCAGCCAGGCCGACTGAGACTTCTTGGGACCAGAAGTGTTGCGCCTGCGTTTTTCATATTTTATTTTTTCTTCTCATAGTTTTTGATATAGATACCCGACATAAAACAGCTGAACAGAGGGTAAATGATCGGCCATGGCAAACCAGATCCTTTAATTTTGTGCGGAGACGTAATAATGGTAATTACTCTTATTATTATTCCTGGTCTTACATTCATATCTTAATTATTTTTGATATTTTCAGAAGACAGACAATACATGGATACCTAAGAACTGCATTCGGCCAAGCCAAACCCGGGAATGCTTCAGGCATTAAACATTTTTAATTCCAATGCTTCGATTGTAAATATTATTAATAAATACACAAACAACAACAAAATCAGATACTGCAAAGCGGTGCAAAACCAAAACTGCGAGGGTCTGGAAAAAACAAAACTGAGAGTGTGCGGAAAAGCAGACACTGCAAGTAGAGGAAGAGCATAACTGGGTACGTGTGGAAAATCTATAATGCGGGAAGTCGAAAAACCTGTGGATTTTGTCCTGCATTCTTCTGCCAGAGATCCAGATAGAAACCTCATTTCCCCCTTACTTTTTGTGTCACCCCCGTGTATTTTGAAACCAGAGATGGAAGAAATGTAAGGGGTGAATGAGGTTTTGTCCCTTCCGCTTCTATGGAGAAACCTCTTGAAAATATGTTATTTTCCAGAGGAATTTTCCCGGTGGGGTACCTCAAGCCACGCTCAGTCGATAGCCTTTTTTTCTCTCGCGCTCTCTTGTTTCTAATTAAACTCGCGACCTCGCGCTATTATACTTTTTGTTGTTTAGTGTCTTTGCGGTTTTGCGAATTTGATCCCAGTGTCAAATTTACTTGAGGTATTTTTCATTATTTTCACATTTTTATTCTTATTATATTTTATTTCTCTTGAATTAACATTTTTTTCCTATAATGTCTTTTGCCTGTATTAAGAAACATTATAGGACATCATCTAATGACCCGTTTATTTACTGTTGGCTCTGCGAAGCGATGATGCATTGTAAATGTGCAGGATTCACTGGCAGAGTTAAAGACTTCATTGAACTGCAGGTTGGTCTCATGTGGGTATGTGAGTCCTGCAGGGAATTGGCAATTGAGCTTTATGAGGCAGACTCGAGACGGCCTATGTAATCTTTCACGAGTTTTTAAACAGCTCAATGATGGATTAAATTCCGTTATTTAATTAGCTCAATTAGCTCAACGATAAATGCGAGTGTAGAATCCGCCTTAAATCCAAACTTGGTAGCTGCTGCAGTTTCGGGTGACGCAGGGGTAACTGTGCCAATGGATACTGCTAGGTTCGGTGTAGTCCCGGTATCTGAAAGTCAGGCTCTAATAAGATCTCCAGAGCCGGCGGAGTCAACCAGTTCGGTGCCGACCATACCCATAGGTATAGTAGGGGCCGTTTCTCTCTCTCAGCCAAATGAGGTTCAGGCTGCTGCTGGGGGGCGCAAAAATCTCTCAGTTGTATCCAAAGGTACAGTAGGTGCCGCTTCTGGCTCTCAGCTGAGTGAGGTTCAGACTGCTGCTGGGGGGCGTATGAAACTCTCAGTTGTTCCTCATAGGAAGCAACTATTTGTTTCAAGATTTACGCCTGATACCACATCTGAGGATGTTTTGGAATTCATTCGTGAAAAATTCCCATCCGAGGATTTTCATCTAGCATCTAGCTGCTATTAAATCTATTCAATCCTTTCTTTCCAATAGGGACCTTTTGATGGTTTTGGGTGACTTCAATCTCCCGGATATTTCTTGGTCCCCTCCTACTGACTCACTTGTCGCTCTACCTTTATCCGCACATGACTTTCTGGATGGCCTTTTAGAATTATCGTTACAGCAAGTTAGCTTTATACGAAATTCTTTAAATAGACAATTAGATCTTGTGTTTGTTTCAGATCCGTCTGAAGTCACAGTATCTAGAATTGACGCTCTTGTGGTACCAGAAGACCGATACCACCCAACTATGGAATTAACACTTTGCCTCCCCTACCTTGATACCACCTCTCCTTTAGTTTCTCCAACTAAAATGAGATGCTTTCGGAAATGTGACTATAATAAACTTAACCTTATGATTTCGCAATATAATTGGACAGATCTTTATAAGTGTGTGGACATCGAAAGTGCAACTAAACTTTTCTATAGCGTTCTAAACACTTTTTTTAATGAATGCGTTCCTGATAGGCTTCCTCCAAAGCCGAACAGGCCCCCTTGGTTTACAAATGCGCTTCAAAGACTTAAAAATCTTAAAACAAACACTTAGTGTCGAAGTCACAGTGGTAAATACGAGCACTTGTACCCATGCCTACCCAGAGCGTCTTTTCGAGAATTAAATTCGGTTATTTTCACTATATTTTTATATATTACGTCTTTTTTGTCAGTTTCTATATCTTTGATTTGTTCTGTTGTATATAGATTTAAACGTATGCACAGTGGGGAAAAAGTCCGTTTTTTGGCATAAACTCTAGTTTTAAAGGTAGGGCCTTGGAAATTATAATATATATGTACAATGTACATACTCCCACTCCCTGTGCTCAAATAGAATTTCGGTTATTTCCATTTTTTGAAAAAACTCTAAAAATGTTCAGAATATTTTTATTTTTATTAATAGAAAACATATTTTTTAAGAAAACAAAAATAAGATGGGATAAGGTAGTTATTAAATAAAAATTGTTATTATCCTCCACCTTACACCTTTGAAGAAAATGCAAAAAATTTAAATTTTTTTTTTTTTAAAGGGGCAAAAAGCAATAATAACACTTTTTTCTTTATCATTTCGTTAATACATTTCTATAACAACCTTGCGTCGATCAGCGTAGATTTTTAACTAAAGCTTTAGAGAACACAAACACTTTTGTTAGTTTTCGGCTGAAATAGACATACAGTTGCGAAAAAAATAATAGCACCACTTCGTCACAGGTTCTTAATATTAAAGAAATATGTGGAAAACGGGGATTTTTATATAAGAAGTGTTTTTTATTATCTTGATTAGTATTCCACCTATTTGAAAAAATTGATACGGATATCGAAAATATTGTCTACATATAATTTTTTCAGATTTTAAGAAAAAAAGTCAAAAAAAGGCCGAAAAAAATAATAGCACCACTTCCGTTTTCTTTAAATAAAACGTTACGATGCGCTAATATTCTTGTGTATAAAGGATATATTTTATGAGATTTGACTAAAACTAACTTCTCCTGATATCCAGACATCAAATTGATTACCATTTGGCAATACAAGGACATCTGGAAAATTTTCCAAGTCGGAAAAGAAAAATATTCAAAAAAGAAACATATTGGATGGAAAACGGTCATGAAAACCGGTTGGATTGGTTAGGTTTTGGATCATATTCATTAAGAATGGCATAAACTTTGAAGGATAACACAGAAAAACCGAGTCCTGGCCCAGTTTTCCTTCAAAAATGTTATATCACAAAGCACAAAGAATCTTATCAGGGCCGATACTAAACTAAAACACGTGCTTAAAATAATAGAGAATATTTTAATAGTTGGATAATGTTTCAATAAACAAATTTATAAAACATGCACTTAAAAAAAAAATCCTATCCGAAATGCGAAACACATTTACAAGGGCATAGGGCTCGTCAAAAAAACTTACAAATGAATGCCCGCAAACTTATGAGAATGTGTGAAGGCAAAGTTAAATTGGGTAAGAAGAAATCCTTTTTATAAGTCATGTGTCTTCTAAACACCTAAAATGACCAAAAACATGGTACCAAAACATCCATTTATTGAGCATGGACCTAGTATTAACATAGGCTTGTTTTTCCTTCTTGGAGTAAGATCAATACGGATGAATACATCGTTCATGAATCATCCTATGATGTAATTAGTAATACGGTAGTAATTCGTAGCTTAAACTGAATACAAAATACTCAGTCAGCAATATACAGTGACTTGTGTACTCGCTTGACCATAACACAACCAAAAATCTTCGAGTTTTTTTTTTAAAGACAGTTTATACAGTTAATCTAAAACGTCTTAAAT
Organism: Drosophila takahashii; assembly: GCF_030179915.1. Lineage (NCBI taxonomy): Eukaryota > Metazoa > Arthropoda > Insecta > Diptera > Drosophilidae > Drosophila > Drosophila takahashii. The sequence continues at coordinate 1,802,709 of NC_091679.1, read as the reverse complement.
CATTTCCGAACAAAATTTGAAAATATATCATGACTTTTGGGCCCCAATTCCTTTATAGGTAGGGTCCTGACTTGTTTAATCGATAGTAAGTCATTATATCCAAAAATCGCAAAAGATATTTACACTTTAAACTTAGATTTACTTGTTAGCTACCGCCAACTAAAGATTAAGTTACCCATTTGTCATTTTTCTACCTTTTATTCTATTTTTTGGAGAAGTGGTGCTATTTTTTTTTTCGTACGTTTTTCCAGGTTTGCATAGATTTTCTTAAATAAGTCCAGAAACCTTTTATAAAGCTAACATTTTTTTTCATATTCAAATTATGTTTAGTCTTACTATTTAAAACCCGTTTTGAAAAGTTAAAAATGTTAAAAAATGTGAGTAGGGTGACTAGTTAACATTTTTTTGGGTTAGTGGTGCTATTATTTTTTTCACAGCTGTACACAAGACATTAAATAACTGGAAAATGCAAACAGTTACAACACAATTGGTTTTGAGAGGTATTTAAGCATACATTGACGTACATTTTTCATATTTTTGTTTATATTTGAGCCCTCTAAACACTTTGCACATCGTCGGGAAACTTTGTAAGGGGGATTCCCTAAACTGTTGAATTGCTGAATTTTGGTCAGCTGTTAATCAGCTGTTCCATACAAAGTCAACTTTCAGAAATTTCAGCAATTCAATTTGAATTTTGTTGAATTGCCGAACAGCCAGAGTTGTCACCTTTTTTTTAATGTCGTGGCAACTCTGTAACATTTTAGTATCACCAGTACGCATTATTTATTTTAAAATCAACTTAGAAAGCATATTTGTGGTTTTTTTTACCTTGGTAACACTTTTAGACAGTAACTAGCAATAATAAATCAAATTTTACATGCTTTAAGTTTCCTGAAACTTTTCAACAAATAACAGCTGTTTGAAAATTCAACAGGAACCATTTTGGGTCGTTCCCTTAATTGCTGAAATTTTTTGTTGAATTTTCAACAATTCAGCAATTCAACAGTTTAGGGAATCCCCCTGTAGTAAAATTAGCGCATTTTTCTTCGATATGAGCAGGTAAGTCGATAGACTTTGATATGCTACAACAAATTATCGGTGGCGCGTTAAATTATTTTAAAAATTGTTTTAATAGGTTTAACCATTTTGGTATAAGAAAAATTTTTGTTTTTTAAATTAGTAACTTTTTATACCCGTTACTCGAAGAGTAAAAGGGTATATTGTATTCATGCAAAAGTATGTAAGAGGGAGAAGGAAGCTTTTTCGACCCTATAAAGTATATATATTCTTGATCAGGATCACTACCAGAGTCGATCTAGCCATGTCCGTCTGTCCGTCTGTCTGTTGAATCGTTGAAAACCAGAGTTGTCACCTATTTTATTAAAAGTCATGGCATTTCTGTAACATTTTAGTATCACCAGTACGCATTATTTATTTCAAAATCAACTTAGAAAGCATATTTGTGGTTCTTTTTACCTTGGTAACACTTTTAGACAGTAACGGGTATAAAAATGCAGTGTTATGGTGTTCATCAATACCTATCGAAATGTAGAAGAAATTTTTCAAATCGGACCATTCTGTAAAAAGTTATGCCCGATCAAAGTTTTCTATCTCCATCTCCCTCGCATTTCCTTTAGCTGAGTAACGGGTATCTGATAGTCAGGGCACCCGACTATAGCGTTCTCTCTTGTTTTTTTGCGTTTAGGCCAAAAAAACTGACTTTTGACAGTAGAAGCCTTAATACTTTTTCAGATCATTCCTATTCATTTACAAATACATAAAATTTAGATTTACTTATGTAACGGGTGTTTTTTAGAGGTATACAACTTTAAGTTGCAACAAAACAACTATGGATTATTCGATTGACATGAATTTTTTTTTATTCGAAAGATAAATTTGTGGCATTACATTTTATATACGATTTCTGGCATATGACCGCCACGGCTGGCTCGGATGTAGTCCAATCTGGACTTTGTGGCTTATCCGCATAGAGCAATGACTTTACATAGCCCCACAGAAAGTAGTCTAGCGGTGTTAAATCACAAGATCTTGAAGGCCATTTTACAGGTCCAAAACGTGAAATTAGGCGGTCACCACACGTGTCTTTTAATAAACCGAAATAAAATTGCACTATTTGCAAGCGTTGTTCAGGCGTGAGTCTATTCATGATGAATTGCCAAACCAAACTCAGAATAAATCACTTGACAGCTCTTAAATCGGTCGCCATCTTGAAAAAAAACACCCTTTACCTATCGAAATGTAGAAGAAATTTTAACATTTTATTAGATTTGTTTAATTTATTGGCTTTGTTAGTGTAATTTGCACGCTTTAAATTGGCCGTTGTATTCTCTCTCTTACTCCCTATCTCTTTTCCGCTCTATTATAACTGTAATTTCACTCTCTCCGAACTTGCAGAATTTTCAATTTAATTTTAATTTTAATTATGCCCGATCAAAGTTTTATATCTCCCTAGCACTTACTCTAGCTGAGTAACGGGTATCTGATAGCGTTCTCTCTTGTTTTAACATTTTATTAGATTTGTTTAATATATTGGCTTTGTTAGTGTAATTTGCACTCTTTAAATTGGCTATTGTATTCTCTCTCTTACTCACTCTCTCTTTTTCGCTCTATTATAACTATAATTTCACTCTGTCCCAACCTGCCGAATTTTCAATTTTATTTTAATTTTATTGTTTTACTATCCTAGCACAACAAACGTGAAACTTATTTCTTACTGCGCTAGTCACTTTGAACATTAAATCTTTCAAAATTTGATGTATATATTTTATAACAACAACTTGCTTTCTATTTGTGAAATAGGATGACATTAGTTTTATTTAATTTAAATAATTTCGTCAGCTTTTGTATTATTATTATTTTCATTTATTTATCTTCCTAGCGCTAAAGTTAACAATTTAACTTAAAAATAAAGCACTAGTCACAAAACAAAGTTTACAATCTTACAGAAAGTTTTACAGAATTACTTAAACATATTTGAAAGTTTTGATTATTATCCGTAGTACAGTTTTGAATTCTTATCTATAGTTAGTTCTTGGATTTATAATTAGTTATTTTTTAACATTAATAATAATTCTTTCCGAAACTGTCTAGCACTTCTTATATTCTTTAAACTGAGTGGTAAATTATTCCAAAGCTTAACAGCCCATGCAAAGAAGTGATTTTCACTTGATGAAAAGTTAATTCTTGTGGGACGGCATTCCCCATTGTCAACCATTGCCCATGTCTTACAAATTCGACGTCAAAGTTGAAAATCACAAAATTTTCAAGTTTTTTCTGATAAAAAAAGAAATCTGAGAAATGTTTTTGCTAATTTATAATATCGCCGTATTGAAGTGGCTAAAAATTTTTGGATATTATTTTTACAAAGTTTGGATTTACCTCATCAAGTCCTGTAGCTTTTGATTTAATTGTAGTATAGCTTCTAAGACATCACATTGATTAACACAAACAAAACTGAAACAATCAATCATACTATCTGCATCATCTGTTGTCACATACGTGCTATCGTCAGGATAAGGTACATTTATGTTAAAGAATTTTCTGTTAAGGTCGTCCACACTTACATCTTCCTTTATAATATTTTTTATATTGCCAATTCCCAGGTTTTGTAGTTCTTTCCAGACTTTTCCGTTTTCTATTGCAACGGTAAGCTTCATGCTTAAATATTCCCGTTTAGCTGTATTAATAAGTCTGTTCACTGTAGTCCTTTCGCTTTTAAATTGTGTGTAGAAATGTTCAGTCTTATATCGTTTCCATTTGAGGTAAGCCTTATCTCTCTTTGAAATAGCTTTTTAAATATTATTATTGAGCCATGATTTTAAGGAATTCTTCGCACTTTTTACTTTAATAGGTATGGGTATTGTTCAGTTAATACACAAAAGTTCTCGGTTTTAATTATTTATTTAGCGTTTCAATTTTGTGCTTTTTTAGCGCGTCTACTTTTCACCACAATATTCTTCACATTGCCAGTATGACCAGCTCGTAACAAATCAAATTTCGTTCCTTTTCATGGCGAACCAAAATACCGAAAATAATAAATATTTTTCATAAATTAAATACCAAATAATAATACATCTTTTTCTTAAATGAAATACCAAATCCTTACATCCTCCCTCCCCGTGAATCGTCCTAGGATTCACCACTTAACTGAAGTTTAATTAGCTTGGATGTTGGTCGACGTAGCACGTTATCTTCTGTTTTGACGTCAGCAGAACGAACTTGTTGATCCTTCGCGACAAACACCTTTATGACTCTTCCTTTTTTCCATTTTCCTTTTTTGCAGTGGCGTCCATTACAAGTACTAAGTCGTCAACTTGAAATGGAGTTGTCAGCTGATGCCATTTAGTTCTACACATAAGTTGAGGGAGATACTCGACCTATTCCATAAGCGATCATTAAGGGCTTGAGCGATCCTCCATTACTTCCTTAAGCAAATAGCTTCATCCGGTGGGTGTGGAGTTTGCGTTGAATTTGTGCATCCCATTAGAAAGTGGTTCGGTGTCAAAGGCTCTTCTGTCTCATGTGTTAAGGGTATTTCAGTTAAAGGTCGCGCATTCAGAATATTTTCCGCTTCTATCAATACGGACTGTAGGGTCTCAACGCGTGGGTAAATATCGCGTAAAGTTTTCTTTAACAATCCCTTTATGATTCGAATTAACCTTTCCCAACATCCACCGGCGTAAGGTTGAAGTGGGCAGTTCAAGATCCACTTAATACCCCTTTGAGCCGCTTCGTCCGCTATGGCACCGAAATCCAACAAACTCTCATGATCCTTGAGCTCCTTATTAGCACCGATGACCCCTGTATGCGTAAATGGCCTGACGTAGGGAGTCAGCCGATCAGGTGGCAATTGTCCCATCTGTGGGGTTTTCGGTAATCCTCGGTCTATGATACATTTAGAGCATTCGAGCGTTACTTTGTTGAGTAATTTCCTGGCGTGCGGAATCCAAAACTTTTGTCGACTTTCGTTGATTATAACCGCCTGATTTTGATGATGATATTTTTCATGAAAGTTTCTCATGACGAGGGTGGACATGAATGGGTCGTCGTCTCGAACTCGGTAGATATGATGCCTCATCTTCTCGTCCCGCTAGGTGCAAAAGGCCATCTGTCTCTATGTAAGGCGAAAGTCCATAAATTGCACTATCCTTTGACAGCACTTTGTTGTTTAGCAATGACGTGATCTCATTTGCGTATGCCTCTTGCTGGACCAGTCTACATATCTCGATTTCGGCATCAGATAGTTCGTCGGCAGTCAAAGATCCTCCCTTGGATGCAAGTTTGAGCCAGATTCTTTTCGCACGCATTACCCAGGCAGCAACGCGCTTCAGATTGCTGTAAGAAGAGAATCGATTGAAATCTATTACTGAGACTCCTACCTGACACCTCAGCATTTTGCGTTCGCAAAGTTCCTCTTCTAGTGATTCCGATGAGGCTATGTCAATCATCTGTGGCCAGTCTGAGCGTGAGGATTTCAAGAAGCTTGGACCAAGCATCCAAGGACTGTCGTTACATATTTTTGGTAAATAACTCAAACGAGTGTAAGCGTCCGCGGTGTTCAGGGATGATGGTACCCAGTTCCATTGCGTTTACGTAGTACTGGCTAAGATCTCAGCAATTCGGTGGCCTACAAACGGCTTAAAAATTCTTGCTCTCGAAAAAATCCACTGTTTTGGAATCACTCCAAAACATGATGTCTCGTATAGGTTTTTCCCATTACAAAGGCAACATCAACTTTGGTTGGACTAATAACACGTAAATAGGCAACAGCTGCGAAGGCGGCCTGGCTTGCGTCGACAACTATTTCTAACTTTTCATAACAACTTAAGCTCCACGTATTCTGCACAAGAATTTTGGCAGATATATGATAATTCGCAATCAAGCCAAATGGGTTAAATATTGCCATCACTATGCCTAGTAGCTCTCTCTTAGTTGGAACTCGATCTCCATCCAATACTTCTTTCGGTATTCGATGAAACTTTGTTTCGAGTTGAAAGTCATCCTGCTGCGTATTCCAATACATGCCCAAGACCTTTTCACTGCTCAATTGGTTCTGTAGATAACTTGACTGCTTTTGGATGTTTTTAGCATTCATAAAAAGAGAGATTTGAACTAGACACACGTACACAGAAAGAGTCACCAAAAAGTCTTTGTTTTTGTGAATTTCCCGCGTCTAAAAAAATCCAAAATTGTTGAAAAGTGTCGTTTAAACTTTGTGTAGTTTTGATCCGTGCAGTGAATTTTGCTAAAACAATTAAATACGTTGGCAATAAGCAAATTTATATTTGCCAGTACCAGCCAAAGCAAACACAAAACAAGCGTCGAGCTAAGCAAAACGGAATCCGAAAAAAACTCACACGCACACGCACTCACTAAAACACTGAAATGGCTCCAGCAACAAAACGCTTGCGCGAAAATACGTCCACGGACCTTAAAAAAGACCGTCCAAATGAAACACTCTCAACTACGTTGATTGAGTTGGTAGAGCAGAAATTTGCTGAGCAGACTGCTAGCATTACTGCCACGATAACTGCCTCAATACAAAAATCTGAGGATCGCATTTTACAAGAAATGCATGAAAAAGTTAACGTGATGAGTGGAAAAATAGAAGAACTCACTCAACGGGTGCACCAACTGGAGAAGGAGGTCGCAGTGGTGGAAAAACTAAAGGAGAGGATGATGCAACTAGAGGCCGAGACCCAAGATGCACAAACTCTAGGAGGGCGGGTTGGAGAGATTGAAGCGCGGGTGGCAACGCAAGCGAACGAGTCCATCGCAGCGGACCTGAGAGTCCATGGAGTGCCTTACCAAGATAATGAAAACTTAAAATCATTATTTCACACACTGTGTTTCAATCTGAAACTTACGCCGCCGCCGAGGATTCGCGAGGCCTTTCGCATATTGGCTTATTGTATTGTATTATTGGCTTTGTTAGTGTAATTTGCACTCTTTAAATTGGCTATTGTATTCTCTCTCTTACTCACTCTCTCTTTTTCGCTCTATTATAACTATAATTTCACTCTGTCCCAACCTGCCGAATTTTCAATTTTATTTTAATTTTATTGTTTTACTATCCTAGCACAACAAACGTGAAACTTATTTCTTACTGCGCTAGTCACTTTGAACATTAAATCTTTCAAAATTTGATGTATATATTTTATAACAACAACTTGCTTTCTATTTGTGAAATAGGATGACATTAGTTTTATTTAATTTAAATAATTTCGTCAGCTTTTGTATTATTATTATTTTCATTTATTTATCTTCCTAGCGCTAAAGTTAACAATTTAACTTAAAAATAAAGCACTAGTCACAAAACAAAGTTTACAATCTTACAGAAAGTTTTACAGAATTACTTAAACATATTTGAAAGTTTTGATTATTATCCGTAGTACAGTTTTGAATTCTTATCTATAGTTAGTTCTTGGATTTATAATTAGTTATTTTTTAACATTAATAATAATTCTTTCCGAAACTGTCTAGCACTTCTTATATTCTTTAAACTGAGTGGTAAATTATTCCAAAGCTTAACAGCCCATGCAAAGAAGTGATTTTCACTTGATGAAAAGTTAATTCTTGTGGGACGGCATTCCCCATTGTCAACCATTGCCCATGTCTTACAAATTCGACGTCAAAGTTGAAAATCACAAAATTTTCAAGTTTTTTCTGATAAAAAAAGAAATCTGAGAAATGTTTTTGCTAATTTATAATATCGCCGTATTGAAGTGGCTAAAAATTTTTGGATATTATTTTTACAAAGTTTGGATTTACCTCATCAAGTCCTGTAGCTTTTGATTTAATTGTAGTATAGCTTCTAAGACATCACATTGATTAACACAAACAAAACTGAAACAATCAATCATACTATCTGCATCATCTGTTGTCACATACGTGCTATCGTCAGGATAAGGTACATTTATGTTAAAGAATTTTCTGTTAAGGTCGTCCACACTTACATCTTCTATTATAATATTTTTTATATTGCCAATTCCCAGGTTTTGTAGTTCTTTCCAGACTTTTCCGTTTTCTATTGCAACGGTAAGCTTCATGCTTAAATATTCCCGTTTAGCTGTATTAATAAGTCTGTTCACTGTAGTCCTTTCGCTTTTAAATTGTGTGTAGAAATGTTCAGTCTTATATCGTTTCCATTTGAGGTAAGCCTTATCTCTCTTTGAAATAGCTTTTTAAATATTATTATTGAGCCATGATTTTAAGGAATTCTTCGCACTTTTTACTTTAATAGGTATGGGTATTGTTCAGTTAATACACAAAAGTTCTCGGTTTTAATTATTTATTTAGCGTTTCAATTTTGTGCTTTTTTAGCGCGTCTACTTTTCACCACAATATTCTTCACATTGCCAGTATGACCAGCTCGTAACAAATCAAATTTCGTTCCTTTTCATGGCGAACCAAAATACCGAAAATAATAAATATTTTTCATAAATTAAATACCAAATAATAATACATCTTTTTCTTAAATGAAATACCAAATCCTTACATCCTCCCTCCCCGTGAATCGTCCTAGGATTCACCACTTAACTGAAGTTTAATTAGCTTGGATGTTGGTCGACGTAGCACGTTATCTTCTGTTTTGACGTCAGCAGAACGAACTTGTTGATCCTTCGCGACAAACACCTTTATGACTCTTCCTTTTTTCCATTTTCCTTTTTTGCAGTGGCGTCCATTACAAGTACTAAGTCGTCAACTTGAAATGGAGTTGTCAGCTGATGCCATTTAGTTCTACACATAAGTTGAGGGAGATACTCGACCTATTCCATAAGCGATCATTAAGGGCTTGAGCGATCCTCCATTACTTCCTTAAGCAAATAGCTTCATCCGGTGGGTGTGGAGTTTGCGTTGAATTTGTGCATCCCATTAGAAAGTGGTTCGGTGTCAAAGGCTCTTCTGTCTCATGTGTTAAGGGTATTTCAGTTAAAGGTCGCGCATTCAGAATATTTTCCGCTTCTATCAATACGGACTGTAGGGTCTCAACGCGTGGGTAAATATCGCGTAAAGTTTTCTTTAACAATCCCTTTATGATTCGAATTAACCTTTCCCAACATCCACCGGCGTAGGGTTGAAGTGGGCAGTTCAAGATCCACTTAATACCCCTTTGAGCCGCTTCGTCCGCTATGGCACCGAAATCCAACAAACTCTCATGATCCTTGAGCTCCTTATTAGCACCGATGACCCCTGTATGCGTAAATGGCCTGACGTAGGGAGTCAGCCGATCAGGTGGCAATTGTCCCATCTGTGGGGTTTTCGGTAATCCTCGGTCTATGATACATTTAGAGCATTCGAGCGTTACTTTGTTGAGTAATTTCCTGGCGTGCGGAATCCAAAACTTTTGTCGACTTTCGTTGATTATAACCGCCTGATTTTGATGATGATATTTTTCATGAAAGTTTCTCATGACGAGGGTGGACATGAATGGGTCGTCGTCTCGAACTCGGTAGATATGATGCCTCATCTTCTCGTCCCGCTAGGTGCAAAAGGCCATCTGTCTCTATGTAAGGCGAAAGTCCATAAATTGCACTATCCTTTGACAGCACTTTGTTGTTTAGCAATGACGTGATCTCATTTGCGTATGCCTCTTGCTGGACCAGTCTACATATCTCGATTTCGGCATCAGATAGTTCGTCGGCAGTCAAAGATCCTCCCTTGGATGCAAGTTTGAGCCAGATTCTTTTCGCACGCATTACCCAGGCAGCAACGCGCTTCAGATTGCTGTAAGAAGAGAATCGATTGAAATCTATTACTGAGACTCCTACCTGACACCTCAGCATTTTGCGTTCGCAAAGTTCCTCTTCTAGTGATTCCGATGAGGCTATGTCAATCATCTGTGGCCAGTCTGAGCGTGAGGATTTCAAGAAGCTTGGACCAAGCATCCAAGGACTGTCGTTACATATTTTTGGTAAATAACTCAAACGAGTGTAAGCGTCCGCGGTGTTCAGGGATGATGGTACCCAGTTCCATTGCGTTTACGTAGTACTGGCTAAGATCTCAGCAATTCGGTGGCCTACAAACGGCTTAAAAATTCTTGCTCTCGAAAAAATCCACTGTTTTGGAATCACTCCAAAACATGATGTCTCGTATAGGTTTTTCCCATTACAAAGGCAACATCAACTTTGGTTGGACTAATAACACGTAAATAGGCAACAGCTGCGAAGGCGGCCTGGCTTGCGTCGACAACTATTTCTAACTTTTCATAACAACTTAAGCTCCACGTATTCTGCACAAGAATTTTGGCAGATATATGATAATTCGCAATCAAGCCAAATGGGTTAAATATTGCCATCACTATGCCTAGTAGCTCTCTCTTAGTTGGAACTCGATCTCCATCCAATACTTCTTTCGGTATTCGATGAAACTTTGTTTCGAGTTGAAAGTCATCCTGCTGCGTATTCCAATACATGCCCAAGACCTTTTCACTGCTCAATTGGTTCTGTAGATAACTTGACTGCTTTTGGATGTTTTTAGCATTCATAAAAAGAGAGATTTGAACTAGACACACGTACACAGAAAGAGTCACCAAAAAGTCTTTGTTTTTGTGAATTTCCCGCGTCTAAAAAAATCCAAAATTGTTGAAAAGTGTCGTTTAAACTTTGTGTAGTTTTGATCCGTGCAGTGAATTTTGCTAAAACAATTAAATACGTTGGCAATAAGCAAATTTATATTTGCCAGTACCAGCCAAAGCAAACACAAAACAAGCGTCGAGCTAAGCAAAACGGAATCCGAAAAAAACTCACACGCACACGCACTCACTAAAACACTGAAATGGCTCCAGCAACAAAACGCTTGCGCGAAAATACGTCCACGGACCTTAAAAAAGACCGTCCAAATGAAACACTCTCAACTACGTTGATTGAGTTGGTAGAGCAGAAATTTGCTGAGCAGACTGCTAGCATTACTGCCACGATAACTGCCTCAATACAAAAATCTGAGGATCGCATTTTACAAGAAATGCATGAAAAAGTTAACGTGATGAGTGGAAAAATAGAAGAACTCACTCAACGGGTGCACCAACTGGAGAAGGAGGTCGCAGTGGTGGAAAAACTAAAGGAGAGGATGATGCAACTAGAGGCCGAGACCCAAGATGCACAAACTCTAGGAGGGCGGGTTGGAGAGATTGAAGCGCGGGTGGCAACGCAAGCGAACGAGTCCATCGCAGCGGACCTGAGAGTCCATGGAGTGCCTTACCAAGATAATGAAAACTTAAAATCATTATTTCACACACTGTGTTTCAATCTGAAACTTACGCCGCCGCCGAGGATTCGCGAGGCCTTTCGCATATCACCGAGAAGGCCAAATCCGACCGTAGACCCGGTCATTATAATTAAATTCGAGCACGCAATACAAAAAATCTTTTTCGTTAGAATATATCTCTTAAATATGAAATGTATTAGGATTAGTTATACTTGTGTAAGAGAAGTCGTAATGGTTAGGTTTTTTTATTGGTACAACATAATTGTTCTTAAATTGCGTGTGTTTATGTTTCCTATTCAACGTTTCTGATATAGAGGCATCCCAATCGAATAGTCGTACAATATTGAGGGTTCTCGCCAAACAAAATAATGGGTTACATATTTGCCATATAAATGCGCAAAGTTTATGCAAAAAGATTGAAGACAACTTAATGACGCTATGGTAGCATGTGATGGTTACGATATGTACAGATCCGATCGTGAGGGGCATGCCGGGGGTGTGGCTATCTATATTAATTCAAAACTAAATACAAAACTAATATGTAAGCAGCCAACAGGTAGTGCAGTTGAATACCTATTCTTACAAGTCAACGGAAGTCGAAGCGCTTCCAATATGCTGCTCGGGTGTGTTTACCGACCGAATCGAACAGTAGACTATTCTGATTTTGTTGAAGTAGTGGCTTCATTATGTTGTAAATATAACAACGTTGTAATAACCGGGGATTTCAATAGTAATCTGCTTATTGAGCGGCATCTAAACTTAGAAATGGAGAGTCTTGGACTGATTCCTGTGAACTTTACTACACCTACACACTTCTCCAATACTCTCAACAGTCTTCTTGATGTTTTTTTTGTAAATGATCGTAGTAAGACTCTGTTATATGACCAAGTCTCAGTGCCAGCTTTCACAAAGCATGACTTAATCTATCTGACATATGAATTTGACCCTATTCTTCTTGACCACACCATAAATTACAGAGATTTTAGGAGAATTGATCTTGACTTACTTAGCCAGCATTTAGATGCCCTTGATCTTAATTATATGCATACATTAACAGACGTAAATGCCCAATTAGGCTTTTTGACAGAATGCATAGAGTCGTTGTATGAGAGATTTGTGCCCCTTAAACAAAAAATTATTAAGGCCACGGGAAATCCATGGTTTAATAATGCCATAGCTTTAAAGATATGCCAAAGAGATAATGCTTACAGAAGATGGAAAAGATACAAAATTCCTGATTACTATAAAGAATTTAAGTCATTACGAACTGTAGTAACCACCTTAATCGTTAATGCGAAGCGTGCTTACTATTCACAAAAACTTCAAACTGCCATGTCGATGAAGCAGAAATGGAAGGAGTTAAAAAATTTGGGTGTTGGCAAGTCCAAAAGCAAAAGCAATATAACTGCAGACCCCAATGAACTGAATATAAAATTTGTGCAATCAAACGTACCTGAAACTATGACCAACCCTTATCTTGACATTATTGTGAATAATATCTGTGATAATAGCTTTAGTTTTATGTGTGTTTCTTCTTGTGATGTTTTAGATTCGGTTCTTAAAGTAAAGTCGAATGCGGTAGGGCTTGATAATATACACCCTAGTTTCATAAAAATAATCCTGCCAAAAATCATTGACAAAATAACTTATGTGTTCAACACTGCATTTACGACTGCCTGTTTTCCTAATATCTGGAAAATGGCAAAAATTATTCCCGTCCCCAAAGCCAAAATATTCTGCCATTTCTTTCTAAGGTCTTTGAACAATTAATGGCACAACAGATTAATTTGTTCTTAGGCCAAAATTCATTAATGTGCAATAACCAATCTGGTTTTCGAAAATTTAGAAGCTGTACAACTGCGATATTAGATATAACCGAGAACATCAGACAGAAACTCGACAGTAACCAGATTACATTTTTAACATTATTGGACTTCAGCAAAGCATTTGACACGGTTAACCACGAAATTCTATGTACAAAACTTTTAAAATTCTTCAGCTTTTCTGGACCCGCTGTTAAACTTATATCATCATACTTGAGTGGTAGAATGCAAGCTGTTTTTACTGAAAGTGGATATTCAGAACCACTTTTACTAAAACGTGGCGTGCCCCAAGGCCTGTGTTAGGTCCACTTTTGTTTTCAATGTATGTGAACGATTTACCAACTGTATTGTCTAACTGTAATGTCCACTTGTATGCTGACGATGTTCAAATGTACGTGAGCTGTCCTATAGGAAGAATATTAGACTGTCTAGATATATGTAACGTTGAATTGTCTAATGTTAGTAAGTGGGCAACAAACAATGGTCTCTCGCTTAATCCGTCTAAATGTAAGTGTATCGTTATAAGTAAAAAATCTTCAAGCATCCGTAATCTCCCAAATTTACGTATTGGTAATTCTCCGATCTTCTATGTAGAACAGGTGGCTAATCTTGGCATTACAATGAATTCCAATTTGTCATGGAGTACGCATGTTGTCAAATCCGTGGGGAGATCATATGGCCAACTCAGGCAACTTTATTTGTCGCAACAATTTTTACCAACATCCATACGACTTATGATAGCAAAATCTTACCTCCTACCAACATTGTGCTACGGAATAGAGATTTTCGGTCATTGTGACAGTGCCTCGCAACACAAGCTAAACATTGCATTTAATAACATAGCTAGATACGTATTCAATATTAAACGAGGGGAACTCATCACGTCATTTGCCAATAGCATATATGGCTTTAATTTTAAATCCTGGAGTAATGCCAGAAATCTCATTCTTTTACATAAAATTATAAAAACTAAAGAACCCAGTTATTTGTTTGAAAAATTGAAATTTGGCACCTCGACAAGAACCCGAAATATTATTAATATTAAACATAAGCTAGCATCCTCGGATCGCCAATTTTTTATTCACACTATTCGATTGTGGAACGAGTTGCCACAACATCTTAAAATAATTGATAGCACAACGCAATTTAGGGACAAATTATTTACATTTTTAAAATCGCAAAGTACCAATTAAAATTAAATCTATAATAAAATAACAAAACTAACTAATTAAATTTAAATTTGCAACAATTATTTAAATCGTCAATTCTTATTGTTAATTGTTAATTGTATTAAATGTTAGATATAAGTGCAAAACTCTAATATAAGTAGAGACCTACATATGTATTTGCATAATTCTTAATATTGTCTATGTGACTTGTGCACTAAATTATAAGGAAATCCTTGTAGCACTAGGAAATAAGTAAGAAATAAATTAAATTAAATTAAATCATAACGCTCTGCAATGTGGGGGAATTTGAACAAATATTCCGCAGTTCGAAACCTCCATAACCATGAACCTCCACAATCTGTTTATAGATTTCGATGCCTTCCTCCTCTGAAGTAAAACTTATGACAAGATCATCCACGTAATGATGTTTAGTAATAGCATCTGCTGCCTTTGGAAATAGTTCTCTGAACTCTTCAGCATTGCGATTCTTGACATAATCGGCGCAAAATGGTGAGGAAGTCATAGCATAATGTCGAATTGGCTGAGTCGAGTCTCCATCTCTCCATAAAAATTCTCTGATCAGCTTTCGTTGCATTCAGACGCGTTTCTCCTTTGCTATGGACTTCTATTCGTGTTCCGAGTGCAAAGCTGAAGTTACAGCTGCACAGCTTCGTGGTTTTGAGGCGGTTCGCTGCGCTTCTCTTTGTCGCCGTACATTTCACACAGCTTGTCTTGATTTGCCTGATGAGGCAATTAAAATTCGTACTAATATGCCCAATCTAATGTGGCAGTGTGACAGCTGTGTTGTGAGCAATGATTCACACTCTAAAATCGGAGAAGTTATGGAAGAACTAAAGAGTCTCTATAATGATTTAAATTCCAAATTTCTAAAGGCCTTTCCCACTATGGCTACTAATAATCCTAATGTCAGTCAGCGTAAAAAAGTAGTGAAACCCTTGGCTCCAGCCCCGTTGCACAGTGGTGGCGCCCATAGGCCAAAATTCAAAAAATCGACGGAACCTAAAATGGGCCAAGGGTATGCAACTTTTCTCTAAAATGCCCAAGCTTTTTCGTGGCATACCAGACATTTCTGGAAAAATATCAGTACCTTCTAAAAATCGACCTAAAGTCGTGAGCACGTGTTAAGTAGCAAAGCAAAACTGGGCGCATCACTAATTTTTCGCAGCAACATTAAACTTTGAAACCGTGTATTTCTTATATTTCGTGTCCAAATTAATATTCTGTGATATGGATTTTTAAGTTGAAGGTATTATCTATAAGTCGAGATGTGTATAATAATCGTACTTGTTAAATTGTTTTCGTTACATCAATTTGAAATAATACATGTTTTGTGTCTATTTTGTGAACGTCTTTTTTATGTTTAGCTAAGGTTTTAGCGATGATCCCACAAAATTCCACAATTTGTTGGTATGCCAATTTTTTCGTCTGGGTTTCAGGTAACATGTGTGTTAAAATTGACTGCAGAAATTTGCAGATGTGCCCACAATCGTAAAAATACTAACACCTTCATAAATTTTTCAAGGGCAGAACTGGCCGAAAAACAAATTTTTTGCCGCTTTTTACTTGTTGTGCTGTTCCTTTGTCTTCGTCTTTCGTGATTGTGAATAGTTTTCCAACACTAAATATTGAATTACTAATAGATTATATTTTTTTATATCCGTTACTCGTAGAGTAAAAGGGTATATTGTATTCGCGCAAAAGTATGTAACAGCTAGAAGGAAGCGTTTCCGACCCCATAAAAAGTATATATTCTTGATCAGGGGCACTAGTCGAGTCGATCTAGCCATGTCCGTCTGTCCGTCTGTATGACCGCTGAGATCTCAGAAACTGCAAAAGCTAGAAGGTTGAGATTTCCCACACATATTCTTTGGCTTCCTACGCAGCGCTAGTTTATTTTAGAAGAGCGCCACGCCCCCTCTAACGCCCACAATCGCCCACAAACAATTTTAAAATGGGTCCTGCGCCCACATCTTTAAAGATTTCCGAGAAGTATAAATGTAATTTTGTTGTGTATACCTATCGAAATGTAGAAGACATTTTTCAAATCGGACCATTCATTAAAAAGTTATACGCAATCAAAATGTATGTATCTATCTCCCTCGCACTCCCTTTAGCTGAGTTACGATTATTAGTCGGGCCACCAACCCGAGTACAGCGTTCGCATTCCCTTTAGCTGAGTAACGGGTATTAGATAGTCGGGACACCAACCCGACTATAGCGTTCTCTCTTGTTTTTTTTTTATTTTGTCATATTAAAGCTAGTATACAATACTAAAATTAATTTAAAAAAAAAAACGGCACATGAAACTGAAGTCCTTCGGCCAAAAAATGATATTAAATCGTATCATTGTTCGTTTTGTTTTTATAATTTTTTTGGTGCGGGTGGAGTTTAGTAATTACTCTCACATTTTTATATTGCAGTTCTAAGTTTGTAAATACGTACGGTAAACAAACCAGCTTGTTAATATTACATAAATTGAATTTTTAATTGCCTTCTCATGTAAACGAAACTACTCAGAAAATCGTTCCTATGGAAGCTATAGGATATAGTGGTACGATCTGGCCAATTTTTGTTACATATATTTATAATATTTATTTAGATTTTTGGTAAAAATTTCATAGCGATAGCACATCTAGAAGTATTTATGGCCGCGGCTCCGTACAAGCCCGACCACTGTGCAGCTGTGAGCAACTCAAAGTTGTGCCGAGCAATAAATTTTTGCATATTGGCAGATTCAGAGCTCACGTCAAATCTGAAACGGTGTGTGAATTTGTTGCGACCAAGCTAGGCGTGGATTCAGCCAGCATAATCTGCAAGCCGTTAGTAAAAAACGGTGTAGACGTCTCTTCACTGCAATTCGTGAATTTTAAGCTGGGGATACCAGAGCAATTCTTCTTCTGCTACGCTCTCAACCTTTCTACAACAACTGCAGCTCGAGCATTCGTCATTTGCTTTGTGCGACATTCGCCCAAGGCAATTGCTCTTCATTATCACACGTTCATCATTTATCGCCATGCTTATAATGCAGCCTACGCAGCAGCAGTCTATGTTTTCGCCAGCTGCCATATTTGGAAACTCTCTTCTACACCGTCATCTGGAAGTTTTAGGAGACTCTGGCTCGCTATCATCATCTGGTCTGGAGTTACTTCTCTTCAATGGGGCGCTCTCTCAGAGTTCGGCCATCGCTTCCTATTAATTGGTTCTCTTCAACTTCATCGCAATCTTTCGGATACCACTCTATGGATTGCATTCCGAACCCATTCGTTGACGATCACCTTCCAATTTTTATCCGCACTACAACAATTCTTAAGATTCTGTGCAAGAGCCAAAGAAGTGGTGAGACATTGCTGGATAGGCCTTCGGCGGACGTGTGCCCTGTAGCGGAAAACATCATTGATAGTGAAGTCCAGATCGAAAAGGCAAGCCCTAACAATACATCTTTCAGTATCTATTTCCACAATATTGCTGGCATGCGCACCAAATCGCAGTCCCTCTTATTGGCAACTTCAAATTGTGATTTTGATGTAATTGTCCTTGTTGAAACTTGGCTCAACATGGATTTTTATGACAATGAATTTTTCGATCCTAAACTATATCATGTTTTCCGCAAAGATCGGGATTCTATAAAAACGCAATGCGCTAGAGGTGGAGGCGTCCTAGTTGCTGTGCGGCGCAACTTGCGGTGTACATCTTTACGGCTAGCAAATGAAGATTCTCTTCTGGATCAAATTTGCGTATCGCTCTCGGGACCCTTGGACACAATCTTTTTGGTGGTATCGTATATACCGCCATGCAGCAGTTTTGAGCTATACAAGGCTCATGTGGACAACATCGCTCGTATCCATCAGGATTTGGAAGATCACCAGTTTATGTGCGTTCTGGGTGATTTCAATCTGTCATCGCTGGTGTGGGTGCAGGATGAAGATTCTTCGACTATGATTCCCAGTAATGTGCATCTGCCTCATGAAATTCTACTAATTGATGATGTTTTTAGTATGGGCTTAGTTCAGATTAACAGTATATTCAATAAGTTACATAGGCTTTTAGATTTAATTTTTATTTGCCCGGATTTAGGAACAGATTTAAGTTGTAGTAATATTCGACTCTCAGAGTGTGATGCCCATCATCAGCCTTTATTACTATTAATAACATGTCATATTTACTCAGCTAACAAATCACTCACACCTTTAATGTATTTAAGTGCTAATAGTTTAAATTCTATTCGACATGATATTTCTAATATTAATTGGGTCGATAGCCTTTCGCATGCTAATGTCGAGGCTAGCTATGATCATTTTATTTCTGTGCTTTCTCTTATCATTAGTAGGTATGCCAAAAAAAGAGTTCAAAGTTCTTATAAACTACCCTGGGGACTCAAAAAATACAAAAATCTCCGTAATAAGTTTTACAAGCGTTACCTTGAGAGCGGTGACCCTGCCGATCTTGAAAGATACAAGCTGCACAAGCGTGATTTTGAATTCTTAAACAAATTTCTTTATAGCCAATATATGTCAGATGTTGCTTAATTATTAGGCTATCCTTACCAACATTAAACGGAATATTTTTTAATGTGGTTCAGTCTGAAGTATTATATTATATATTTATATATTATGTATTATTTGCGTGAAATTCAATTCAAACTTAAAATTGTTGGTAAGCCTGCTGCTTGAATATTATAAAAAATTTCATATTTGTGCTTAGATGGCTTTAATTCGCAAAATATGGCCGTTTAAAGGTAAAATACCGAAAATTTTCGCTAATTTTTCGAATTTTAACGCGCTAGGTGCGTTTACCTATTATAGCGAGTTAAGGTTTTAAATACTAAATTTATTTGTAACGGCCATATCTTGTGAACCGATTAAAATTTTACTATCAAGTCTTCAGTGATTATGTAGCTATGAACCCAAGGAACAAAATTGACAAATGACTCTTGCGAAGACGTACACCGAGCGCGTTAAAAATCGAAAAATTAGGCAAATTTGTTTTTTTTAACGCGCTAGGTGCACTAGGTGCTAGGTGCGCAAGAGTCATTTGTCAATTTAGTTCCTTGGGTTCATAGCTACATAATCACTGAAGACTTGATAGTGAAATTTTAATCGGTTCACAAGATATGGCCGTTACAAATAAATTTAGTATTTAAAACCTTAACTCGCAATAATAGGTAAACGCGAGCTAAGCCAGAGAAACCCAAATGGGTTTTAGCTTATTTGGATGAGTACTTTCTGCCCATGAAATCAGAATTGCGGTTACATTTTTCATGTTGCACTGTGTAATACATCTTTTTCTTAAATTAAATACCAAATCCTTACAGGAAAATCTCGATACGTTTCACAAAGAATCACTTATATAATATTCTTTGTGAAACGTATCGAGATTCTCTTAATGGCCTCAAAACGATATCTCATTTTTATCACAATATTACACCATTTAAATAAGATTTTTAAAAAAGTAAAAAAACATCTATTTGATATGTCGATGCTTTATTTTTGTTTATTTTATTTATAACTGTAAATAACGTGGGGTAAAAAATAAATAAATATACTCAAAAATTATTATTTTTGCCAAGCTTTCAGATAAAAAATACACCCATAATGGTTCCAGTGCGCAGTATGGTCTAAACTTAAAAAAAATAATTTCAATCGCGGTTTTCTGCAAATCGGCTTTTTTAATCTTTATAAAAAAAATAGTATAATGTTCTATACTTAATCCTTGTTGGCCACTGAAAGTTTCGACATGGGACCTCCATTACTTTCTGCATAATGGAATAAAACAATAAAAAACAAAGCAGTCTTCCCTTGTTAAACATTTTTAAAATTGTTGTAACGAACTGTTTTTAACCGTTCTGATCGCATATATTCTGAGACATATATTCGTCCCACCTAATTTATATTGTGTGACTGCCCGAGACTCACGAGAATGCAAAATATCCGATTGGAACATATTGGCTGCGCTTCTGGTGGATGACGCACCTCAGTACCTTTTCCTTTTAAATTGTAGCCGCCTTTCACTTTTTCTCATAAATCCATTACTATCAATTTCAATTATTTATTGAACATCCTATTTTTATACCCTTGCAGAGGGTATTATTTTCAGTCAGAAGTTTGCAACGCAGTGAAGGAGACGTTTCCGACCCCATAAAGTATATATATTCTTGATCAGCATCACAAGACGAGTCGATCTAGCCATGTCCGTCTGTCCGTCTGTCTGTTTCTACGCAAACTAGTCTCTCAGTTTTTGAGCTATCGGGACGAAACTTTCGCAAAAGTCTTCTTTCTATTGCAGGTAGTATATATGTCGGTAGCTATATGATATAGTAGTCCGATTTTTTAAATAATTAATTCGATAATAACATCCCCAAAAGTAGAAGATAATATTTCAAAAAACACCGAAGCTAGATCCGATCCTTCCTATGGGAGCTATAAGATATAGTTGTCCGATCCGGTCGGTTCCGACATATATACTACCTGCAATAGAAAGAAGACTTTTGCGAAAGTTTCGTCCCGATAGCTCAAAAACTGAGAGACTAGTTTGCGTAGAAACAGACAGACGGACAGACGGACATTGCTAGATCGACTCGTCTTGTGATGCTGATCAAGAATATATATACTTTATTGGGCCGGAAACGTCTCCTTCACTGCGTTGCAAACATCTGACTGAAATTATAATACCCTCTACAAGGGTATAAAAATTTCACTAGCAAGTAAAATCACCCCTCAATAATTACAAAATAATTACACGCATATAGACAGAATATCAATAATTGTTGTCGTTGGGTTTGTCAAAAGAAGGCAAATAAGATCAAACCTAAAACATCTAATCGTCATCGTCGGACGAATTTGACGACAATTGTAGATCGTTTTGTAGCAAATCGTTTGGAAATCCACCATTGGACGCATAAATGCCGGACTGTTGCTTCTGCTACGGTTGCTGCTGTTGATGATGGTGCTGCAACTGCTGGTGATGATTGTTGCCATAGGCTGGCGATATTGAGCCCAGGCCCAGATTGGGCAGCTGATGCACATGCTGTTGCTGTTGTTGGTGGTGATGATTCTGATACATTTGCTGCTGCTGTTCCTGTTCCTGCTGCTGCTGCTGCCTTTCCATGGGGCGATCATCCTCAGTGCTGTCATCCGAGTTACTGCCGTTGTCACTGTCGCTGGAATCCGACTCGGAACTGGAGCTCGAAGCACTTAAAGCGCCGCCAATTTGCTGTTCCAAAGCGGCAGCCGCTTGCGCCACGTACTGCGAGGTCAGTTCATGTTCCCTGGTTGAGTCCAAATCCAAGGGCATGCTGTTGCCATGGCCATAAGGCGAAGGACGCTGCTGCTGGTGGTGCTGCTGAGGCGAGTGCCTTTGCTGCTGCTGTTGTTGTGCATGGTTATGGCCGCCGTTGTAACCACGTCCGTAGGCTGCTGGTGGTGCTGCTGCTGCTGGTGGGCCATGGGTGGACTTCCGCGCTGGTGCATCTGCTGACGCTTGCCATGCCCGTGCTGGGGAGCCTTCCGCTGCTTTCCCATGTGCGAGGACGAGGACGTGGTTCAGAAGTCTGGCAGGCCCGCGGCCGAACCAATCGAGGAACCTGAGGTATTCGCCTGGCCGCTGTTGTGCAAGGCCGCTCTCAACCCAAAGTCATCGTCGTCCGTGATCATGGGAATGCAGGGCAACGTCTGCTGTCCATTATTTGCATCCCAAGCTGGCGCAGATTGTGGACTGGCACTGGACGCGATGGTGAGCTCTGCTGCATGGGCGAATTGCGCGGCTTGAAGTTAATTATAATATTTCGGCGGCTGCCCGTTGAAACCTTTGTCTTCGATGAGATTCGCATGGTGCTGTTCTCCATTTTGGGTGCCGTTCCGGCCGTGGCCAGGAGCTGGTATTGGCGGCGCTCCAGCTCCATTCGTGCTCTGATTGTGCACCTGACTCTGGCCCATATTCACGGGCACATTTTGACCTGGCAGCAGGACTGGCTTGTTGGTTACCTCGCTCCTTGTCTTCTTCACTTGAATGTTGTGATTCAGCTTCTCTATTGTTATAGCGCCCGACTCCTTGTCGATGATCATTAAACCCTCCTTTGCATACTCCCTCTGATTTCCCTTTAAACTGTATGAGGCACACCGGAACTTGCTGAATTTGGCACGATAATAGTAACTTGATTGTTGGAGCCCACGTCCACAGATGCCATGCGGCTGGTGTCCACGCTCGCTGGCTTGAAGTCATATTTGATGGTGTGGAAGCCGGTGGAGGTGTACTTCGGGTTGAAGGTGGCGCCCAGCTTCAGTTCCCGTACCTCCTCGCCGATATTGAGGCGCTCGGCCAGCGAATTCTTCTGTTTGGTCATCATCATCGTGCCGCTATTGCTATTGGGCTGATAAGGCAGGTTGGTGGCGGCGCTTTGTGGGTGGTTACTACTATAGTTTGAGTGGTTGTAATTGGCACTGGTGTGGTTTGACTTTTGAAGTCTCTATATGTGTACGATTGCTCATTGCGGTCAAATTCAACAATGTACGTCAAAAATATAAGGTCTTGCTTAGAAAATTTTGGAACAAAAATCTGGTCATATAGCAATACTGCTCTTACATTATTTACAAAAAATACGTCTAGCGAACTGTAATTACTCTTAGTATAGTGAGTAGGTATCACAGAATTAACAATGTTTACACCCAATGACTCCAGATCCCTACGAAGACCAAAATCATGAAACATATTACTGTTTAGGTCTCCTGCCAGGATAATAACATTGTATTTAAGAGTTACCCTCGAGAATACTTATATTATATTTGTGTAGTCTATTGGTTTGTTTGGTCTATAAATACAGCTAACTAATATTCTCGATGGGTTATGTCTAACATTAATAATTTCTAGGAAAATGTACTCTATAGGGCTATCAGAAGGATGTTGTTCTATGACTTTACATTTGATTTTGGAATTTACATAAATTGCAACCCCCCAGCATGACTCATACGGTCTGAACGGTATAAAGTATACCCAGGACATTCATAACATGCATCTTTTCCATTTGACTGGAACCATTTACATAAATTGCAACCCCCGCCAGCACGACCCATATGGTCTGAACGGTATAAAGTATACAAAGTTGACAAATAAATACCTGAATTTTTCCATTTTCTGACATAGACTCTGTGCGTTTAAGGGCCGTTTTCTCGTCCGTATTGCCGGGACAACGGAGCGAAATACAAAAAATGGTTTAATTTCCTGAAGTGCGAACCTAACGGCGCAGATATCAAGACCAATGAAATTACTTCGAACATTACAGTGATGAAAAATTTGTTAAAAGGGTTCGCTTGCAAAAAAGCAGTGATATTTGTTTTGCAAAAAATTGTTTTGCGATTTGAATCTAACGTAAAGAAGTAAGTGCATTCATTTGATTTAACTAATTCCATATAATCAAAAATCATTATTACAGGGAAACGACAATATAGTCACATGTTAAACTTCTAATAACTCTTAGATTCTACGCAAGCGGCAGTTTTCTTATAGCTGTTGGCGATTTTTGTGGTGTCAGCGTAACCTTCAGTCAGTCAAGTTGTTAAGGAAGTTTCTTTTGCTATAGCGTCATTTTCAAAACAATTTTTGAAGTGAAACTTCTTTAGGCCCGTTATGAAAATCGCGAAAATCGTACAACTCCAATCGTACAACTCCCGTTATTTTCTTCACCGCTGACGAACGTTCTTTTTGTCCACTTCTTTTCTCTCTCCGCTCTGAGTGCGTCTGTCTGTCTCTCTTAAGCGATAGAATGAGATAGCTAGATAAAGACTGGCACAAATAACACAGGAACACAAAATTAAACTTTGTAAAATTTCCACGAACCATTTCAAATTTTCCATGATATTTGGGTGCTCCTGAGTAAAAGTCCCATACAAAATTATTTTCCATCACCTACAGGTTCCGCGGTATAGCTAAGAATACAAAAAACCGATGTTGGTCGACATTTTGAATTACGTGGCCTATATAATTGGACTAACCTTTATTATTTTCGGTAGGACCTACTCTCAATACATCACGGCATTCCTAAAAAATAGTCCCCATTGTGAACCATTACCCATGTCTTTGGAATTCGACGCCAAAGTTGAAAATCCCAAAATTGTAGAGATTTTTCTGATGTAAAAACAATTCTGAGGATTAAATCTTGAATGGAAGTAATTTTAACTATTCATTGTATCTATTGTTCATTGTATGCTTTAATTTCGGTTTAAAGCGTTTTCATAAGAATATTTTTTATTGGATTTATTATACTAATAAAACCGATTTTTTTATTTCATTATTTACTCCTACGCAGCGCAAGTTTGTTTTAAAATGGTGCCACGCCCCCTATAACGCCCACAATCGTTTATATACGATTTTAAAAATTTTCATATTTTGGTATAAAAATTCATTGAAGTATTTAGAAAAAATGTAGTTATACCCGTTACTCCGTAGAGTAAAAGGGTATATTGTATTCGTGCTAAGGTTGCAGTACAGGCCAACAATGGGCAGTGTGCAAACTTTAGAGCACTACTGGACTCTGGATCACAGATAAATCTGATTACAGAGCGATTGGCTTCAGTGTCAGCCAGCTCAGCCACTTTCGCTAGCGGCTACAAAGTTATCCAAGGGAATGGCCTTGGCGGACCCCAATTTTGACAAACCAGGAACCAAATAGACCTGCTCATTGGTGCAGAGCACGATTATTCTTTGCTGCTCCCAAATCAGAAGAACTTTACAACCAAATTCTGCAGAACACAAAGTTTGGCTGGATCGTAGCTGGTAAGGTGAATGCTACTGACAGTTCGTCCGCCGTCTGCGCGATTAATTCCATACAAGAAACCAACGATTTAATAGAAAAACGAAAAGTATAGGTCCAGCACAAATTCCCAAAAGTCATTACTTCACACCTCATCACTGTGTCCTCAACCCGGACAGCACTACCACAAAATTACGGGTAGTATTTGACGCATCATGCAAAACATCGAAAATCTCTCAATGATATCTTGCATGCCGGCCCAACCGTACAAAGTGATACTTTTACGCTTCAGAACAAGTATGTGTTCACAGCGGACATAGAAAAAATGTACCGTCAAGTCTGGATAAGCCCGGATGATCAGTTTTATCCATCAGAGGATCTCAAGTACTATCGCTTGAGGACTGTAACATACGGAACCACATCCGCTCTTTTTCTGGCAACAACATGCTTAAACCATTTAGCACTCATATCAAAGGCCACTTTCCCCTTGGGATCAGGTAAACTCCGAGATGACTTCTATGTGGACGAGCCTCACTGGCTCCAATTCAATTGCCGAAAGCAAACAAATTCGCGATGAGCTAAATAAAATCCTAGTTCCGAATGGATTTAAACTCCGAAAATGGTGCTCAAACAACGAACAATTGTTACAAGGAATTCCCAAGGAAGACATTGTTAGTGATGTCAAACTAGATGAATCGCTTGGATGCCTAAGAAAGATCATCTATGCGGAAGGACTCAAAAGAGCCACTCGACCAAGATTACATAAAGATTTGTCTGCTCGGAGTTGCCACAAATTTTTGACCCCTTAGGGTTATTTGCACCAGTTGGAGTAAAAGCAAAAATCTTTTTGCAGCAACTTTGGGAAGCCAAACTTGAGAGGGATGATGAGTTACCGGAGGATCTTCAAACAGAATGGAAAAATTACCGGGATTCTTTTAACCCTGGGTACGATAACGATTCCTCGTCACATATATGATGGAAAAATTCCAGTTACCCAAGAGCTACACACCTTTGTTGATGCATCGGAACGTGCGTACGGAGCAGCAATCTACGTTCGGGCAACATACAAAAATAACCAGGTCTCAGTTAGGTTACTCTGTTCGAAATCACGAGTAGCTCCAAAGGCTCAGCAGACACTACCCCGATTGGAACTATGTGCTGCCGTGTTAGGAGCCGAACTAAGCGACGATGGTGTATTATCATGGATTAATGCTGCAGCATCTACCTATTACACATTTGTGGCCAATAGAATAGCCAAAATTCAGGCAATAACAAGCCAAGCGCAATGGCCGAGGCCTTGTTAAAACAAATTCGATATTTGTTGCAGTTGGAGTCGATTGTGGAATACTTTCTATCGATATGTCAGGACGATAGGGCGATGGTTTCGGTGGCGCTCTCCTGTGGGGAATCTGGTGGACGGTCTGGCCATTTGGCTTAATCCCGGTTCGCTCAGGGATTATATTCCATGGCCTTGAATATGGCCAATGACCCAATTTTGGGAGAGGCAAGGGAATATGGCGGGATGAGAATGATGATAGGCAGATATTGAGGTAGTCGCAGCCATATTGTCAAATGAGGCACACGCAGCGGGAGTTACCTAAATAAGTGTTCGTGCAAAATACGGAAAGAAGCGAGTGTTAGCGGGTTAGGTTAATAGTGTAATTTATTAACAAATATTTGTCTGTAGGGCAACCGGGGTCCCAACAAAAAGGGCCTGGAAGATTTATTTTGGAACTTCATGTTGGAAGGGATTTTGGAAATTCTCCTACGCACCTTAAACTGGATCCGAGAGCTTGTGGTGATGTCCCTGAAGCTGTCTTAAATGTACTCGAACCCGCCTACCCTGCCTTCTCGTACGCCGCCAACGCCAGGCAAACCATCCCCGGTGAGTCCGTTCCTGGGTGTCAGTCCCACTCGCCTTCGGGACCAACGGCGTCAATTTGCGCGGCGGTGAACCGCCACGCCCTTTTATAAACCGTCACCATTCCTCGGGGCTTTCCCGGCTTAAACGGCCGCTGGCCTCCGGCTCTCGGATAGAATATCGCCCGTTATCTAGCCTAGAAGTGGCTGTTGTTATAATTAATTATATGTATCTCATTGTTAGTCTTAATCGGAATACTTCCCGTAGTCACTTGTGAATTA
This sequence comes from Drosophila takahashii, assembly GCF_030179915.1. NCBI lineage: Eukaryota > Metazoa > Arthropoda > Insecta > Diptera > Drosophilidae > Drosophila > Drosophila takahashii. The sequence goes on along the minus strand of NC_091679.1, from coordinate 1,775,587 downwards.
GTCCGGATTCAGACCCTAAAACCATAGTTGTCCTCAGTGTTGCCTTTGGATCAGGTGACCCGACACCCAGATAGTGTGTCTCATTTGCGCCCCGTTTTAGTGTTGAGCTCCACCAACAAATGACTGGTGGAGCATAGTTCCGCGGCGCCTGTAGCTTTACTGTAGACTTACTGCGAATATTAAATTGTAATTGAAGACCGAAATGTGTGAGTAAGTTATCGCTGTGGGGGAGATGGAACTGATGTAAGCGCGAGGAGTGACTCCGACGGTTCGAAAATGGGTGATGCCTCTGCGGAATCCTCCGGGGCATCCTTGGTTGGGTGGGCGTGCTCGGCTAAGTCATCAATAGCCACCAAAACATACCATATTTTCCGTCACTTGTAATAATTTGCCTTTGCTTACGTTTTATATGTAGTGATGACCGATAGTTTAGTGATGTGAGACTGCTGTTGAGGAACAACCGCTTAATTTTGAATTTTCCCGGCTGCGATTTAAATTACTCTTTTTTATGTATACTTTATCAGCGTTGCCACTTTGGTTTTATTAATAATGCGAATGTCAGTACGAAACTGACGACAGAAGAAGAAGACGTGCCAGCGTCTATGAGAAAAATCTAATAAAGTTTATAATTGAAAGCAATTGCGTTTGTTTCTAATTATAAATGGTCCTTCGAGCCGGATCTGTCGCTGATCGGTTTACTCAATGTGTGAAAGTTCGAAATGGAAAAACTAAAGTTAATAAGGAGCAAACAAAAGAGCAGTCTGACACGACTGCTTTCGTTTGCCGAGAATCCCACAGCGGAGTGCAACGCAAATGTTGCTGACATTATGATGGCGAGACTCCAAGCCGTTTGGGCAGAGTTCGACCGATCCACGGATGACATGTTCGACTTTACGGAATCTGAAGGTTATGTTGATCCCATGAGTGACTGTAACTTGTATGAAGGCAAATTTGTGCGAGCCCAGCTGCTATACACACAGATAAAAGAGCAGGCTGGTGCAACACAAACGGTAAAAATTGCAGAACGTGATGAAATTGGTAACGACGCAATTTCACAGGCATTACAACAACAACTCCAACTGCAGAGGGAGTTTTATGAACGCTTTCCAACGAGTACTGAAGCAGTGGCGCCAGGCAGAGATGTGCAGTTACCCAAACTCCAGATCAAAACCTTCGGTGGCGATTATAAGGAATGGCCAGCGTTTAAGGATCTGTACGAGCACGCAATCCACCTAAAGGAATATTTAAAAAAAGGACAAAAATTCCAATATCTGAAGTCGTTTCTGGAGGGAGATGCGCTTAGATTGATTAGTCATTTGCCTATCACGGAGGCAGCATATGACGCAGCATGGGCACGCTTGATAGAGCGCTACGATCGACCCCGTCATGTTGTTAATTCACTTTTAGAATCTTTTATAAATCTGCCCATAGCGAAGTCTACAAACGTGGGCATTTTGAGAAAGATTTCTGATGGTGCGAATGAAATTGTGCGTGGATTGGACGCAGTAGGACAAACTGGACGAGACTGTTGGGTAATACACCTGCTTTTGGCAAAAATCGATTCGGAGTCGAGACGCAAGTGGGTGGACTTCAGTCGAGATTTGACATCTCCAAGAATTGAAGACCTTTTTGGATTCCTGGATGCTCGATGTGAGGAGTTCGAGCTTAGCCATCATGAGCCAACCACCGCCTCGTATGGACAGAACACAAGAGGAGCTGCACGATCATTTGTATCAGCTGGACAGAGTTTTAAATGTGTTCAATGCAGATCAGATGATCATTCACTGTACGATTGCGGACACTTCCTTGGGCTTTCTGTCGAACAGCGCCATGCTTTTGTCAAAGAGAAGCGACTATGCTTTAATTGTTTAAAGCCAGATCATGTGTTTGCCAGATGTGAATCAAAATATCGCTGCAGACACTGCCATGGCAAACATCATTCTCTGATTCATTTGCAAGTCTCCTCTAGTCAGCCTGTTGTAACCCAAAGTCAGCCAAGCGTATCAATGACGGTGCAGGATGAACAGGACCAGAATGTTTTGCTGGTTTCAATGAGCCACATTGCACTAGCACCTGATGAACGACTTGATAGCCGTCCACCATCTCAAATAAGAGGAACACTCCCTACTGCGTTGGTTCATGTACTTAATGCAAGCGGTACATATACAGTTTGTCGGGTGCTTTTAGACACTGGGTCCGAACTATCCTACATATCGGAAAGGTGCATCAAGGAACTTGGAATTATGCGATCACCGTCCCGAATACTCGTATCTGGAATATCATCAGTTAAGGCGGAAACGACAAGGGGCTTAAGCATTCTTAACCTTAAATCAAGAGTGTCACAAGATGAGTTGATTGTAACTGCTCACGTTTTAGTCAAAATCACATCATCGCTGCCAAGGAACAATATCGACACAGCAGCTTTGAAGATCTTCGATGGTCTTCCGTTAGCAGATTCAATGTTCAACACCAAATCAGAGGTTGATATTCTGCTCGGAAGTAATTATGTATGGACTGCTTTTTCTGGACAAAAGAAATTTGACAATCATGGCAACATAATCGCTGTATCAACAATCTTTGGATGGGTAATTACATCAACAATGCTTTCAAGTCCAGTAGCTGCAACATCGCTACTTTCAACATTCGACATTGACGTTTCCCTCCAAAGGTTTTGGGAGCTCGAGAATGTGTCTGCAAACATTCCACCAGACCCAGAGAACTCTAAAGTTGAGGCGCATTTTTGTGAAACTCACTCGCGAGATGACCATGGAAGATACTGTGTAGAGCTACCATTTAAAGACCAACTTACAGAATTTGCAGACACACTTCAAGGAGCAATGGCGCGATTTAACTCTCTAGAAAGACGCCTGCAAAGAGACACGAACCTGAAAGCACAGTACGTTAAATTTATGCACGATTACGAAGTTCTGGGGCACATGCGAAAGCTCGAACCGCAAGAAATACATTCTTCAGATAGGCGTACATTTTATATGCCTCATCACCCGGTTTCTGGTGTAAAACTACGAGTGGTGTTCGATGGGTCTTACAAAGACCGACATGGCAAGTCGCTAAACGATGCGCTGCATGTGGGACCGAGTATTCAGCGAGACCTGTTTGCTGTTTGCCTTCGATTTCGCATTTATCCATATGTGTTTTCTGCGGACATTGTTAAAATGTTTCGTCAGGTATGGGTTTCCACTAAACATCGAAACTACCAAAGAATTTTATGGAGACAGGATCCTAAAGAAGAACTAGCCCATTATCAGTTGTGTACTGTAACATATGGCACGGCCTGCGCTCCATTTCTGGCTGTAAGAGTACTTGAGCAACTGGCAAACGACTACAAGCAAGATTATCCTGATGCTGCAAGAAATGTTCTTGAGGATTTTTACGTGGATGATGTTTTAACGGGGGCAAGCACGGAAGGTGAGCTGATACAACGAAAGGATGAACTCGTAAGACTATTTGAACACGCACAACTTGAGCTGGGAAAATGGGAATCTAACAGCGAATTGATTGGTGGCTCTAAGACGAGTCTAAACCCAGATGTTATAAGCATGTCGAAAGATGAAACAAAGAAGGTGCTTGGTATTCATTGGAAACCAGATCCTGACATATTGGTATACAACGTCAATCTGATCGAAACCGCAGAGTGTACGAAGCGCCAGGTGTTGTCCGATGTCTCTCGGATTTTCGATCCGCTCGGGTTACTAGCGCCGGTAGTTGTTCAATTTAAAATATTGTTCCAAGAGTTATGGCTGCTTGACCTGAACTGGGACTCACCATTGCCCGTTAATTTGACGGAACTGTGGCAGAAATACCGAAAGGATATTACCAAACTATCTGACTTGCAGGTAAAGAGGCATCTGGGCTACACTTCTGGACCTATTGAGTTGCATGCATTCTCAGATGCATCGATAAAGGCCTACTCCGCAGTTGTATACAGCCGAGTCAAACTTCCGGACGGCAGCTTCGAGGTGTGCCTTCTCGCTGCAAAGACACGCGTGGCACCACTTAAACAGCAGTCATTGCCTCGATTGGAGCTTTGTGGGGCGTTGCTTTTGAGTCGACTAGTTGCATCTATCAGGGCTGCATTAAAGCATATCCCAATCACCGTTCACGCATGGTCCGATTCTACGATCGTCCTGGCTTGGCTGTCGCTCATTCCGTCCAAATTAAAAACATTCGTCGCCAATCGCACTGCAGAGATTTTGGAAATTATACCCCGACATGCTTGGCACCACGTCAACACGAAGCAAAACCCTGCCGATTGCGCTTCCAGAGGAATGATGGCTTCAGAACTTCTCAAGTTTGACCTTTGGTGGAAGGGCCCAGAATGGCTGCACGACGAAGACCTAAATCTGGTAACTCAACCATGCTCACAAATTTCTAGTTCCGTTGCAGATGATCGAATCAATGAAGAGGTTAAAACCATCGCACTGATAACCAAGGGTGACACTGTTCCTGTAAAATCCGTAATAGACGAACTGGCTGATCGCACCTCATCCTGGCTGAGACTTGTTCGCATCATGGCCTATGTATTGCGGTTTATTCGTCGTCGAGGATCCCAACATACACCCAGTTCGATATCTTTGTGCTTTCAAGAAATATTTGAAGCACGTACCTACTGTGTTCAACATGTTCAGGCAGCATTTGAAGATGACCGTGATCGGTTAAAGAATGGACGCCCTTTAGGGAAGGATTCCAAGCTGCGCACACTTTCACCAATTTTGGACAACAACGGACTTCTGCGTGTGGGTGGACGATTAAGCAACTCGGAATTGACCTTTTCTGCCAAGCATCCGGTCATTATGCCCAAAACGCATCGTATCACATACCTCATTGTAGAGAATGAGCACAGGTTACACCTGCATCCGGGCGTATCGGCACTCTTTGCCATAATTCGTCAAAACTTTTGGATTTTAGGTGCACGAAACCTGATTCGAAAGGTTACACATAACTGTCTGAATTGTTTTAAGCAACGTCAACATACTGCTCATCAGTTTATGGCGGACCTTCCCACTACCAGAGTTCGTCAAGCATACCCGTTTCAAAATACGGGATGCGACTATGCGGGACCTATGATCCTTAAAGTACACAAGGGTCGCAATCCCCGCAAGGAGAAGGGCTACATATGCCTTTTCGTTTGTATGGTTACCTCAGCACTTCATCTGGAATTGGCAACTGACCTTAGTACGGAAACCTTCTTGGCAGCCCTACGCCGTTTCATTTCCCGTCGCGGAAAATGCACAGAAATGTTTAGCGATAACGGGCGAAACTTTGTTGGTGCTAAGCGTCAGCTAAATGAAATGGAACAATTTCTTCGATCACAGCTGCATAACGACACCATTGAACAAGCACTTGCATCAGAAGGCATAAAGTGGAACTTTATACCGCCACATGCTCCACATTGGGGTGGCAAATGGGAGTCCGCAGTGCGATCGGTTAAGATGCATCTTCACAGAGTACTAGGCAACGCCACTCTCACTTTCGAGCAAATGCATACTTTGTTAGCACAAGTTGAGGCCGTGGTCAATTCGCGTCCACTGTATTCAACATCCGACACCGATCTTGGGTACTTATCTCCTGCCCACCTGCTTATTGGTCGTCCGTACACCTTAGTACCGGAAGGAGACCTTGGAACAGTGCCAACCAATCGATTGAGCTACTGGCAACATTCTCAGTCATTTCTTCAAGGGTTTTGGAAGCGTTGGCACCAGGAGTATTTGACCACCTTACAACAACGCCCAAAATGGACCACACGACTCCCAAATCTGGAATGTGGACACATGGTTTTAGTGAAGGACTCAAACACACCCCCCGCCTCCTGGATTTTGGGACGAATTATAGAGACATATCCCGGGGCGGATGGCTTGGTACGCTCAGTTAAATTGAAAATATCAGGTGCAGAAATAACACGTCCGATTACCAAAATTGCTCCGTTACCGAGTTCTGAAACGGAGTTTCAGGGCCGGGCGGTATGTTGAGGAACAACCGCTTAATTTTGAATTTTCCCGGCTGCGATTTAAATTACTCTTTTTTATGTATACTTTATCAGCGTTGCCACTTTGGTTTTATTAATAATGCGAATGTCAGTACGAATCTGACGACAGAAGAAGAAGACGTGCCAGCGTCTATGAGAAAAATCTAATAAAGTTTATAATTGAAAGCAATTGCGTTTGTTTCTAATTAACTGCGTAGTCGTCAATATTTATGTTGCGAGCTGTGGCCTTAGGGGGACTCCGCCCTGAGAGAAACTGAGCTAGTGGCACTGCCAAAGGGAAAAATAGCAGTTCGTAACATAGTGGCGCTCAATTTAAACAATAAAATTGTCGAGGCGGCGACGTCTCGCCCATTGATGGCCCTGACTCCCCTCTTCATCCCTAACGGTGGCTTGCAAATTGGTTGCAATTGCATCGGAAGTGATGACGGGGAAGTCAAACGGCGTCACAGAATAGGAGGCTTGGTCAGAAAAATTTTGCCAACAAATTGCTCCTGGTCACAGGTTTTCCAGTAAACCAGTGATGGCATCACGGCAGAAGCCAGGTTTTGCATCACGGGGTACGTCGTGTGATAAATCTGTGATAAATTCTGTGATATTTTAGGTTAGAAAGCTTGTTTTTTGTTATTTATTTATTTAAAATGTCGGTTTGTTTAGAATGTATTAAATTCCTGGGTTTTTCTCCCCTTCCTGAATTTTTAATTTTATGTCGGTTTTAAACTTAAATGGTAATGACCCGTAGCAGCCCTACGCGCTGCACGGTTACCGCGATTTAAAATAGAAAATGCCGATGGGAAGGAAAAGCCAGCAGGAGTAAAACCAGCCAAAGTCCTTAACTGGCGGCTATCACTACGAGTGATAGACAGTCCAGTTGACGAACGGCTAGGAGGACGAGTTAGGTCGGAAGTCCACCGGCGAGGGTCAGTTCCATCTCCCCTTGTCCAAATCTGAAAAGAGAAAAGAATAGGAAAATTTAATTAGTTAGCTTGAGTAATTGTTATATATTTTCACTGTTAGTTATTCTTGTTTATTTATTTATCTTATCTTTATCTGGGGGTTAACCCAGAACGCCGGTAGGAAGTGGTCCAGTGGATCGGATAAGGGATCAACTGGTGGACATCGAACAGCATCGGTCGTCCAGAAACCTCGATTTCAAGGCGATCGTCGAGGGGCAGGATAAACTGGCGGTTTCGGAGCAGAAGGATCCTCAGGGGCCAAACCTGGAACGAGATTCGGCAGCTGAGTCGGCGGCGAATGCAGCACTAGCACAAGCGGCACAAACATTCCGCGCGTCCCAGGAGTCTGGGATTAGCCAGACGTTGAGAGAGGAGATCAGGAACGGATTCATGGACATGATGAAGTTGCTGAACGACGTCCTTCGGCCAGCCGAGGGCAGACCGCAGCCGCTACAAGAGAGCGAGGATCGCCAGGGATCGCTGTTGTCCAGGCCAACGGGTCCAAAAGTCGCCCCAGCAGCAGGTGAAGTCCATCAGCGGCAGGAGTCGGACAGAGGCATCCGAAGGCCTCCAGAGCTGCCACCCAGGCAGCGACCTCGGCCACTGGTGAACGAGTCTCCGGGAGTAGAGAGCAGCCAGAGCGAGGATCCGGAGTACCCTCCACCCGGCAGGAACGATCGCCACGCTCGGCAGATTTCCGGGACGAGCCGCGGCTTTACGCCAACTCGGGAGCTGGCAACGGGAACAGATGGATCCGAGTGGACCGCTGGAATGTCTCCTTCGACGGCGAGGACGACCGCAATTCCGTCGACGATTTCGTGTTCCGTCTGGAGTTCCTGCAGCGGCAGCATCAGTGTCCGTGGAATGAAGTTCTGCGAAACTTTCACGCCCTCCTATCGGGCAGAGCGAGGGAGTGGTATTGTGTCCATGTACGCCAAGCCAGGGTGGACACTTGGCACCAGCTGCGCAGGGCTCTGATGGATCGGTTCCGTGGTCATCAGACGGAGCACGAAAGGATGCACGAGCTACTACAGCGTGAGCAGCAGCCAGGAGAAAGCGTGGATGACTGCATTCACGCAATTCAGCAACTCGCCTCCCGCCTGAAAAAACCAATGCCAGAGCGGCAATTGGTGAAGGTGGTGAAAAAGGGCTTGAGGGATGGGATAGCCAGGTGTGTCTACGCGATGAATGTACTCACGGTGGATGAACTTCGGGAGGAATGCGTCGAAGTGGAGAAGACCTTCGGTCGTCGAGGACGCGCTGCGTACGGGCAGCTGAACAAGTTGCGGGTCAGCGAAGCGCGCATACCGGACGAAGTCGACGAGCAGGAGATCCTCGAAGTGGACGAGATCCGTGGACGGCCTAGAAACCCTTTTAAGCCAGGCTGCTGGAATTGCGGAGCCGCGGAGCACGGATTCCGAGACTGCCCGTCTGAGGAGTAAAAGAGGTTCTGCTTCAAGTGCGGCAGACCGGACACCATTACTCCAAAATGCCCAAAGTGTGTGGAGAACGGTCGACTGGGCAGTCAAAAGGTGGGAGGGACTCGCCCAGCTTGGAATCCCACGGAGTAGTTCCTAATATAAACACAGAGAATAACATACATAACCAAGCTAATAGGAATAAGTACTCGTTAAGATACCTACCGGCTGAAAAACGGCTACGGTGATACATGGAAGCGCGAAACAGGATCTTTGCAGAACATCAACTGAGCGGCATGCGTATCGTCTCACGGAGAGTCCAGAAGGCAAGGGAACGCTTTAGGCAGCGAAGATCCCGACGAGGTGGTGGCTGCCGTGAAGCGCATCGATTCCGGCGATCCTAGACCCTTTGCCGACGTTGAGGTCATGGGCAAGCTGCTCACCGGCTTGTTAGACACGGGGGCCAGTGTTAGCGTGCTGGGCAAACATTGCAGAGAGCTCGTGGAAACGCTGGGGGTGATGGCTCAGCCGTATTTCTCGGTGGTCCGGACGGCTTCTGGCGAGGATCGTTCAATTATCGGACGCGTGGAGCTACCTGTGAAGTACAAAGCAGGGACCGTAAATAATCATTATTTGAGATTTTTATTTTAAAAAGACTACTGTGATATTTTGTTTTAAACGTCAAAAATAACGTTCTTTTTACTCTTGTTCATAAAGTATATGCATTTCAACAAATCTGGAAAGCAAATTAACTGTTATTTGTTTATGTCTATAAAGTGCATAAAAACCAGTTAAATTGTTGATTAAAATATGTAAAAACCTCAGTAGGCCTTTTAAAATAAAAATCTCAAATAATGATTACACAGGTCGACAAAATCAAGACTTTTTCTTGGCCCAAGAATAAACGCTACAAAACCTGAAAGAATTTTAGCTGTAGATTACTACCTCATACTTGGAAACTTTCCATCACGTCGAAGTTTTGAGAAATCCGTGGTCAAAGTTCCAAATTTTCGATTTTTAGGCACTTTTTGCTACTTAATAGTAAGAAAACCCTTCGTAGCCCAGAGCCACAATTTAGCGGAAAAGGTACTTTGAACCTTTAACTTCAAGATTGTCCAATCACACAGTTGGGCGACCTCTACTTTTGTAGCTACAATGGATTTTACTGAAGTACTTTTTGTCACTTTTTTTCATCTATAGTAGCCTGATATTTTTAATGTATTGTATGTGTACGGGTCTCAGTTCAACAAGGAAAATATCAGGCTACTATAGATGAAAAAAAGTGACAAAAAGTACTTCTGTAAAATCGATTGTAGCTAAAGATATAGAGGTCGCCCAGCTTTGTGATTGGACACTCTTGAAGTTAAAGGTTCAAGGTACCACTTCCGCTAAATTGTGGCTCTGGGCTACGAAAGGTTTTCTTACTATTAAGCCGCAAAAAGTGCCTAAAAATCGAAAATTCGGAACTTTGACCACGGATTTCTCAAAACTTCGACGTGATGGAAAGTTTCCAAGTATGAGGTAGTAATCTACAGCTAAAATCCTTTCAGGTTTGGTAGCTTTTATTCTTGGGCTTTTTTTTTGTCGACCAGTGTTATTTACGGTCCCTGGTACAAAGTCGTGAGCAAGCGTATCATGTTCTACCTTTGCCCATACCTGGAACAAGCGGCGTACTTCGGAGTCGACTTCTGGCGTGCGTTTGGACTAGCTCCAGCCGTCGTAGGAAACCCGGTTCCGAGAGTCGTCAAGGCAGCTGAAGAAATCCATGCCAGCCAGATGGAACACTACGCCGATCAGGAGGATGAGGACGAGATGAAGGAGGAACCCGAATCCTGGAGCCTTTCTGCGGAAGAAAAGAAGGCATTGGAGAAGGTCAAGGAGGAGTTTATTACCTTCGAACGGGATGGCCTCGGAACCATCAACATGGAAAAGCATTCCATCGAGCTGATCGAGGGAGCCCGGGTGTCCAAAAATCGTCCGTATCCGATGTCTCCGGCGAAGCAGAAGGTGGTCGAGGATGAAATCGATAAGATGCTCGAACTGGGGGTCATCGAGGAGAGCAAAGGCCCGTGGAGCAATCGCACAACGGTGGTGTCGAAGCCCGGGAAAGACAGGTTCTGTCTGGATGCCCGTAAGCTGAACGCACTGACAGTCAAGGATGCATATCCTTTGCCCAGTATCGATGAAATCCTCTCCAGGATAGATCAGACGCATTACATCTCCAGCGTAGATCTCAAGTTTGCGTTCTGGCAGATCGAACTGGATGACAAAAGCAAGGAGTACACGGCGTTCACGGTTTCAGGCAGACCGTTGTACCAGTTCCGGATGATGCCATTTGGACTGTGCAACGCGGCACAACGCTTGGTGCGACTTATGGATCGGGTGATACCAGCGGAGCTTAGATTTCCAGACGCACCTGAGGTACTTGCTTCGGGTAGCCTAAAGTCTGAAAGCAGCAGGATTGGGTTAAAGAAGTCGAAGTTTTGCTTTAAGTCTTTAACGTACCTGGGGTTTATAGTCGGAGGGGGACTCCTGCGGATGGATCCTGGACGAATGTCGGCAATTCAGAAGATGCCTTACCCGAAATCAATGAAGGAAGTAAGAGCCTTCCTTGGCACTGCTGGGTGGTGTAAGATCTGAAGTTGCCACGTGATATTTCAGTTAGTTGTTTTAAGTATAAATGAACACAAAATATATCCGATGGCCAACAGGCCAATATTGTTCTTTATTATTTGAGTTCCAGATTGAGAGTGCTCGCTTACAATAAGTATTTTGCGGCTGAGCTGTCGGCTTACGCCGGCAGCGGTCAGCAGCGGCTACATGTATATAAGAACAATATATATGAATATCTATGCTCACACATAAGGCTAAGAGCGCGAGAGAAGTTGTATACACATGTACTGTATATATGTGCACTCAGGCAGTGGGAATATGCTGACACTTGCATTTCCCATGTTAAGCTCTGAGGCATGATCATATTTCGGCTGGCCACTTGAGTTTGATGGCCGGGACTTTTTATATATTTTAGTACACTGTTGCACAATGTTAGTATTGGTACAGTGGGTATTCGATACACAATACATGCATATTACATCTCCCTCCTTTTGAAAAATAACGTAATATTATGAAGTTATTTTAATAGGAATATAGATATATATGTATAAAAATTGTAAGTGTAGTAAAATAAAATTATTTTCTAGTCATAAAATGTATGTTTGAAAATATTTATTAAAAAAATTAAAAAAATTTTTCTTTTTCTTTTTTTTTTTTTGATAATATATATTTTAGAATTTAAAAATTGTTAAAAATTGTTTTGTATAAAAAATATAAAAATTGGAAAATATAGATAAAATATATTTTTTTTTGTTTTTTATTATATATTTGTAAAAAAAAATTTTTTTTTTTTTCGAATCAGAAAATGTTGATTTATTATTATTGTATTTAAAACCTATGATAATTATTTTTATTAATAAAATAATATGAAAATTGGATGAATATAAAATTTTTTTTTGTTTCGGTTGATCAGGCCGTTTTTTTTTTTTTTATATACGGATGTTAATGTCTATAAATTTTTAACCTGTTTTTATTTACTACTTGGAAGTTCTTTTTTCCTGTATCTATTTTAATGTTATTTCTATCTTCTACATTTATAACTTTGTATGGTCCTAAATATCTATTTTCTAGCTTATGAGCTGTTTCATTTTTTAGCATAACTAAATCTCCTATTTCTAATTGTATATCATTAATTTGTTTGTCATATTCAGATTTTCTTTTTACTTTTTCTTTTTCTATTAACTGTTTGGCTCTGTTTTGTGCCATTTGCAATCTGAATTTAAATTCTTTTGCATAGTCATCTATATTATAGACTGGTTCGACTACAGTTGATTTGTCAAATTCTTGGAATTGTTTTGGCATTTTTCCATAAACTAGTTCGTAAAGACAGTATTCATGGACTGTCGAAGGTGTAGTATTGAAACAATAGGTAAAATAATTCAACCATATATCCCAATCATTTTTATCAATTGAAATATACGAACGAATGTATTCATTGAATGTTCGATGGCTTCGTTCTATTGTTCCTAAAGTCTGGTGGTGATAAGCTGTGGATTGTATATTACTTATTTTCATATACTTGCATAAGTCTTGTATTAGTTCATTTTTGTATTCAGTACCTTTATCCGTTATGAACGTCTTCATAGGACCGTACTTGAGTACAAAGGATTCAAATATTGCTTTAGCAACTGTTTTTGCGCTTTTATCTGCAACTGGTACAGTAACAAGATATTTGGTGAGGTCACAGATTATAGTGACTGCGTATTCATTGCCATTTATCGTACGAGGTAATGGTCCAATGGTGTCTATAAGAACAGTGTCAAAAGCTTTGTCAGGGGTGTTTGTTAAAATCATTGGTGCTTTTGTATGTGTTGTTGTTTTTGCTTTTTGGCATTTCATACATGTTTTTACATATTTTGTTATTGTTTTAGTCATTTGGGGCCAATAGTATAATTTTTTGATTTTTAACAGGGTACGCGTAATTCCTGTGTGGCCTCCTTTGATTGGATCGTCATGGTATTTTGACAGGATTGCATTTATAAGATTTGTATCTTTTTTGTCTATTTGGGTCACTTTTGTTAGTAGCGCTACTTTTAAATTTTTTAATAATTCATTGCCCATATTTTTAAAATTGTTGAGTGATACATATTCGAAAATTTGTTCACTTGGTGACACCTGTAAATTAACAATTTTTTGTAAACTGGCTTCTGAATTAAGCCTTTGAAAAAATTGAGCTAGGTCAAGATTCTCATTAGAATACAAATCATTAATTGGAAATTGTGAAATAAATATTTTTCCTTGTTTAAATAAACATTTGGAATGATTTATTTTTAGTTTCACGAATTTCTTTACATCGTTATTACTAACGACTTCATAGACATTGGGCTCTTTTATATTTTTATTGGGCTCCTTTATCATTTGATAAGGTTCCTTTATATTTGTATGCAATTTTTTGTTTTCATCTGGCCAGATGTTTTCCTGTCTTTTTGATGATCTAGTTTGTACCATCAATATGTTTCTATTTATTTCTTTTAGTTCGTCTATATTTATGCGGGATAATGCATCCGCTACGTGATTGTCTTTCCCCTTAAGATATTCTACGGTAAAGTCGTATTCTTCCAAATCGAGTCTCATGCGAGTTAATTTTGAACTTGGGTTAGTCATTGAGAACAAATATGTTAGTGGTCTATGATCTGTTTTAACTGTGAAATGTTTGCCATAAATATATGGACGAAAATGGTTTATTGCCCAGTGAATAGCTGCTAATTCTTGTTCTGTTGTGTTTTTATTACTTTCTCCCTTTGTGAATGATCTTGATGCGTATGCAACTGGTAGTGGTATTTCATTATAGTTTTGACTTAAAACCGCTCCGCATGCTTTTTTGCTTGCATCGGTTGTTATACAAAATTCTTTATCAAAATCGGGGTATTGTAGTAATGTGGGTTTCATCAGTTGGACTTTCAGATAATCAAATGCCTTTTGACATTCATCTGTCCATTCGAATTTTACATTCTTTTTGCACAGTCTTGTTATATGACGTGAGTAGTCGGAGAAATTTTTAATAAAACGCCTGTAGTAATTACAAAATGCTACGAATCTTCTAGCGCTGTCTGCGTCGGTTGGGACTGGGTATTTTTCTATAACGCTGTATTTTTTACTGTCTGGTAGAATACCTTTGTCAGTGCACTTGTGACCTAGGAAGGTTACTTCATGCCTGAAAAATGAACACTTTTCAGGGTGTAATTTAAGGTTGTGCTTTCTACATAAATCAAAAACGTTTGTAAGGTTTTTAATCATGTGTTTTTCAGAACATCCGATGACAATTAGGTCATCCATGTACAAGAATGCTTGAGAAGGTTCAATGCCTGAAAATGCGATTGTCATCATCCTTTGAAAAGAGTTAGGTGCTATTTTTAAACCGTAAGGTAATCTAGTGAAACGATAAGAGCCATTACTGGTGGAAAAGGACGTTATATTTCTAGAATTTTCTTCGAGTTCTATTTGATGAAATCCTGACATCAGATCTAAACATGAAAAGTATTTAGCTCTACCCAATTGGTCAAGAATATCGTCTATTCTTGGGAGTGGAAATTTATCGGATAAAATTTTTTTATTTATTTGGCGATAGTCGATTACTAAACGCCATCTTTTATCATTTGAATCTGGTAGAGATTTCTTTGGTACAATTAATAGTGGGCTATTATACTCTGAGACTGATGGTTCTACTATTTTATCTTTAATAAGTTTTTCGACTTGTTTTTCTACTTCTTGTTTTTGACTGTGTGGAATTCTGTAATTTTTTATATATACTGGTTCATCATCTTTCATTCGTATTTTTTGTTTGTAAAAATTGTTAGTAGTTATTGATTCTGATTCTACTCCGAAAATATCTGTATATTTGGTGCATAATTCTGTGAGTACTGATTTAAACTGAGATGGAAAGTTTTTCTTCAGTTTGGTTAGGGTTTCTATGTGGTTGGGATTTGTCTCTGGAATTATTATATTGTAATTATCTAGCTGTTCGATTTTTATTGCATCTAATTTAATTATTGTGTCTTTATTAGTTGTATTAAGAATTCGGATAAATGTATTTTTAGAATCTGCGATGGAGTTTCCAATAAAAATTCCATTTTCTATTTCTTGGTTTGATATGAATATATACCCGGTTGCTGATTGTAAATTAATTTTTCGGACAACTTCGGATCTAGCTGGTAAAATTGTTAAATTGTTTTCAAGTGTATGAAGTATTTGAATGTTGATAGTATTACAAATATTGCTTGGTCTCAAGATAAGCCAATCGCTTTCTGGTGTGAGGTCAATTTGACAATTATATTTTTTCATAAAATCTATTCCTATTATTCCATCACATGGAATCGGAAATTGTGCATCTACTAAATGAAAATTGTGTGGTATAGCGTAATTATTTGAAAGAAGTTCTATTGATACTAATCCTTTTGAGTTTGTTGTTCCCTCTCCAATACCAGATATTTGTGAAATTTCTGTGCAATCTATATCATGAAATGAATCTGTATTTTCTTTTAATAATGATATGTCTGCACCTGTATCTACTAGTAATGTATATGATTTACGTGATTTTTCATTTTTTAGAGAGACAAATAGGTTGAAATTTAAATTAAGAGTATGAACCGTATTTTTTATTGTATTTTCTATCTTAAGGGTTTTTATTGGTTTTCCGAATTAGTTTGTATTTGACGAACGTTAGTGTTCTGTCTGTTTGAGTTATTATTTGTATTGTTATTAGTGTTGTTGTTGGCATTGTTATTATTGTTATAATTATTATTGTTGGATCCACCACGGTTATTACCTCTATAACTTCCACGACCTCTATTGGTGTAGTTATTATAGCTTTGATTATAACCATTGGATTGGTAGTATCCGTTGTTTTGGTTATAGCCATTATTGTGGTAGTTGCCACGGCCATTTCCTCTACCGCGATAATTTCCTCTGAATTTATTATTGCGATTTGAATGTCCTCCTCGGGTATAGAAAACAGTATTTGTACTGCCAGTCATTTCAGTACTACATTGTAAATACTTCGTGACTGCTTCATTCATTGTTGAAAAATTTCCTGCTTCGAGAATGGTTTTTATGCGGTTATGCTCACAATTTTTTACCATTGTGTTTATAGCTTCCTTTGTGCTAAATTTATCCGCATGTTCGGCTGGTAGTCCTTCGTCAATATACGATGCTTCGAGTAGCTTTCGTAAATTGTCAATTTCAGTTGTAAATTTTTCTGCCGTTTTACCCTTTTGGGTAGTTTTTGACATTTTTGCCTTAACTACGTCGGATGTTTCTCCGATAATAGTGTCTTGCAATTTTTTTATAATGTCGTTTATGGTGGATTCATTTTGTACTTTGTACAGGGTTGATCCTACTATTTTTGATTCTATTACTTCAACAGCTATCGCTTCAAATGTCCCTTTTGTTAGGTTTACCAATTTCAGGGCTGTGATAAATCTGTGAAGTTGAATTTTTTGTCCGTTAAATTCAGGTATAGCGTTTACTATATCCTTGATGTATGCCCGTTGGGCAACGGTTTCGTCTGCCATTATTATTGTTGACTTTTGTTCTAATTCGCTATCGGAATCTGCTGTTTCCTGATCTGATATTTCAGGTCGATAGAGTACAGCTGGGATAGTAAGATTATTTAAATCTTTTTCTTCTATTTCTGGGCTATCAGAGTCAGAGTCTTCTACTTGTACTGAGTCGACTGCTGGTGGGTCTGATTCTTCTCCAGTTTCTACTGTTAAGGGTGTGTTCAGGATATTTGGTATTGCAATATTTAAATTGTACCTTTTCTTTATGGTTATTAAATTTAGTCGTAGTCTAGTCAGAAACCTTGATACCTTAGACCAATGATTTCTATTTAATCTATCTCTGTGCTCGTATATTAGTATACGCGCCTTGTTAAAGCTGGTTACTAATATTTCTGTATGCTTGCTTATTGTATTTTTCTGTATTGGTCGCTTTTGTGTTAACGACTTATACGATTTGTCAAAATCAGTTTTGAATGTATTTAATTCCTTATATATTTCATGCCATTCCATTATATTATAAACATGAATTAGTTTCTGTAAACTACAGGAATTAGAGCTCTGCCTAATAGGTCGTTATCTTCTCTAATTGTTCTCACATGTACACCTGGGATGGTGCTCAATATCATTGCTTTTTGTTTAGTAGAGCAATGTATTAATGGTGAGGTCTCTAAATTGTATATAGACATATATAAGTATTCTAACTGATAGATGGTTTTGGGGGTCGTTGAGACCAGGGCTATTATTCTTTCACTAAAATTAGGATCTCTCATGTATGTTTCAATTACTGCCTCTACTATATTCATTTTATTTTGTTTATTTAAAATTGTTTATTTAATATTAAGAATTTAAAAAGCAATTTTTTTTTTTTAGATATTCTTTCAATAATAATCGAAATTATAACTAGGCAAGTTTTTTGTTTATATTTTGTCCAGGTCATTTGCTTTACTCCGGAATCTCTGTTTTAAACACCTATTGTGTAATTTATAAAGTTTGAGAAAAACACTTGCTGACATTATGATTACTATTATTATCAAAAGTATTGTTATAGTTTTTACATCAACTTTTTCGGATTCTACTTTGTTGACGACGTTCGCCGTAGAGTCAACTACTTTCGTGTCTACAATTCCCATCGTGTGAATATTTTCCAATGTTCTATATTTTATGCCAAGTATATATGGTTGATTATTACTTTCAATTTTGTATACTTTACTGATGTTATTTTTCATGAAAAAAAAATTTTTTTTTGAAAAAAAAAGATATATTGGAATTTGAAAAAGTGAAGAAAAAAAATTGTTTGTGTTAAATTTTCACATGGCAGATTTACAAAGTGTCGCTCTATATAATTAAAATATCTACCATATGATTTTAGTATGAAAGCCTAACAGAGGTTAGTAGTTTTCAAGCAGCGTTTTCACGCATCGGCTTGATTAGAAGTGTTTTTAAATTAAAGGTAACTTAGGCATTGGCAATTAATGCAGCCTTTGTTACGTTACTTCGCACCAGTGCGAAGTTGGTCCTCGATTTTCCTTAGTTGCTCTTCGTGTTGTTTTTCTTCCTCGGTTGTCGCTGCCGTCTTTATTAAATCCTTAGCCAATCTCCGTTGGCGCAATAGATTGTGTCTCCTGCCGCTCCTCTTCTTCTTTGTTTTAATTTTCTTCTGCTGCCGTGCCCTGTACTCAGCTATTGTGAGGGGGCGTGGTCCATCGGTTGGACACACCTCTAAAACTTCTTTTAGGCTTGGTGCGTCCCTTTGCTCGACAGGAGCAGCGTCTTGTAGTTCAGCGTCTTCTTTTTCCCACGTAGGTGTAGGCGGTTTTGCCATACCTCCCACACTTTTTTTATATTGATGGTTTCTTTCTCATTTGATGTTTGTGTTTTTTTTTTATAAGTTCATTTTTGTTGGTTTTTAGATGTAAATTATGCGAACACCACTCGCTTAAAACTTTGTTGCTGCCGTAATCGGCGGATTCCGCGAATCTTTGTTTTCGCTGTCAGCAAACGCACTCGAAGAAGCCATTAAATTATTAAATGGCAGGTCAAATTAGTATATTAGTGTATTTGCAGTTCACTGCACTCACGGTCGCCATGTAAGATCTGAAGTTGCCACGTGATATTTCAGTTAGTTGTTTTAAGTATAAATGAACACAAAATATATCCGATGGCCAACAGGCCAATATTGTTCTTTATTATTTGAGTTCCAGATTGAGAGTGCTCGCTTACAATAAGTATTTTGCGGCTGAGCTGTCGGCTTACGCCGGCAGCGGTCAGCAGCGGCTACATGTATATAAGAACAATATATATGAATATCTATGCTCACACATAAGGCTAAGAGCGCGAGAGAAGTTGTATACACATGTACTGTATATATGTGCACTCAGGCAGTGGGAATATGCTGACACTTGCATTTCCCATGTTAAGCTCTGAGGCATGATCATATTTCGGCTGGCCACTTGAGTTTGATGGCCGGGACTTTTTATATATTTTAGTACACTGTTGCACAATGTTAGTATTGGTACAGTGGGTATTCGATACACAATACATGCATATTACAGTGGTATCGACGATTTGTGAAGAACTTCGCCACGCTGGCTGCACCGCTCTCCGAAGCCTTAAAGAAGACGGGAAACACCAGGTTTTCCTTGAATCCCAGCGCAACACAGGCAGTCGATGACCTAAAGCTGGTTCATGCGGACTTCAAGAAACATTTCTTCATCCAGTGCGACGCATCTTTCGTTGGCGTCGGTGCAGTTTTGTTTCAGCGGAACCAGGACGGAGACGAGCAACCCATCGCGTTCTTCTCGGCCAAGATGAACAAGCACCAGGTAAACTACTCGGTCACGGAGAAGGAGTGTCTGGCAGCCATCCCTGCCATTCGAAAGTTCAGACCGTATGTGGAGGGGATGCCGTTCACATGCATCACTGATCACGCCAGTCTGAAGGATCTGTCAGGACGACTCGCGAGATGGTCTCTACAGCTGCAGGGTTACGATTTCGGCATTGAGCATCGTAAAGGCAGCGAGAACGTAGTTGCCGATACCCTCTCCCGCTGGATCGAGGAAGTCCTCATTGATCCGACGGAGTTATTGGGATTCGAGAAGACCGAGTTTGCTGCAGAGGATTATTTGGAGTTATTCCAAGATGTAGAGTCCAACAGGGAGAACTTACCGGACCTCAAAGTTGACGGCGGACTGATCTTCAAGCGCTTGGGCAATCCGAATCTGGACGATGAACTGGAAGGATCCGAGTGGAAGCTGTGGATTCCGCAGAGCCTAACGCATAGCTTGATAGAGCGTGCCCATTCGGACCCCAAGGCTGGCCATGGTGGAATGGCGAAGACGTTGGAGACCATACGACGCCAGTTCTATTGGCCAGGGATGACGATCCAGGTGCGTGAATACGTCCGGGCATGCGAGGTGTGCAAAGAGTCCAAAGCGCCTAACTTCAGGATGCAGGTGGGAATTGGGAAAAGGGTAGAAACGGAAAGGCCATTCCAGAAACTCTACATCGATTTCCTGGGCAAGTATCCGAGGTCTAAGAGTGGTCACGCGTGGATTTTTATCGTGGTGGACCATTTCTCCAAGTACACCTTCCTAAAGGCCATGAAGGATGCGACGGCGTCAAACGTGGTGACCTTCCTGGTGAATGAGGTGTTTTACAAGTTCGGTGTGCCTGAAATTATACATTCGGATATTGGGAAGCAGTTCACATCCAAGGCGTTTGAGGAGTTGATAGATGGCTTCGGTATCCAGCACATCAGGACTCCGATATACTCACCCCAGAGCAATGCAGCGGAACGGGTTAACCGTAGTGTCTTGGCAGCGATTCGCAGCTTCTTGGACGAAGACCACCGGGAATGGGAAGCACATCTGCCGGAGATTGAAGTGGCCATCCGTAACGCTGTCCATTCGGCTACCGGAGAAGCGCCGTTCTTCACAGTATTCGGCCATCATATGTTCCTCAACGGTTCCAGCTACAAGCTAGCCAGACAACTCCGGCCTCTGTGCGACCACGAGATGGCGGGAATGCAGACCAAGGATAAGCTTCGGGTAATCCACGCCAAGGTTCAGAAGCAGCTGGAGGGTGCGTACGAGATGAGCCGGCAACGCTATGATAAGCGAGCGCGTACGCTACTCGCTAAACCAGGCCAAGAAGTCTTCCGCCGCAACTTCGTGCTGAGTGACTTCAGCAAATCCTTCAATGCGAAGTTTGCTCGCAAGTTCCTGAAGGCCAGGGTGGTCAAATCCGTCGGCGGCAATGCATACTTCTTGGAGGACCTCCAAGGCCGCAGTCTGGGAGTGTATCACGCGAGGGACATCCGGCTGTGATCTGAAAGAAGGACACACAAAGTATACGAGCATAGCGGCAACATCATCAATACTTCCCGTAATGCGTGGGTCCCGCAGGACGATATCAGTGCGTGTTGATTCCTACCGTGTCTCCAAAGCTACCAATTATTTCGTCGTTCTGCGGAGACTTCAGGTAGCGCCTCCCGAAATCTTTGGTTGGTGTTGCAGTTGGAGTCGATTGTGGGATACTTTCTATCGATATGTCAGGACGATAGGGCGATGGTTTCGGTGGCGCCCCCCTGTGGGGAATCTGGCGGACGATCTGGCCATTTGGCTTAATCCCGGTTCGCTCAGGGATTATCTTCCATGGCCTTGAATATGGCCAATGACCCAATTTTGGGAGAGGCAAGGGAATATAGCGGGATGAGAATGATGATAGGCAGATATTGAGGTAGTCGCAGCCATATTGTCAAATGAGGCACACGCAGCGGGAGTTACCTAAATAAGTGTTTGTGCAAAATACGGAAAGAAGTGAGTGTTAGCGTGTTAGGTTAATAGTGTAATTTATTAACAAATAATTGTCTGTAGGGCAACCGGGGTCCCAACAAAAAGGACCCCGGAAGATTTATTTTGGAACTTCATGTTGGAAGGGATTTTGGAAATTCTCCTACGCACCTTAAACTAGATCCGAGAGCCTGTGGTGATGTCCCTGAAGCCGTTTTAGACGTACTCTAACCAGCCTACCCTGCCTTCTCGTACGCCGCCAACGCCAGGCAAACCATCCCCGGTGAGTCCGTTCCTGGGTGTCAGTCCCACTCGCCTTCGGGACCAACGGCGTCAATTTGCGCGGCGGTGAACCTCGGGGCTTTCCCGGCTTAAACGGCCGCTGGCCTCAGGCTCTCGGATAGAATATCGCCCGTTATCTAGCCTAGAAGTGGCTGTTGTTATAATTAATTATATGTATCTCATTGTTAGTCTTAATCGGAATACTTCCCGTAGTCGCTTGTGAATTAGTCCGGATTCAGACCCTAAAACCATAGTTGTCCTCAGTGTTGCCTATTAAAAGGTTCGCGAGCCTTGGTTTTCGGTGGGGGAGATTGCAGCGCGCAATTACATGTTTGGCCTGTCCCTTCTTTTCCCAGGGAGCTCCTTTGGATCAGGTGACCCGACACCCAGATAGTGTGTCTCATTTGCGCCCCGTTTTAGTGTTGAGCTCCACCAACAAATGACTGGTGGAGCATAGTTCCGCGGCGCCTGTAGCTTTTCCCAGGGAAGCAAGTTCCTCTGCTTTGACCGCCTAAGTTTGAGACGGCGGCCAACTGTTATATTTAAGGCTGAAGAAAGAGAAATTAGTTGATGGGAGTACGGTAATCACAATGTTTATATATAAGACTTACTGCGAATATTAAATTGTAATTGAAGACCGAAATGTGTGAGTAAGTTGTCGCTGTGGGGGAGATGGAACTGATGTAAGCGCGAGGAGTGACTCCGACGGTTCGAAAATGGGTGATGCCTCTGCGGAATCCTCCGGGGCATCCTTGGTTGGGTGGGCGTGCTCGGCTAAGTCATCAATAGCCACCAAAACATACCATATTTTCCGTCACTTGTAATAATTTGCCTTTGCTTACGTTTTATATGTAGTGATGACCGATAGTTTAGTGATGTGAGACTGCGTAGTCGTCAATATTTATGTTGCGAGCTGTGGCCTTAGGGGGACTCCGCCCTGAGAGAAACTGAGCTAGTGGCACTGCCAAAGGGAAAAATAGCAGTTCGTAACATAGTGGCGCTCAATTTAAACAATAAAATTGTCGAGGCGGCGACGTCTCGCCCATTGATGGCCCTGACTCCCCTCGTCATCCCTAACGGTGGCTTGCAAATTGGTTGCAATTGCATCGGAAGTGATGACGGGGAAGTCAAACGGCGTCACAGAATAGGAGGCTTGGTCAGCAAAATTTTGCCAACAAATTGCTCCTGGTCACAGGTTTTCCAGTAAACCAGTGATGGCATCCCGGCAGAAGCCAGGTTTTGCATCACGGGGTACGTCGTGTGATAGCGAGTACACTGAAAGAAATCTGTGATAAATTCTGTGATATATTAGGTTAGAAAGCTTGTTTTTTGTTATTTATTTATTTATTAAAAATGTCGTTTTGTTTAGAATGTATTAAATTCCTGGGTTTTTCTCCCCTTCCTGAATTTTTAATTTTATGTCGGTTTTAAACTTAAATGGTAATGACCCGTAGCAGCCCTACGCGCTGCACGGTTACCGCGATTTAAAATAGAAAATGCCGATGGGAAGGAAAAGCCAGCAGGAGTAAAACCAAAAAAAGTCCTTAACTGGCGGCTATCACTACGAGTGATAGCCAGTCCAGTTGACGAACGGCTAGGAGAACGAGTTAGGTCGGAAGTCCACCGGCGAGGGTCAGTTCCATCTCCCCTTGTCCAAATCTGAAAAGAGAAAAGAATAGGAAAATTTAAATAGGTAGCTTGAGTAATTGTTATATATTTTCACTGTTAGTTATTCTTGTTTATTTATTTATCTTATTTATTATCATATTTATTTATTCTTATTTATTTATTATTTATTTATTGGATTATTGATTATTATTTATTGCATTTGGGTTATTGGTTAGATAGGGAAAATAATGGATAAAGGTACAGAGAATAGGCATGGCCATCAGCTAAGGTCGATGGGTCCTCCCAACGCCGACGAAGACGCACTCTGGTCCACTGACGGAGAGGGCGCTGCAGGGTTGGTGCGAATGTCGCTGGCTGGGGGTTAACCCAGAACGCCGGTAGGAAGTGGTCCAGTGGATCGGATAAGGGATCAACTGGTGGACATCGAACAGCATCGGTCGCCCAGAAACCTCGATTTCAAGGCGATCGTCGAGGGGCAGGATAAGAAAAAAAATAAACAATAATTTTTTAATTTTTTTATTTATTATTTGTTTGTATTATGTAATTTATTAATCATTATTAAATACATTTTTTTAAAAAACTAAAAAAAAATTAAATTAAATTAAATTAAAAAATTAAAAAAAAGTATTTAATACAAATAAAAAATTATAAAATTTAATAAATTTTTTAAAAAAATTAAAAAAAATATTTAATAAATTACGTAATACAGAAAAATAATAAATAAAAAAATTTTGAAATTATTGTTTATTAAATGGATAGTTAAATATATAATTGTAAGTTTTTAATAGATTAAAAAATGACTTTTTACTTTTTGTCATTCAGAAATTGTCAAAAGACTTAAAACTTAACTTTTAATCATTAACAATTGTTAAAGGACCAGTAAACTATGAGAAAATGTGAATTCCATAAGGATCCGATAAGAGTGAGAGAGTAGACCTACATGCTGCGACGTTTTTTCATTGAAAAAAGCCGAGGCCTTGTTAAAACAAATTCGATATTTTAAAAACTAAAAGTGGCTCCAACTTTTTACAAAAATCGATTGTAACTAACAATATGGCGCAAATATTAAAATAAAAAAAACATTATTTTTTTTGTGACAATGGTTAAAAAATTTGTTTAAATCTTAATTTGTTTTTATTTTCGCGAGCCTTGGTTTTCGGTGGGGGAGATTGCAGCGCGCAATTACATGTTTGGCCTGTCCCTTCTTTTCCCAGGGAGCTCCTTTGGATCAGGTGACCCGACACCCAGATAGTGTGTCTCATTTGCGCCCCGTTTTAGTGTTGAGCTCCACCAACAAATGACTGGTGGAGCATAGTTCCGCGGCGCCTGTAGCTTTTCCCAGGGAAGCAAGTTCCTCTGCTTTGACCGCCTAAGTTTGAGACGGCGGCCAACTGTTATATTTAAGGCTGAAGAAAGAGAAATTAGTTGATGGGAGTACGGTAATCACAATGTTTATATATAAGACTTACTGCGAATATTAAATTGTAATTGAAGACCGAAATGTGTGAGTAAGTTGTCGCTGTGGGGGAGATGGAACTGATGTAAGCGCGAGGAGTGACTCCGACGGTTCGAAAATGGGTGATGCCTCTGCGGAATCCTCCGGGGCATCCTTGGTTGGGTGGGCGTGCTCGGCTAAGTCATCAATAGCCACCAAAACATACCATATTTTCCGTCACTTGTAATAATTTGCCTTTGCTTACGTTTTATATGTAGTGATGACCGATAGTTTAGTGATGTGAGACTGCGTAGTCGTCAATATTTATGTTGCGAGCTGTGGCCTTAGGGGGACTCCGCCCTGAGAGAAACTGAGCTAGTGGCACTGCCAAAGGGAAAAATAGCAGTTCGTAACATAGTGGCGCTCAATTTAAACAATAAAATTGTCGAGGCGGCGACGTCTCGCCCATTGATGGCCCTGACTCCCCTCGTCATCCCTAACGGTGGCTTGCAAATTGGTTGCAATTGCATCGGAAGTGATGACGGGGAAGTCAAACGGCGTCACAGAATAGGAGGCTTGGTCAGCAAAATTTTGCCAACAAATTGCTCCTGGTCACAGGTTTTCCAGTAAACCAGTGATGGCATCCCGGCAGAAGCCAGGTTTTGCATCACGGGGTACGTCGTGTGATAGCGAGTACACTGAAAGAAATCTGTGATAAATTCTGTGATATATTAGGTTAGAAAGCTTGTTTTTTGTTATTTATTTATTTATTAAAAATGTTTTGTTTAGAATGTATTAAATTCCTGGGTTTTTCTCCCCTTCCTGAATTTTTAATTTTATGTCGGTTTTAAACTTAAATGGTAATGACCCGTAGCAGCCCTACGCGCTGCACGGTTACCGCGATTTAAAATAGAAAATGCCGATGGGAAGGAAAAGCCAGCAGGAGTAAAACCAGCCAAAGTCCTTAACTGGCGGCTATCACTACGAGTGATAGCCAGTCCAGTTGACGAACGGCTAGGAGAACGAGTTAGGTCGGAAGTCCACCGGCGAGGGTCAGTTCCATCTCCCCTTGTCCAAATCTGAAAAGAGAAAAGAATAGGAAAATTTAAATAGGTAGCTTGAGTAATTGTTATATATTTTCACTGTTAGTTATTCTTGTTTATTTATTTATCTTATTTATTATCATATTTATTTATTCTTATTTATTTATTATTTATTTATTGGATTATTTATTATTATTTATTGCATTTGGGTTATTGGTTAGATAGGGAAAATAATGGATAAAGGTACAGAGAATAGGCATGGCCATCAGCTAAGGTCGATGGGTCCTCCCAACGCCGACGAAGACGCACTCTGGTCCACTGACGGAGAGGGCGCTGCAGGGTTGGTGCGAATGTCGCTGGCTGGGGGTTAACCCAGAACGCCGGTAGGAAGTGGTCCAGTGGATCGGATAAGGGATCAACTGGTGGACATCGAACAGCATCGGTCGCCCAGAAACCTCGATTTCAAGGCGATCGTCGAGGGGCAGGATAAGAAAAAAAATAAACAATAATTTTTTAATTTTTTTATTTATTATTTGTTTGTATTATGTAATTTATTAATCATTATTAAATACATTTTTTTAAAAAACTAAAAAAAAATTAAATTTAATTAAATTAAAAACAAAGTATTTAATACAAATAAAAAATTATAAAATTTAATAAATTTTTTAAAAAAATTAAAAAAAAATATTTAATAAATTACGTAATACAGAAAAATAATAAATAAAAAAATTTTGAAATTATTGTTTATTAAATGTATAGATAAATATATAATTGTAAGTTTTTAATAGATTAAAAAATGACTTTTTACTTTTTGTCATTCAGAAATTGTCAAAAGACTTAAAACTTAACTTTTAATCATTAACAATTGTTAAAGGACCAGTAAACTATGAGAAAATGTGAATTCCATAAGGATCCGATAAGAGTGAGAGAGTAGACCTACATGCTGCGACGTTTTTTCATTGAAAAAAGCCGAGGCCTTGTTAAAACAAATTCGATATTTTAAAAACTAAAAGTGGCTCCAACTTTTTACAAAAATCGATTGTAACTAACAATATGGCGCAAATATTAAAATAAAAAAAACCTTTTTTTTTTGTGACAATGGTTAACAAATTTGTTTAAATCTTAATTTGATTTTTTTTTAAAGAAATTAAAAACTTTTTATTTTTTAGAAAGAAGAGGTTTTAAAGGAATTAATGCAAAAGACATGAAGTCAATCGGATTCATATAACCGGAGATACAGATTTTCAATGAGAGGGTACTTTTTCAAATTTGACAATTTTTGTCAAACTTAAAAAAATTCTAACTAAAAAAGTAATTTTTTATCGGTCAAATCCTGATACACGTGTTTACTTATTTTCCGTATAGTACGTGCAAAAAAAGGTTTCAGGCAAATCAATAATGTGAAATTTATTTTTTGGCGAAATCTGTTCGGTTTGTAAAAGAACGGCCCATATATATATAAATTTATATTTTATATATATTTATATATTTATGAGTGTAGAGTGAATAGATATAAATAATAAATCTGTTCGGTTTGTAAAAGAACGGCCCATATATATATATATGTATGTTCAGCGACCACTTTGGGGATACAAAAATTTTGGGGTTTCAGTTATAAAACTGAATAAAAGAGGACCCAAAAAGGATCCACAATAAATTTTGGACCTCTTCAAGCTTTCCCTTCTTATTTATTTACATTTGTGTATGTAGCGTCTTTTTTAGGAACACGAAATATTTATTGAATTTTGGGGACTTTGTCCTCAAAATAAACGTTTTATTAAATACATAAATTGAACACTTTTTATATAGGTCTAGAATGCTTATTTCGGGGACAAAAATACAAGGTTGCCACATGGTTGAACATATTGCTTATCTCAACGTACACAACGAGGACACTCCATCGAGTCCCCAAATTATATTCATATAGACCTTACGTTATATAAATCAATTGAAAATTATCGGGACAACAATTAAAGATTCCCACTCCATCGAGACCCCAAAATGATAATCATATAAATTTTAAGAAAATTAATAAGTTTTCCAACTTTGAGGTCGCTTTTGTCGGAATCCTTGCATTGATAAATTTTTTGGCAACCACATTTAAAAATGGTGATTCGAAGTGTATTCGAGTGTATGACATCCACCGAGGTACTCAAATAAAGGGTTTAAACATGTAACGCCATGTAATTTTTGCAATTTTGTTTATCTTTTTATTTTTGAGCGAAAATTAAAAAATACACTTACATTTCATTTATAAGTTTTTAAATCATAAAAATAACATTCATGAATAACATTCTTTATAACGGGTCTTAATGTTTATATTTAATATTTTTTCTTATTAAGAGATGATCCAGTTTTGCGCCCTTCAGCTTTTCTCTGATTGTCAATCCAAGACTTGACTTACTGGGGTGTTCTATCCTTAAGATGGGGATTCCTGTTGATTACCTCGATGCATTTTTTTTAAGTAAGGTAATTTTAAAATTTGAGCTGGTTCGCCAAACTCGATGGTCAAAGCGTTAATTTCTTCAGCAGTCCAACGTTTTCGTTGAATTTTTCCAAAAGAAGATCCTAAAAAAAGGGTTTATTAGAAAATGTTATTAATTTTATTCGAAAGCTAAAAATAATATTTAATAATTTAAGCGATTTTAATTTTAGAAGGATTTAGTTCAAATATTAATAACATTGCAATACATACTCTTTTTTTCGTTGTTTTTAAAACTTTGGAGAAACTCGTCATCGGATTCACTTTCAGATTTGTTGTCCGAATAGTTTGACCCGGAGTCTTCGAAATCATCTACAAAATATATACAACTATATTAATGGTGCTTAAAGAAAACATAATACAAAATAATTCTTATTTAAATCAATTAATTTTTACATAGATTATATTTAAAGCAGGAAATAAAACCAGAACCAGAACCGGAACCGATAGCCGAAATAAACCGATTCCTAATAGAGAACCCGAACCGGTACCGAGACCGAAATTAAAATTTAATTTCGAACCGATTACCGTATTGCTGGTACCGGTACGGTTTTGGTACTCATTTACTAAATTCTTTAAAAATCCTGAATTAAAAAATACCCATATGTATGTATCAGCTCCCACTTTCCGCTAATCGACTTCTTCCCTTCGTCCCTTTTTAGAAGACCTACTGCTGATGTAAGAAAATATCGCTGTAGCAGAAACATTCTTTGTCTAAACAAGTTAAAAATCTGGCATTTCTGGCGCCATTCAACGCGTTTTTTTTAAGAAGCTAGTAACCCTATTTCTTCTTAGAAATAAAAAAGTTAAACATCCAATTAAAACCTTAATATGTATACTTTATATCAAAAAATCAAATTAATTTTAATGATCACATAAATCATTTCAAAGTATTAATTAAAATTTTTTTAACTGTATTGGTACGAACCGGAACCAAAACATCAATACCAAAATATAACCGTTTACCGAATAAGCAGATTCGGTATGGGACCATAAATGTTAAATAAGTACCGGAAACGGAACCGAAATAAGATTCGGTTTGATTCCCTGATTTAAAGTAAATAATTAATTTCATTCTTTATACTCGAACATGCTGGTCAAAAAATATGTGCTTTATTGTAGCCAGATCAACCACAAACAATTATCACCGTTAAAAAGAAATTATGATCATAAATGTTAACCAAATTTAATTAATATGTAGGCCACTGGCACCCATTAACATTACTCACTATTTGTTAACGGAACAGGAATAGATTCATCCTCTATATCGTCGTTTCCTAAAGCTGCCATTAGCATTTTTGACACCTCTGAAATTTCTGCTACTGATACAGGTATGCGGTAAATGCTCTTATGTATATCCTTGTGGTGTCCCATAAAGTTTGCAAGTCTGTCTATTTGCATATCTTCTACATTTAACAGAGAGGTATACGTAGCTAAATGTTTTCTGAGCATAGTACCTCTTAAAGCCATTGGACACCTAGCTCCACACCTTTCCGCAAACATTTTTAAAATGGGACACGCCCTTACATAAGGTTTTGCTAAGGGCTTACAATGGGCAACGCTGAATATATAGATGTTTGTTTCTTTTACGCCAGTCTTTTTTCTATACTTTAAAATAGTCTCTACACTCATAAAAAAAAATCGAAGAATTTCCTTAAAATCTAGAAAATTCTTTCTTGAATTTTTGCCAAAGGCGACCTCACCTTTGTTTCAAGAAATGGTTTTTTTGAAAGGCACCATGAAAACAAGAAAAAATATTTCTTGTTTTAAGAAATTTAATTTCTTAAAACAAGAAAGGTTTTTTTACGAAGCCACCATAAAAACAAGAAAAAATATTTCTTAAAACAAGAAAAGCGATTCTTGTTTTAAAGGTGGTTTGTTTCTTGTTTCAAGAAATTAAATTTCTTAAAACAAGAAAGGGTTTTTTAGAAAGGCACCTTTTAAACAAGAACAATTCTTTCTTGTTTAAATTTCCTTTCAAGAAATTTTATTTCTTGATTTAAGAAATAATATTTCTTGAAAGGAAGTTTTATATTAACACTGAAACCCTAAAAATAAAATGTAACTTAGTTTTTTCTTTTGCATATTATATTTATTTACATTTAAAACATTTAACACTTAACATTTAAACATTTTTAAATAACACATTTTTGACTCAAGAAAACATTATTATTACCCAAGGTCTGTTGAACTTCATATAACCTAAGGTGATCCATTTTCTTCGCCTTTCCTCATCTATAAAAAAAGAGTTATTGGGATATCAATGATTTGTTTTTAGATAAACAACTTTTTTGAAATAATGTAATGTTAATAATAGCCAAAATACAAACACGTTGGACAGACGACCGAGAGAGAGGAGCAAGACAGGTAGAAAATGAAGGGTTGAAAATCGAATTTCAGAGAGAGAGAGGCACGGGAGAGACACGTACATACATACATATATATTTACATAAAGTCCTTTGCGCGAAGGGAGACCGAATGTAAGCAGGGCAGATCGTGTCAGTTTTAAGAAGGTGAAGAGAGAAACGTCGCGACGCGTAGGTCAAGCGAGCGAGAGAGAGGAGCAGAATATGAAAGGGTTGAAAATCGGGTTTCAGATCGGGTGAGCCGCGTACATGCATAGATATTTACATGCATACATAAGTATGTCAAACAAATACAACATATTTTTCTTACCTTAGAAGGTTTTAAAACAAAATTACAGCTTCGACAAACAAATTATTTGGCTGATGCAACTGCAGGTATTTTCACTCTGAAAAATAAATAAAATGCGAGTAATAAGATAAAGTTATTATAGAACTGTACACCCACAAATGTATGTACAAATGTATGTATGTACGTAGCTCTTAGCTAAAAAACAATTCACCTAAATTGGTATACGCTTGGTAAAGAGATTTGAAATGTATCCTTTAATTACATACATACAATTGTACGCCCGCTATACAAAAAATTATATACACATTTACATACCTTTGAATATTCGGAAAAAGGCTTCCCCTCTTATCCGCTTGAAAATCACGTCCATCACTCACGAATTTTTTTCACAACTGACGCTCGGGGGATCAGAGAAGTAGGTAGCCGGGTAGTAGTCGGGCCGAGTAGGCCCTTCGTCCCACTTCGTTTTTCTTGTCGTTAACATTCGGCAGCCGAAGGAAGTCAATGGCTACTTTTCTATATTCTAGGGTCATTTCATTCATATATTCAAAGGAGATTTTGTCCTTAAATACGTACAAAAATGTTTTGGTTGCGACGGCAAAACAATCATATGAGATTTTCATTTTTCTATTTTTAAGAAAAATTCTTTCTTGAATTTTTTCCATCAAGAAAGGTTTTCTGTATTCAAAGGACAATTTTCTAATAACAAGAAATTTTTTTTCTATTTTCAAAGGTAGGCCGATTCAATGGCGAGATTTCCAAAATTTAGAAATTAATTTTTATGAGTGTATACAAAATTTATCAAAAGGCGTAAGAAGCACTGGAACCGTTCTATTCAGCTTTCCGCGAATTGTTAGTCTTGTATATTTATTGGCAATCTCTTGTGATTCCTTTGATAGGGATGCGAAATTTTCACGGTCCATATTTTCCTCAATGGCGTGGCCAGTGTTATAATTTTCAATTGTAAGTCGTTCAATTTTACCAGCTCGTCGTCGATTAAAAATTTGCAGGGCGATAAATGTACTTTGAATCAAAAAGTTCCAGGCATTTAAATCAAATTTATCTTTTAATACGTGAAGAGCTTTTTCTGAGTTGTTTCTGACATAATCAAAAAGCTTTTTAATATCATCCTTACATGGAAGAATGGTTCGTGCTGAACGTTTGATTTTCGACTGATCCTCGCAAGCTTTTTTGTTTATAAAAATCGGAATTTCAGTTTCCCATAAAACTAAAAAATCTTTTACTGATTTTTTTTTGATCGTCATTCTGTGTTTTTATGCTTTATGCCATTAGTCTGTGGGCGCATTTTTTTATAAACGCAGTGAGGTTAGTCGCTACCGAAGGCGTTTTAAAAAATTGAGTGGTTGGATCCCATTTCGCAACAGAACGAATGCAGCATACAAGAACGTCTAAATGTTTCGGTGCAATGGCGTCTTTGAGCTCTCGAATGTCTTCAGAATTTTTCTTTAATTCCATAACCAATCTGCTAAGCAACCTTATATTCGCTCGAATCATGTCATATTGAAGTTCATTGTGGCGGAAGCATTGTTCATTTGCATATAATATTATAAGCTCATCGTAAAGTAGGTTTCGTGAAATTTCGTCATCATTTAACACCGGCAATACTTTTTCCCGTAAAACATCGACAGCACAGTGATGGACAAATCCTGTTTTGGCACGACTATTCTTAAGTAAATCACGAGTTCCTTTTTTGTGACTACTACCAGGGCAGTTTTTTACATGGCTGCGCAAAGTGTTCTTTGGAAAGAACCCACAACAAAATTTGCAGCAAACAAAATCAGCAGCTTGATTTTTTGAGTTTTTTTGTTTCTGTCGAGGAACAATCAAAATGCCTTTGTTGAACTGTTTATCTGTGTTAAACATGAAGTCGCCTTTCTTTCTGATTTCTTCAATGAATTGTTTCCTTATTTTGTCATTTTTTGGAAGACAATTAAATTTCCTCACTGAGCTCTCATTCTTATGAACGAGTTGCAAATGGCGTGCAAATTTTGTTTGCAGTTTTTGACAGAACATACAAAAATGTTTTTTCGATTTTTCTATTAATTTTGTGGTTGAAATAATCAAGTCTCTTACGTCATATAAAGGAGCATCAGGCTTATAAGAAAAATTTTGAGATGCCGCGGAATTATTTAAAGACAGATTTGTGGAACTTAGTATAAAGGTTGGATCTGTGAAATCTAATTAAAAATTTAATTTTATTAATTTGAAAGGTGCCACATAACTCAAACAAAGATTTATATGTCTTCTCTGTGTCGGGGTCGTCACATAAATTTGTTCCAGCCAAATATGGGTTTTACTTATATTAGTGTATTTTATTTGGTGGAAAAAAAGTTTTTTTTACATCCCCTTTCGATTTTTATATTTCTTCATAGAATATTATGTATATATCATTTTAAGGGGACAAACAGGATTTAAAAAGATCCAAAATAAAGCAAAGCTGTTTTTAAGATTTAGAGAATATTAATATAAATTAGTATGAAATTAAGCGTGACATTTTCTACAATCTATTAAGGACATGTACTATTAGTTTATAGCATATATACATAAAAATATAATTGACAAATAAAGCTTTTCGTACTAGCAGAATTTTTTATACTTGAAGATTCGGGGTTTTCACGAAGAGTGGATTCAAAATCTGGTTCTGCAAAAAAAAGAATAATTTAATATGAGTACCGTTTTTAAATTAACAATTTAGAAAAACTTACTACAAAAAACTATTTTATTCAACTAAGTTGAATTCGGTAAACACTCTGTTTTAGAATAACTGTTGTGACAATTTATCTTGTCAAAGATGAGCAAAGATGATTTTTCCACCAATTTGAAAATTATTACTATAAAATGTGCACTTCATGAATGGTTTATGATTATATATAATTAATTCTAATTCAGTTTTTCACTTCACAATATTCAATGCTGACAATGGTATAAATTTTGTATACCATTTAAATTATTAAACGCGACCAGCGGCTGTGATAACTGCTTCTGCTCGATGGCCATCAAAAATTGTCGATCGTTCTCTCTTGTGACTCCCTTTACATAAAATTCGGACAGTTATAACAGAGTGGTGGGTTTATGAAAAATTTAAGAGTTGCAATTGCAGAAAGTTCTCTCAACTACAGCAAACGTCCGAACAATAACTTTGTGTAATATATTTTCCAAGAAATATATTAATATTTTTTTTGTAAGGCTTATATACTTACTTTCACAGTATTCGACATTCCCATCTGTGGCTTCTGGTTCATCGAAAACGGTTAAACTTAAATCTGGATCTGCAATAAACAAAATTGATATTTTAAAACATTTACTAAATGTATTAGCAAAAAACCATCAAGTTTATAATATACCAAAAGACAGTTTATATTAAAACAAATCTATATATATTTTATGGATGTTGTTGCATTTTTGGTGTTATATCTCGGATAAAATGTCGTTTTTATTTAAAGGCTTGTACAATAAATAAAATATAACTTTCCGATTACATTTGATCGGATCAAAATTAAATGGGATTAAAATTACCAACATTTCAATTTTGTTTCGGTTTTGGTAATAGTTTTTTTTTTGTTTTTGATTCGGTGCCTTGTTAAATTCTAAACTCAAACAAAAACTAGCAGTTACAAAAAAAAAAAGAGTTAAAATTTGCAACGAACCTATTTACAGTCTCTGTGTAAGGCATATATCAAATAAAAACACCTCTTAACGAGGTACAAAACTAGTGACGATCGCACCTTCAACATACAAAAGTTTGTGACGAAAAATTATTACACTCGTCATTAAATACACTTTCTAATATTTTCTCATTCGGCCCGCCCTAGCATACTATTTTAGCCTTTTTACCTTCATAGGCATTTTCTATTGCAGCGTGCAGAATTAGCTAAAGCAGCGGGTTTTTCCAAAAGTCGTAAAACAAAAGTTTCCTATTTGGAACTCCTTAAAACAATTGAAATGATTCTATGAACCTAAAATACAGTTTGGATACCCACGCACAAAATTAAACACTCAGGAAGCGTTAGTTGTTCTGAGCTGGCAAAAGTGGCTATTTTCGTTTCTGAATAACTTTTAAACGCGATTTTTTACATAAACATGATATATACCAAAATTTGAGGAATCTCAAGGGCTATACAGTTTAAAGTTGTAAGGAAAATCGTTAGAGCCGTTTTTGAGAAAATTAAAAAAAAAGTTTAAACAAATTTTCTTTTGTTCATATCTTTTTAACTATTACATTTACACAAATTGTAAATAGAAGGCATTTATAGCATTTAACCTTTCAAACGAGATGCAACACAAGTCTGTAGCTTTAGTAATATAGAAGTTACGGCTTTCCAAATTTTACCTATTTATAGCTGTTTTCCCGCTAAACTAGCGGGTTTTTCCAAAAGTGGTAGAACAAAAGTTTTTTATATCGATGTGATGAACGTCATATCAAATTTTTAGAACTTAAAAAACATATTTTGGACAAGTGGACAAACAGAATTAAATTTTCATTTTGGGAAGAAGAAGAAAATCTTATTTTGGCTATAACTTTTGAACGGAGCGTCGGAATTTATCATATGACCCCTCATTGCGAGGGGGTATTTATCCCCACCGGCCCCAACAGCTCCAAATTTCGAAATTTGCACTTTTTCACTTTCACCGCTCTCTCTCCCAATCCAATTGGTTTTCTTAAAGTCTTGGTATGCAATCCTTTAAGTTTTTGCAATACCTTTCGATTGGTGTATTACTCATTACGATCTGACTATCACAGCAGATTTTCATTTCTTCGTGTATATATAGTAGTCGCCTTCGCACTCTCCTGGTGCGCTTCGTCACTACATGGACTGCCGTCCATAGTGATAATATACTTACTTTCACAGTGTTCGATATTTCCAACTAGTTCTGGTTCATCAAAAACGTTTGAGTTTGAATCTGGATCTGCGTCAAAAGCAGGTGAATTTAAAATTCGATATACAAAAACCAAAATTAAGATATCCGAACAGTTACTATACAGCTGTGAAAAAAATAATAGCACCACTAACCCAAAAAAACTTTAACTAGTCACCCTAAAGCACCCTGTGCTTTGTAATATAACATTTTGGAAGGAAAAATGGGCCAGGACTCGGTTTTTCTGTGTTATCCTTCAAAGTTTATGCCATTCTTAATGAAGATGATCCAAAACCTAACCAATCGAACCGGTTTTCATGACCGTTTTCCATCCAATATGTTTCTTTTTTGAATATTTTTCTTTTCCGACTTGGAAAATTTTCCACATGTCGTTGTATTGCCAAATGGTAATCAATTTGACGTCTGGATATCAGGAGAAGTTAGTTTTAGTCAAATCTCATAAATATATCCTTTATACACAAGAATATTAGCGCATCGTAACGTTTTATTTAAAGAAAACGGAAGTGGTGCTATTATTTTTTTCGGCCTTTTTTTGACTTTTTTCTTAAAATCTGAAAAAATTATATGTAGACAATATTTTCGATATCCGTATCAATTTTTTCAAATAGGTGGAATACTAATCAAGATAATAAAAAACACTTCTTATATAAAAATCCCCGTTTTCCACATATTTCTTTAATATTAAGAACCTGTGACGAAGTGGTGCTATTATTTTTTTCGCAACTGTATGTATTGGCAATAAAACCTCAAACTCAAAATATATTTGCAAAGGAGAGGTAATATTAAAATAATGTATGTTTAATACTTAATTCCACTGAGTTCTATATTCCCAACTGTAGCTTTTGGTTCATATTTAACGGTAGAGTTTGAGTTTTGACCTGCAAAAAGGAAGTGCTTTAAATTAGTAGTTATATTAAAAAATAGATTAACCGAAAATATGTTATATAGAGAGCTAACTTCGGCAATGCGCTAATCAGCTATTAGTAGGTAATGTTGGTATTTAAACAAATAATGTATAAAATACTTACTTTTACAGAGCTCGGAGTATGGGCCTGGGCCTTTTGCGTTCTTAGCAGTGGATTCTATATTTAGATGCGAAATTTAAAATATTAGTTTTAACTTATTGAAATTTTCTTGGTGCTTAGATATTCTTAGTTTAAGTTTAAGAATCTTAAACACAGTCAAAATTAAATAGTTTATCCAGCATTTCTTCTCAATTTTTGTAGTATTCGGTTTTATGAACACTTCCAAAAAAAAATCATACAGATCGGACCGTTAAGATGTCAAATATAATAACCTTTGGCTATGTGAAAAACACAATTGAAGCTTTGGACGCATTTTGGCGCGACAGTTCCATGGAAATTTTATATGTCCATAACTTTTTTTCTAATTGGTCATTCGATTAAATAATTTGTAGTTCTATATCCTGCTCTTGAACATCTTAGAATTGGCGCATAAATTTTTTTTTAGCCATGGTTTTTAAATACGGTTTAAAAATTTCGATCACTTCTTTCCATTTAACTGCACAACTATTTTGAGAACCTTGTCTATGACATATTAAATAAGTATAGACTGGACTTTATATTACTTACCTGCAGCCACTTTAACTTTTTTCTTAATATTCTTCACTCGCACACGCAATAACTTTTTGGGACTCATTTTGAAGCTTAAACGGTTAACAAGAGAATACAGATCCGGTATGTGCAAATATGAGTATGTACATTGTACTTTCCGGTCCGAAAAACTTTCGATAATTTGTTTCTGTATATACAATAATATCCCATTAACACTAAAATTGATTGCACACTGCCGCTAAAATTTGCAACATCGAAAAAATTATTGCACCGTGTTAGCGTTTAGTACGCCGAAACACAGTTGCGTATTTTAATAAATGTTGCAGAAACGCCGTCAGTCTGTTTTTGTGTTGGCACGACTATTCTTGAGTAAATCACGAGTTCCTTTT
Source organism: Drosophila takahashii (assembly GCF_030179915.1). Taxonomy (NCBI): domain Eukaryota; kingdom Metazoa; phylum Arthropoda; class Insecta; order Diptera; family Drosophilidae; genus Drosophila; species Drosophila takahashii. Next base: position 1,737,923 of record NC_091679.1, on the reverse strand, counting down.
TTGTGACTACTACCAGGGCAGTTTTTTACATGGCTGCGCAAAGTGTTCTTTGGAAAGAACCCACAACAAAATTTGCAGCAAACAAAATCAGCAGCTTGATTTTTTGAGTTTTTTTGTTTCTGTCGAGGAACAATCAAAATGCCTTTGTTGAACTGTTTATCTGTGTTAAACATGAAGTCGCCTTTCTTTCTGATTTCATCAATGAATTGTTTCCTTATTTTGTCATTTTTTGGAAGACAATTAAATTTCCTCACTGAGCTCTCATTCTTATGAACGAGTTGCAAATGGCGTGCAAATTTTGTTTGCAGTTTTTGACAGAACATACAAAAATGTTTTTTCGATTTTTCTATTAATTTTGTGGTTGAAATAATCAAGTCTCTTACGTCATATAAAGGAGCATCAGGCTTATAAGAAAAATTTTGAGATGCCGCGGAATTATTTAAAGACAGATTTGTGGAACTTAGTATAAAGGTTGGATCTGTGAAATCTAATTAAAAATTTAATTTTATTAATTTGAAAGGTGCCACATAACTCAAACAAAGATTTATATGTCTTCTCTGTGTCGGGGTCGTCACATAAATTTGTTCCAGCCAAATATGGGTTTTACTTATATTAGTGTATTTTATTTGGTGGAAAAAAAGTTTTTTTTACATCCCCTTTCGATTTTTATATTTCTTCATAGAATATTATGTATATATCATTTTAAGGGGACAAACAGGATTTAAAAAGATCCAAAATAAAGCAAAGCTGTTTTTAAGATTTAGAGAATATTAATATAAATTAGTATGAAATTAAGCGTGACATTTTCTACAATCTATTAAGGACATGTACTATTAGTTTATAGCATATATACATAAAAATATAATTGACAAATAAAGCTTTTCGTACTAGCAGAATTTTTTATACTTGAAGATTCGGGGTTTTCACGAAGAGTGGATTCAAAATCTGGTTCTGCAAAAAAAAGAATAATTTAATATGAGTACCGTTTTTAAATTAACAATTTAGAAAAACTTACTACAAAAAACTATTTTATTCAACTAAGTTGAATTCGGTAAACACTCTGTTTTAGAATAACTGTTGTGACAATTTATCTTGTCAAAGATGAGCAAAGATGATTTTTCCACCAATTTGAAAATTATTACTATAAAATGTGCACTTCATGAATGGTTTATGATTATATATAATTAATTCTAATTCAGTTTTTCACTTCACAATATTCAATGCTGACAATGGTATAAATTTTGTATACCATTTAAATTATTAAACGCGACCAGCGGCTGTGATAACTGCTTCTGCTCGATGGCCATCAAAAATTGTCGATCGTTCTCTCTTGTGACTCCCTTTACATAAAATTCGGACAGTTATAACAGAGTGGTGGGTTTATGAAAAATTTAAGAGTTGCAATTGCAGAAAGTTCTCTCAACTACAGCAAACGTCCGAACAATAACTTTGTGTAATATATTTTCCAAGAAATATATTAATATTTTTTTTGTAAGGCTTATATACTTACTTTCACAGTATTCGACATTCCCATCTGTGGCTTCTGGTTCATCGAAAACGGTTAAACTTAAATCTGGATCTGCAATAAACAAAATTGATATTTTAAAACATTTACTAAATGTATTAGCAAAAAACCATCAAGTTTATAATATACCAAAAGACAGTTTATATTAAAACAAATCTATATATATTTTATGGATGTTGTTGCATTTTTGGTGTTATATCTCGGATAAAATGTCGTTTTTATTTAAAGGCTTGTACAATAAATAAAATATAACTTTCCGATTACATTTGATCGGATCAAAATTAAATGGGATTAAAATTACCAACATTTCAATTTTGTTTCGGTTTTGGTAATAGTTTTTTTTTTGTTTTTGATTCGGTGCCTTGTTAAATTCTAAACTCAAACAAAAACTAGCAGTTACAAAAAAAAAAAAAGAGTTAAAATTTGCAACGAACCTATTTACAGTCTCTGTGTAAGGCATATATCAAATAAAAACACCTCTTAACGAGGTACAAAACTAGTGACGATCGCACCTTCAACATACAAAAGTTTGTGACGAAAAATTATTACACTCGTCATTAAATACACTTTCTAATATTTTCTCATTCGGCCCGCCCTAGCATACTATTTTAGCCTTTTTACCTTCATAGGCATTTTCTATTGCAGCGTGCAGAATTAGCTAAAGCAGCGGGTTTTTCCAAAAGTCGTAAAACAAAAGTTTCCTATTTGGAACTCCTTAAAACAATTGAAATGATTCTATGAGCCTAAAATACAGTTTGGATACCCACGCACAAAATTAAACACTCAGGAAGCGTTAGTTGTTCTGAGCTGGCAAAAGTGGCTATTTTCGTTTCTGAATAACTTTTAAACGCGATTTTTTACATAAACATGATATATACCAAAATTTAAGGAATCTCAAGGGCTATACAGTTTAAAGTTGTAAGGAAAATCGTTAGAGCCGTTTTTGAGAAAATTAAAAAAAAAGTTTAAAGAAATTTTCTTTTGTTCATATCTTTTTAACTATTACATTTACACAAATTGTAAATAGAAGGCATTTATAGCATTTAAAAATACCTTTCAAACGAGATGCAACACAAGTCTGTAGCTTTAGTAATATAGAAGTTACGGCTTTCCGAATTTTACCTATTTATAGCTGTTTTCCCGCTAAACTAGCGGGTTTTTCCAAAAGTGGTAGAACAAAAGTTTTTTATATCGATGTGATGAACGTCATATCAAATTTTCAGAACTTAAAAAATATATTTTGGACAAGTGGACAAACAGAATTAAATTTTCATTTTGGGAAGAAGAAGAAAATCTTATTTTGGCTATAACTTTTGAACGGAGCGTCGGAATTTATCATATGACCCCTCATTGCGAGGGGGTATTTATCCCCACCGGCCCCAACAGCTCCAAATTTCGAAATTTGCACTTTTTCACTTTCACCGCTCTCTCTCCCAATCCAATTGGTTTTCTTAAAGTCTTGGTATGCAATCCTTTAAGTTTTTGCAATACCTTTCGATTGGTGTATTACTCATTACGATCTGACTATCACAGCAGATTTTCATTTCTTCGTGTATATATAGTAGTCTCCTTCGCACTCTCCTGGTGCGCTTCGTCACTACATGGACTGCCGTCCATAGTGATAATATACTTACTTTCACAGTGTTCGATATTTCCAACTGGTTCTGGTTCATCAAAAACGTTTGAGTTTGAATCTGGATCTGCGTCAAAAGCAGGTGAATTTAAAATTCGATATACAAAAACCAAAATTAAGATATCCGAACAGTTACTATACAGCTGTGAAAAAAATAATAGCACCACTAACCCAAAAAAACTTTAACTAGTCACCCTAAAGCACCCTGTGCTTTGTAATATAACATTTTGGAAGGAAAAATGGGCCAGGACTCGGTTTTTCTGTGTTATCCTTCAAAGTTTATGCCATTCTTAATGAAGATGATCCAAAACCTAACCAATCGAACCGGTTTTCATGACCGTTTTCCATCCAATATGTTTCTTTTTTGAATATTTTTCTTTTCCGACTTGGAAAATTTTCCACATGTCGTTGTATTGCCAAATGGTAATCAATTTGACGTCTGGATATCAGGAGAAGTTAGTTTTAGTCAAATCTCATAAAATATATCCTTTATACACAAGAATATTAGCGCATCGTAACGTTTTATTTAAAGAAAACGGAAGTGGTGCTATTATTTTTTTCGGCCTTTTTTTGACTTTTTTCTTAAAATCTGAAAAAATTATATGTAGACAATATTTTCGATATCCGTATCAATTTTTTCAAATAGGTGGAATACTAATCAAGATAATAAAAAACACTTCTTATATAAAAATCCCCGTTTTCCACATATTTCTTTAATATTAAGAACCTGTGACGAAGTGGTGCTATTATTTTTTTCGCAACTGTATGTATTGGCAATAAAACCTCAAACTCAAAATATATTTGCAAAGGAGAGGTAATATTAAAATAATGTATGTTTAATACTTAATTCCACTGAGTTCTATATTCCCAACTGTAGCTTTTGGTTCATATTTAACGGTAGAGTTTGAGTTTTGACCTGCAAAAAGGAAGTGCTTTAAATTAGTAGTTATATTAAAAAATAGATTAACCGAAAATATGTTATATAGAGAGCTAACTTCGGCAATGCGCTAATCAGCTATTAGTAGGTAATGTTGGTATTTAAACAAATAATGTATAAAATACTTACTTTTACGGAGCTCGGAGTATGGGCCTGGGCCTTTTGCGTTCTTAGCAGTGGATTCTATATTTAGATGCGAAATTTAAAATATTAGTTTTAACTTATTGAAATTTTCTTGGTGCTTAGATATTCTTAGTTTAAGTTTAAGAATCTTAAACACAGTCAAAATTAAATAGTTTATCCAGCATTTCTTCTCAATTTTTGTAGTATTCGGTTTTATGAACACTTCCAAAAAAAAATCATACAGATCGGACCGTTAAGATGTCAAATATAATAACCTTTGGCTATGTGAAAAACACAATTGAAGCTTTGGACGCATTTTGGCGCGACAGTTCCATGGAAATTTTATATGTCCATAACTTTTTTTCTAATTGGTCATTCGATTAAATAATTTGTAGTTCTATATCCTGCTCTTGAACATCTTAGAATTGGCGCATAAATTTTTTTTTAGCCATGGTTTTTAAATACGGTTTAAAAATTTCGATCACTTCTTTCCATTTAACTGCACAACTATTTTGAGAACCTTGTCTATGACATATTAAATAAGTATAGACTGGACTTTATATTACTTACCTGCAGCCACTTTAACTTTTTTCTTAATATTCTTCACTCGCACACGCAATAACTTTTTGGGACTCATTTTGAAGCTTAAACGGTTAACAAGAGAATACAGATCCGGTATGTGCAAATATGAGTATGTACATTGTACTTTCCGGTCCGAAAAACTTTCGATAATTTGTTTCTGTATATACAATAATATCCCATTAACACTAAAATTGATTGCACACTGCCGCTAAAATTTGCAACATCGAAAAAATTATTGCACCGTGTTAGCGTTTAGTACGCCGAAACACAGTTGCGTATTTTAATAAATGTTGCAGAAACGCCGTCAGTCTGAACAATGTATTAGTTTGAATTTACTAAGTAAATTTTACTTACATATGTACATTAGGGAGGACTATTTTGCCGATTGGTACCTTTAATTACAGCATGAATAAAAATGATATGTATCATGCATACTTATATATGTAAGCATTACTAACATGTTTTCATTATACAATACTAGATTCATACATTTATTATTATTTTAATTTATATATTGTTATTGTTTTCTAGAAACACAGTTGCGTATTTTAATGGATGTTGCAGAAACGCCGTCTGTCTGAACAATGTGTACATATGTACATACATTAGGGCGGACTTTTTTGCCGATTGGTACCTTAAATTAAAGCATGAAGGAAAATTTTACGTGTCGTATAAATAATTTGTAGTCAAACTTTGTGACCGTTGCGCACCTCGTAAGTTTTTAAATAATTTGTTTTTGCTTTTGCACACATTTATTGAACACAGAAAGCTATCATTTAAGATTCTGAGCTCATATGACCTTAAAAAAGGCCAACCTAATATAATTCATACATACCTATTACTATGTTTATACGATAGGAATCACGATTTCTTTCCCTATCAGTTGAGAGTGAATAAAAGCATGAATTCTCGGCTGTCGTATAAACAGGGGTTATTTCTATTTCGCGCTTTAAAGAAATCACGATTCCCATCGTATAAACATAGTAATAGTCAACATTTGTGTTAATAAAAATCTGTAAAGTATATATATTCTTGATCAGGGTCACTAGTCGGGTCGATATAGCCATGTCCGTCTGTCCGTCAGTCTGTCTGTCTGTGTGAACGCTGGCCTTCCTATGCAGCGCAAGTTTATTTCAGCCGAGCGCCACGCCCCCACACCTTTAAAGATTTCCCATAAGTATAAATGCAATTTTGATGTGTTAATTTATACCTATCGAAATGTAGAAGACATTTTTCAAATTGGACCTTTTATTAAAAAGTTATGCGCACTCAAAAAAATTGTATATATCCATCTCCCTCGCACTCTATTTAGCTGAGTGACGGGTATTAGATAGTCGGGACACCAACCCGATTATAGCGTTCTCTTTTGTTTTATATTATATTAATAATTTGTATAACTATATCCTTCTTTAACCTATCAAATTGTAGGGTTTTTACATTTTCCAAACTGAGAATAGCACTTTATTGGTTAATCAATTGACTACTTATGGAAGTCGAAATAAGTAGCTCCATTGCGCACAGCTTGGTTAGACTATTAAAAAAACAAGCCCAAGGCTTAACAATTATCTTCATCATCATCTTAAAGCACAAAGGCTGGTAAACAAAATGGATGAGTTTCGGTATATATTTGCTAGTTCTGAGGTTGATATTATATGTGTGTCAGAATCCTGGTTAACAGCTGAAACTAGTGATATGTCTATTTCTTGCTATGGTTATGTGTGGTATCGTTCTGATCGTGCTAGTCACACGGGGTGGTGTTATTATTTAAAAATAGGTTAGGTTAGGTTAGGTTAGGTGAGCATGGTTGGGGATTATAAACTAATCCCCTCACTTAGGCCGCCATGGGCCCCTTGTGATACCATATGATCTCAGAAAAGATCCATTTCCCTAGCTCATGGGTGATTGGGTTTCTCGATTCAGTTGGTTCTTTTCAGAAAACAAAGCAGTTTGGGTATGCTGGTGCCTTGTATGGCTGCAAGGTTTGGAAGCGTGTAGCTTCCTAGTGTTTGAAAACGTTTAAGGTTGTGTGTTGGGCAGAAGCACAGGAGGTGTTCAATGTTCTCCTCTTCTTCTATCTGTTTACAGCTGCGACAGTAGTCGTAGCTGCTGAGTCCTAACCTGCGCGCGTGTGTCCCTAAAAGACAGTGGCCCGAGAGGAAATTAATTGAGGTGGAAATGTCTGCCCTGTTACATTGTAAGAGGGTTTTGGTTTTTTTCGGATTATAGTTACCCCAAGAAAGCCTGGAGGTGTGGCAAGTTGAGATCGTATTCCAACGTTTGTTGGAGAGGGTATACAATCTTTGCTTGAGGAGAAGCTTGCAGGTAGCTATGGGCATGCCCACTGTGTCCTTATCGGTGGTTGTCCCTTGTCTTGCTAGTTCGTCCGCTATGCAGTTGATTCTGAGATGAGTGGCCATCTCGTTCAGAGATTTGCGGCATTCAGAGATAGTAAGCAGGGACCGTAAATAATCATTATTTGAGATTTTTATTTTAAAAAGACTACTGTGATTTTTTGTTTTAAACGTCAAAAATAACGTTCTTTTTACTATTGTCCACAAAGTATATGCTTGTCAACAAAGCTGGAAAGCAAGTTAACTGTTATTTCTTCATGTCTATAAAGTGCATAAAAACCAGTTAAATTGTTGACTAAAACTTATACAAATCTCAATAGGCCTTTTAAAATAAAAATCTCAGATAATGATTATTTACGGTCCCTGATAGTAAGTGAGTTAGTTGAGTAGGAGTCGAGGGCCCTGAGGGCTGCTTGACTGTCCGAAAAGATGAAGATGTCTGTGTTGCAGTGTTTTGTTGTATCCAGGTAAGACATGGCTTCCTGGATTGCCATCACTTCCGCTTGGAAGACACTACAGTGATCTGGTAGTCGAAAGGAGACTTTTATGTCGAGTTCAGGCGAGAAAACTCCCCCTCCTGTTTGCAAGTTAAGCTTGGAGCCATCCGTGTCTATATTGACGGCGTTCTCGATCTGGTGAGGGAGGTGGTACCATTCTGAGCGGGTGGGTATAAGAACCTTATAAGTTTTTTCGAAGTTGACTGTGGGTGGGACGTAGTCTGTTCTGTGTGGTATATAACGCTGGTTTGTAAGTATACGGGAGTGACCTGATGAGCCTGTTGACCAGGCCGACGCTTCGCGGAGCCTCAGCGCCGTTGCTGATGCCCAGCTTTTGGCAAGCAGGTCTAGAGGTTCTCGGTCAAGAATTGTATTCAATGCTTCAGTGGCGGTTGTGCGAAGCGCCCCACTTATGCAGAGTTCTGCGCTTCTTTGGATCTTGTGCAGATTCTTGAGGTTGCAATTCTTTTCTAGGGAGTGCCACCAGACGATGATTCCATAGAGGAGAATGGGTCTGACTATTGCAGTGTGTAGCCAGTGAACTATTACGGGAGAGAAGCCCCACTTTCTCCCTATAGCTTTTTTACAAGCAAAAAATGCTATGGCCGCTTTGCGTGTGCGGTCCGCGATGTTCTCTGCCCAGAAGAGTTTCTTGTCTAGGATGACGCCTAAATACTTTGCTTGGTTGCTAAGAGTAAGGCGAGTTTGGAGTAGTTTTGGGAGAGTTAGACTTGGTATCTTATACTTCCTTGTAAATAGAACTAATTCTGTCTTTTCTGGGTTGACACCCAGTCCGCAGCGCGCTGTCCACCTTGAGAGTGAGGATAGGGCTGTCTCCATCAGGTTGCATAGCGTTTGAGGAAATTTTCCTTGCATTAGGATAACCACGTCGTCCGCATAGGACGTTCCCGCTTCCTCTAGAAGTGATAGAAGTTTATTAACAACTATAACCCATAGCAGAGGGGAAAGTACACCGCCTTGACGTGTTCCTCTACTAACGTTCCTAGTCGATTGTGCTGATCCCATAGTGGAGTACACTACCCTACTGGTGAGTATGAATGAGTCCCACTATAGGACGCTCAATGCCTAGTTCTGTCATAGCGCCAGTGATAGCCGTTGGGGTGACATTGTTGAAAGCGCCTTCTATGTCTAGGAAGGCTGCCAGGGAGTATTCCTTGTTATGGAACCCTCTCTCTATATAAGATACTAGGGAGTGAAGGGCAGTATCTGTTGATCTGCCTTTACGGTACGCATGTTGTGCATTTGAGAGTAAACTAGGGTTGGTAGTTAGTCTGATGAGTGTGTCAATTAGCCTTTCCAGGGTCTTTAACAAGAAGGAGGAGAGGCTTATTGGACGGAAGTCCTTTGGAGAGGTGTGAGAGGGCTTGCCGGCCTTTGGTATCACTATGGACGGCAGTCCATGTAGTGACGAAGCGCACCAGGAGAGTGTGCGAAGGCTACTACTGTGATGGTCCGATCATAATGAATGATACACCTATCGAAAGGTATTACGAAAACTAACAGGATTGCATACCAAGACTCTAAGAAAATCAATTGGCTTGGGAGAGCGAGCGGTGAAAGTGAAAAAGTTAAAATTTCGATATTTGGAGCTGTTGGGGCCGGTGGGGAATGTTTTAGTTGTATTCCTTTTAAAAATACCCGTCGAATGAGGGGTCATTTGTCAAAATCCGACGCTCCGTTCAAAAGTTATAGCCAAAATAAGATTTTCTTCGTCTTCCCAAAATGAAAATTTAATTCTGTTTGTCAGTTTGTCAGTTTGTCCAAAACATGTTTTTTAAGTTTTGAAAATTTGATATGACGTTCATCACATCGATATAAAAAACTTTTGTTCTACCACTTTAGGAAAAACTCGCTAGTTTAGCGGGAAAACATCTATAAATAGCTAAAATTCGGAAAGCCGTAACTACTACTAAAGCTACAGACTTGTGCTGCATCTCGTTTGAAAGGTATTTTTAAATGCTATAAACGCCTTCTATATGCAATTTGTGTAAATGTAATAGTTAAAAAAATATGAACAAAAGACAATTTTTTAAAACTTTTTTTTTAGATTTTTTTTATTTTTCTCAAAAACGGCTCTACCGATTTTCTTTAAAACCTTAAACTGTATAGCCCTTGAGATTCCTTAAATTTTAGTATATAACATATTACTGTAAAAAGTCACGTTTAAAAGTTATTTTTATACGAAAATGGCCACTGTTGCCAGCTCGAACAATTAACGCTCCCTGAGTATTGAATTTTGTGGGAGGGTATCCGAACTGTATTTTAGGGTCATGGAATCAGTAAATTTGCACTTAAGAGTTCCATATAGGAATCTTTTGTTCTACGACTTTTGGAAAAAGCCGCTACTTTAGCGGGAAAAAGCTAAAAATAACTAAATTTCGTTAGTTTGTAAGTTCTACACTACTAAAGGTACCGACATGTGCCATACCTCGTTTAAAAGGTATTTTGAAATACTTAAACGCATTTTTAACTTAATTTGTTTAAATACAATGGCTTACAAATTATGATTGACCAATTTTAATTTAAATGTATATATTAGCTCCTATGAGAGCAAATGTAAACAAACAAAAACTTCTGATATCAAATAAAAACACCTCTTAACGAGGTAAAAAACTAGTGACGATCGCACCTTCAACATACAAAAGTTTTGATATCAACATTTGTGACGAAAAATTATTACACTCGTCATTAAATAGACTTTCTAATATTTTCTCATTCGGCACTCTGCAATAGAAAATGCCTGTCAAGGGAAAAAGGCTTGAATAGTTTGCTAGGGCGGGCCGAATGAGAAAATATTAGAAAGTCTATTTAATGACGAGTGTAATAATTTTTCGTCACAACTGTTGATATCAGAACTTTTGTATGTTGAAGGTGCGATCGTCACTAGTTTTTTACCTCGTTAAGAGGTGTTTTTATTTGATAAATATTACTTTAATGTCCAGCCATCTGGATGGTATGTGATTCAGTGCCAGACAGCCGTGGAATATGACCGTCAGCCATGGAAGGGTAGTATCTATTGTCCGTTGAAGTTGTGCAGGGAAAAAGCCGTCAGGTGATTTGAAGGGCTTAGATATGAGTAAAACGATGCCGATGCCTACGATTCTACGATGCCACGATTCCAGATTTGACAGTTGGAATCGGCATCGCCGAGTAGTAATCGAGTATATTTTTACTTACTCGTGCAGGTCTCTAGTGTATAGCCAGTGAACTATTACGGGAGAGAAGCCCCACTTTCTCCCTATAGCTTTTATACAAGCAAAAAGTGCTATGGCCGCTTTTCGTGTGCTTAAAGGAGTTAATTGCCCATTTGATGCGTTCAGGATTTGAAATGTTGTCTATGCTCTGCTCGTCGAGGTTCTCCACTAAATGCAGGTCCTCTACTGCTTGCGTGTTATTAGGGAAGTGGGTGTCTAGCAGGAGTTCTAAAGTTTCCTGGCTGTTTCCCGTCCAGGTGTCTTCATTGGTTTTTAGGTATCCAACGGTTACTGGAGATTTTGCTCAGATTCTTCTGAGCCTGGACGCTTCCGCTGTAGATTCTATGCTACTGCAGATGTTGGCCCATTATCTTCGCTTTGATGCTCTAATTTTCTTATTGTAATGGCTTAGCTTCGTATGGTACGTGTTCCAGGAAGCCTCGCTGTTGCTATATTTAGCTCTGTTAAAATGACTTCTGCAGTCGCTTTTAAGGGCCGCTAGGGTAGTGTTCCACCAAGGCTGTTTGTGTTTTGTTTTGACTGTTCTGCTTGGGCAGGCCTTTTTAATGGACTCACCACAGATGTCAGTGAAAGTATTGACTAGGTTTTCTAGTTCATGACTGTCGAGTACGCGAGTCGGTGGAGTATTTAGTGCGTCTTAGATTTCTTATGCTCTCGGGGGGAGGGCATTCTAGAGATATTGTAAATTCTACATATCGGTGGTCGGAGAAGGAAAAAGCTTGTATGTGGGGGTTGATAAGCCACAGATGTTGTCACCAACAATCCATGGCTCTTGGATGAGGACTATGTCTATTTTGCCCGTTGCCAGGCGGGTGAGGAGGGCAGCAGATGCTGCCTTGCTGTGGTGCAGATTAATCTGTAGATACTGCACCATTTTGCGGGTTGGGCTCGGGCTGGGTACCGTATACTTCCTCCACAATGTCCTGGAGCACACTGCGGGTGCTCAACTGCTTCAGAGTCTCTGTGAGCTCCGAATCGGTCGACACGTACCCTGTGTGGAGTGTCTCCTCGTGCTCCATCTCGGCGTCGCTTGGGGGTTCGTAGGACGCACATGCAGCCAGATTGTCTGCCGCTAGTTTGTCCGTGTCGTATATGCGGAGTGTCGCCTTGTCGAAACCGTAGTTGACACGGTTCTGTGATGCTGCCAGGGGTTCCAGGCATGCCTGGTTGAGGAGAATCACCACGTTCATGGTGACGCGTTCAGTCTTCTCAGCCTTCACCACCTTCCAACCTTCTGTTGGGAGCTTGGGGTTGAACCTTGTCAAGAGGCTAAGAATAGCCTCTGGCTCAGAGGGTTCAGACGGCAACCACACCCTCGCCCTTGGTCTGGACGGGATATCCGCTGCCTCGCAGACGGCTAGCTTGGCCCCGGGGTAGACCTCGCCAACTTTGGTAATGGCAGCCTTGTAGAGCGCTGCCGATCTCTCGTCCTCACAGGCGATCAACTTTACGTTGCCCTGGTACCACCCTGCATCTGTGCAGTGGTCCTGGGTTTTCGTCCAGCACTTTCAAGGCCACCGTCGCAAGTGCCCGCCTAACCTGATCCCACTGGTTCCTTGGGATCCTGCCGCCTTCATCGTTCTGGTCGATGACGCCGATGATCTTCCGATCCTTCACCACTTCGGCAAAGGATCTAGACCACGTGCCGCGGCTGGTTGTCTTGGCCTTCTTGCTCGCTGACTGAGCCACTTCGATCGACCTCCCCCGCTTGTTGCTGTCGCTTGGTACCTTTGCGGGGTCGAAGTCTGGAATTACTGCCTTTGCCCAGGCTATGTCCTCCTGGATCTTTTGGTAGTCCTCCTTGTCTGATCCTCTCTTATGGGGTTGGTGGCCAGACGTTTTAAGATGCGGTGTGCCTTCTTTCGTTCCAGTGGTCCTGCCTGATTTGGTGGTGTCCGCTTGAACTCTTTAGCCCTGGTACTTACCACAAGGTCAGCCCTTGCACCTCCCTCCGGTTGGTTTGGCTGGTTATCCGCCCCAGCGTTGGTGGGTGTTTTGGTCTGGCCCTTGCGGTTCGTGGGGGCTACCTGGCTGCGTGGTCCGCTGGCCTTGGCTGGTGTCGATGTTGTATGAGTAGGGGCTTTCGGTACGGCACCCTTGCTCACTTGGTCGTCATTGGTGGTGACTTCCGACTTTTTAAGAGTGTCGGACTCTGCGTTTGATTTTTTATATGTATTTAAATTCTCCATGTTAGTTCCCACGAGCTGCGGAGAAAGGACAGGTCCACCCGGGCAGAGATCCGCTGTACCCGGGTAAGGCTGATTAGAAGAGGTGGTCGCCCCTTGCCTGAGCCCACCGTTAGAGACTGAGTTATTTGTTGACTCGGGCTCCCATTTTAACATTTCTATCTGGATTTGATTAAATCGTTTGTCTTTGTTAGTGTAAATTACACGCTCTAAACTTGCTAAAACTCTTGTAATCTCTCTTCCACTCTCACTCTCTCTGAACTTGGTGTACTTCTAATTTCTCTCTCACTTGCTTTCTTTACATTTGTAACTGTTCGTGTGTATAATTGTTGGTGCCACACAAGCTACGCTCAGTCAGTAGTACTTTTTTCTCTCGCGCTCTTATTTTTTTTTTTAATTAAACTCGCGATCTCGCGCTCTTATACTTTTCGTTGTTTTGTGTCTTTGCGATTTTGATCTGTACAAAGAAAATTTGTTGTCTTCCGATGGCAACTAAAGATTCTTTTATTATCTGTTGGCTCTGCGAATCGGTCATGCACGTTAAATGTGCAGGATTTACTGGCAGAGTTAAAGACTTAAAGAAATGCATACCTGTCTAATGTGGGCATGTGAGTCCTGCAAGGAAATGACAGTCGAAATGAGCGGCTTTATGAGGCAGACCCGAGACGGCCTATTGAACCTTTCACGAGTTTTTAAACAGCTCAATGACGGGTTCAAAATTTCAAAAATTGTTTCTTGGCTTACCAAAATGTCAGAGGATTTAACATGAAGCATTCACTGACGATATCTTAGCCTATACAGAAACTTGGCTGAAACCTGAGATAAACGACTCTGAAGTTCCCCCCCGTAGGGGGGGCCGCGTTCTAATTGCCGTTACCTCTAAGTAGTATGCGGGGTTCTGGATACAAAAGTGGAGGGGGAGGTAATTAATTAATTAGGATAATTAGGGTAATAAATCAGGACAATGTGACAGGTGTGGGGGGTAATTAAAGTTAATGGGTGCGTGACGAGTGATCGTTAATTAGGGTCCACAATAGTCATATCCAGCTTTTGTATCTAGGATTTGCATTCAGGAATCAGATCCCGAAATTCGGTCCAAAAATCGGGACTCTTATTAAGCGGGGAGAAGTTACTGGGGTGTGACGGGTGTCCTTTGCCTATCTGGGTTTTCCTAGCTAATGGGGGAGAAATTACTGGGGTGTGACGGGTGTCCTTTGCTTATCTGGGTTATCCTAGTTAAACGGGGAGAAATTACTGAGGTGTGTCAGGTGATCATAGCGATATATTTGGGTTATCCTAGTTAATGGGGGAGAAATTACTGGGGTGTGACGGGCGTCCTTTGCTTAGATTAAGAAAGTGTGGTGCTCACACGGGTACGTGATAGAATGTCACGGGCTGTTGTCACGTCCAAAAGAAACAGCTGAAAGCAATCACCCTTGAAAAGGGGATCCCTTTGCTTGCCACTGAGAAACAAACACCCACCCAATAACAAAATAATATGTAAATTTTAAATTAAAATATATTTTTATTTTTTAACTTTTTGACCTGAAAGAAAGAGCTGAAAAAATCACCCATCCCCCAAACAAAAGAAGATACCAATTTTAATTTTAAATATATATATTTTTTTTGTTTTTTTTACCTTTTTGACCTGAAAGAAATAGCTGAAAAATCACCCATCCCCAAAACAAAAGAAGATACAAATTTTAATTTCAAAAATATTTTTATTTTTTTTTTACACTTTGACCTGAAAGAAATAGCTAAAAAAATCACCCACCCCAATAAAAAAAGAATATGTAAATTTTAAATTCAAATATATTTTTATTGTTTAACTATTTTGTTATATTTATAAATTTAAGGTTAAGTTTATTATATTTGTTAATTAAAGCAATAGCTTTAATTCTAATGTATGGTGCCTGGTGACATTGACATGTATCCGGGCCCTCTCTTACGTCATCGTCGGCCCAGGGACATGTTAGCATATGTACACCATACCTAGATTCTCTCTCACCGACTCGATCCATCTGTTGAAGATTGGAGAAAATCATCTCCAGGGACTCCCGATGATCCTCAAAAATGAAATCACCATTTTTGTTGAGGAATTTGGTGATTTCATCACACACGTGGTGGTTATTCATGATGATTTGTTGTTTAACTGCTGTTTTTTGATGATGTAGTTGTTTCTTGATGTTGTTATTGCTGTTTAACTGATTGTTGGGGCGGTGGTGGCTTGATTGTAGGAGATGCTGATAAGTCCCAGGGAAATGGATTAATATATATTATATATATTAATATTATCGAAAACACGGGTATAGACTTTCGGGGTTTTGCGCGACGTGCGGCTGTTTATTAATGCACTTGAAAATAGGAACTAATTACATGGAGCTTAACTTAGCGGCTCCAGAGCGGAGCGTAGAGTTGCGGGAGAGTTGGAGAGGGAGAGCGAAGGGCAGTGCGAGCGAGCGAGATGTGGACATCTGGAGAAAACTGCGGCTCGACACTGCCTCCCGAAATTAAACGCCCTTTTGACGTGAACACTGATGTTTCTTGATGTTTAACTGTTGTTTGTTCCTTGTTGTTTAACTGATTACTTGTTATTAGCTGTTTGTTGTAGAGCTTGAAAATTATCGATGTCAGAATCGATATTATTGATACTTCTGATATTTTTCAAACATCGATGTTTATCTACAACACCGATGTTTTTCTGACGTTTTATTAGAGAGAAACGAACAGATTTCACTCTTTAATTTTGAGGACCAAATAACTTTAAATACAAAATCACTTAAAGTAGGGACAAATTACCATACAAGAACCGCGAGTTCTTGGTATTTTATTCTTCTTTGGTCCCATAGATATTATGAAAAACTTACAAGTAGGCGAAAAGGGCATAGGTTATGGCTAAAAATGGCAAATAAACGAACCGCGAGTTCTTGGGAAGAGGAGGAACTTTGGTTTTTTTAGTACCAAAAACAAAATCTTGGTTGCAGCTATCGATCTTCTGTCCGCTATTAAAAAATCTCAAGAAACCGCGAATTCATAGCCTTTGATAAGAATTGGTCGCTTTTCGAAGATCGTTTGAGTGATTTGGACTTAAGGATCCCAAAAAAAAACAACCGCGAATTCTTCAGAAGAGGAGGAATTTTTACTTCCTTATGGTATAGTATCAATTAAAGTAGGGGAAAATAACCATAGGTTGTGGCATAAAATCGAAAATGAAAGAACCGCGATTTCTTGGGGAAAGGAGGAACTCTCGTTCTTTTAATACCAACAACAAACAAAACTAAGACCGTTTGAGCAATTTTGGCAAAGGATCAAAAAAAAAAGCAACCGGGAATTCTTCAGAAGGGGAGGAATTTGTTCTTCTTTAGTACCAAAAAATGGGATGGAACAAAGGTTTGTTCTATTATTTTACATAAGTATTTCCTCATAAGATATTTAAAAAAAATTCTTAAGAAGCCGTGAATGTCGTTGACTAAGAATTGGTCTCTTTCTAGACATGTGACGCAACTCAAATCAATGATCAAAAATAAATAAACCACAAATTCTAAAGAGGAGGATCCTTTAGTCTGAAATTGCATTTTAATAATGAAAACCGGAAATTAAAATTAAATAAATTAACCGCGATTTTTTCTAATAATAATAAATAATAATGATTATTGACCTATTTTTTGAACCAAAAAATCAGGCACTTAAGATCGACATACGCAAAAAAGGAAAACACCATAGTGATCCTCATTGCTTAATCTCTTCATTATCGCCATGATTTTTATTTTTGGGATTTTTATATTCTTCAAAAATAATCATTATTTTTGAGTTTTAAAATAAAAGTAAAAAATAAGCATTATTTCTGATCGGAAAAAATAAAACTCAAAAATAATGATTATTTTTGATTTTTATTTTTTTCGCTCAGAAATAAAACTCACTTGGACGCCACGGCTTTTCTGTGCTGATTTTCGGCTTTTTTTTTTGCATAGTCCTATGTAGCGAATGCAGACGTACCACCTCTGAAAAAAAAAAAATTGAACTTGGCTTCTGCATCCCGTTAAATGGTATCATTCTTATAGTCAGTAATGATTATTTTTGAGTTTTATTTGTTTTGCTCAAAAATAATGATTATTGAGTGAGTTTTAAAATAAAACTCATAATGATTACAATATTATAATGATTATAATATTAATAAAAATGCAAGTGTATTATGCATGTATATAATAATAATACGTGGTATTAACAGAATTATAAAATTGTTTTTAATTTGTCTTTGCTTTCCTTGAAAACATCGATATTATCGATACGATAATGATAAAGTATCGAAAATATCGATACTGTCATATCGATAATTTTCAAGCGCTAGTTTGTTGTTAAGCTGATTAGTTGATATTAGCTGTTTGTTGTTTAACTGATTAGTTGTTTGACTGTATAGCTGTTTTTTGTTGCTTGGTTAATTTTTGATTGTTGCTGATCCAGTGGAGTTTCAATTCAAAGTGAAGGTTCTTCCCAGTAACTTCTCACTTTTATCCCCTCTTCTTATGCTTTTTTACCACCATCCCTTCCCTCGCAATCATCCCTTTAAGAAGATTATGCAAATGTGTTTAGAAACCGAGTAGTCAACAACCTGGTTGCTAGGACACGGTTCACTTTCACACCTCCCTCGCCATCAAATATTCGATGGAATCAACCAATGAAAATAATGCAAGTCAAATTTTTATACCCGTTACCCGTTAGTAAAAGGGTATATTGTATTCGTGCAAAAGTATGTAACAGGGAGAAGGAAGCGTTTCCGACCCCATAAAGTATATATATTCTTGATCAGGATCACTAGCGGAGTCGATCTAGCCATGTCCGTCTGTCCGTCTGTCCGTCTGTCCGTCTGTCTGTCCGTCTGTCCGCCTGTCTGTCTGTATGAACGCTGAGATCTCGGAAACTATAAAAGCTAGAAGATTGGCATTTTGCATGCAGATTTTAGGAGTTCCTACGCAGCGCAAGTTTTTTCAAAATGGTGCCACGCCCCCTCTAACGCCCACAATCGCTTATATACGATTTTAAAAACTTTAATATTTTGGAAAAGTAAAAATGCAGTTTTATTGTGTTTATCAATACATATCGAAATGTAGAAGAAATTTTTCAAATCGGACCATTCCACTATGGTCCAAAAGTCGATTTTTTTGGCATAAACTCTAAAAATTGAGTCACAGACTTCAAACTTTACACATTCTGTTTTTTTACAAAGAATAGTATGCAAACAAATTTTTGAGTCTGTGCGACCACGCCCTCTTTTGCCTCCCATACAAGCAAATTCATAATACTACACTGTGTTATAAAATTGAACCTTTTTTTAAATACCTCGATGAAATCTTAAAAGTCCTATTTGCTTTAAAAAATCGCACTCAAAATGTGCTCTCGAAAAAATTTTCACACCCAAGGATTCTAAAAAA
Source organism: Drosophila takahashii (assembly GCF_030179915.1). Lineage (NCBI taxonomy): Eukaryota > Metazoa > Arthropoda > Insecta > Diptera > Drosophilidae > Drosophila > Drosophila takahashii. Next base: position 1,719,424 of record NC_091679.1, on the reverse strand, counting down.
AAAGGATATTAAAGTTGGAAAAATTCTGTTTTTGGCAACTTTGAACTTATTTTGCAGACGAACGGATTCTTCGTATGTAATGTAACTCAAAACATTTAAAAAGTGCAACTCTGTATCTTTCAAACCTCACACTCACAATAATTTTTGTAATTTTTTTAACGGAATTATAAGCAAAGGGAGACATTTCCTTTTCTTTCTCTTACGAATGCTTAACAAAGAAAAATTCAAAATAACTACTTTCTTAAATTTATTTTTGATGTTTTATCATCTTTTAAGTGGTAATTGATAATTTTTACAGAAATGCAATCCGAAAAAAATTAAATTTTCGATTTTTGCTGCGCCAAATATCCTAGAGATCGCTGCGAAGAAACTTTAAGGTCCCTGAATAGTGTGGAATTGCGTGAAAAGGGGGACGAACGGGGAAAAGGTGTTAACTAGCGCTGAAAAACGACATGTATATGTACAAACTGGCGTACTTAGTTTTTGTGGGCAGACGTCGGGTCGTTAGTTTTATCCCACTAAATACAGGGAAAAAAATTTTAATTTTCTATACAAATACACATAAATTGGAAATTAAACACAGGTCGAACACTAAGATTACACATAAATGTACTATACACACTAAATATTACATAGCTTGATCTTTCATTTCCATAATTTACTTAATTTAGTCGGGACAAAGAAGTTTTATTTTTTTTGCACAAACGTAAAGAAATTATTATGGCGCCAATTTCTTAGTCCTAAGCAGCTGATCGATTGTGTACTTTTGAAAGCTCATAAAAAGCGTTAGTGTAGCTTTTAACGCTTTTTTTTTTAAGTTTGTATATGTATGATCTATTAACTTTAAGAATTTAAAATAAAAAACACAAAACATTAACATAAAAATTTCGACTTTATGCCAAAAAATCGGCCGCTCGGACCATAGTGCATTCGTTAAAAAGTTATGCGTGATCAAAGTTTTCAATCTATATCTCCATCTCCCTCGCACTCCCCTTACCTGATTAACGGGTATCTGATAGTCGGGGCACCCGACTATAACGTTCTCTCTTGTTTATATTAAATTTAAGGAAAATATTATCTTCAACCAATCAATTCGTTACAACTCTAATTTCTTATATTAAATTTAAGGAAAATATTTTCATCAACCAATCAAAACTTTGAATTTTTTAATTTACAAACTAACGTTTAAGTTCATACTAATAATCTATCCTCAAAGCTATATTTAAGTCAGAATTTCGCTAAATTCAGATCAGTGTATTCAAATTTCTTGAATTTTTACTAGTTTCGAAAAACAGTAAAGTGATCTTATCAACGAGTGTACCTCAATTGAAAAGTGGCTTTGTGAGAACAATTAAATTACAATTTTAATTTAATTTAATTTATTTGTTTATTGTATCCTAGCGTTACAAGTTTTTGAAACTTATGAATTAGTACGCTAGTCACTCCGTGTTGATAATTATAGTAAATTTATAGCTGACAATATTTCTTAAAAATACTACATAGTTGTTTACAAAGGACTTAACTAAACTTATCTTTAATTGTTAGAGTTATTTATTTTTAGAAATTCTTTTAATTTAATTTTAAACTGATTAGCACTTCTTATTGATTTGAGAACATGAGGCAGTTCGTTCCACAGGCGCACAGCATTGATGTAGAACTGTCTCTGAGAACACAGTAATCTTGTTCTCTGATGTATTAAATTATTAGTTCGATTTGATTGGGCATGCACAAGTTTGTCAGCGAGGTAGGTTGGTTCATTTGTCATTATAATCTTATAAACGAAAATTAGAGTTCTAGAATCTATCCATTGCTCTAACTTTATATCGTAAATAGACTCTGCCAGGGTGGATATGTGTTCTGCTCTTCTTTTATTAAATACGTATCTGGCTATGGAGTTGAACCCTACTTTTAATTTTTGAAAGTCCCGAGTATCGCAATGGCCAAAGATTTCAACACAATAAAATAATGAGGGTAGTAGGTACAATTTTGCTATTAGGATCTTAAGGTTTACTGGCAGAAAGTGTTGGGATACTGACAGCTGCCTTAACATTCCATAAATTTTTCCTGTTGCTTTAGTAATATGTGTACTCCATTGCAAGGTATTGTTGAAAGTTACACCCAAGTTAACAGCATTTTGTACATATTTAATGGGAATATTATTAATTACTATACGGGGCAAGTTATTAGTTTCAAGTGCTTTTTTATAAATTATCAGACATTTTGATTTACTAGGATTTAGTCCCAGACCATTTCTTTGCGCCCATTTATGTATTTTGTTTAATTCAGTATTACATATAGATATACAATGACACATCTCACATAAAGGTCGACTTACATATATTTGTACATCATCTGCGTACATATGAACATTACAGTTTGACAGATTATTAGGCAGGTCATTAATATACACACAAAACATTAAAGGACCGAGCACAGATCCTTGAGGGACACCGCGCTCAATAGTTTTAAACGCGGAAATGTCCGAACCTGACACTACTGCTTGTGCCCTCCCAGAGAGATACGACTTAAGTAGTGCGACTGCTGTGGTATTAAAGTTGAAAATATTACTGAGCTTGGTACAGAGAATCTGGTGGTTGACAGTGTCGAAAGCTTTGCTATGGTCTAAGAGCGTTAAGAAGGTTACATATCCTTTGTCAAGTTGCGTTCGGATATCCTCAACTATACCTGCTACTGCCGTGGTACAGCTTCTGTTCTTAGTGAACCCCGATTGTATCTTACTTAGCAGATTATTTTCATCAAAAAAGAATTGCATCTGGGATGCAATTAGTTTTTCAAAGACTTTGGCAAAGAAGGGTAAAATAGATATTGGTCTGTAATCATTATTACTTTTAGCTATAGGTAAGATTTTAGCCATTTTCCATGTACATGGAAATGTTGACGTCATTATTGCAGTATTCATTACGTGAGTTATGTACTTAAGAACGCTAGGTAGTAAAATTCTAATAAATTTGGGACTAATATTGTCCAGACCTTCAGTATTAGATTTAATATTAAGAATACATTTTAATACATCACAGCTATTAACACACACAAAGTTAAAGCTATTATCACAGGATGGTTGCAGGTTCAGGTACTCAGTGCACGAAGCTTCAGGTACATCTGATTGCACAAACTTTGAATTTAACTCGTCAAGATCACCCTTAACAGTACTGTGTTGCTTTGACTTTCCCATGCCTAAGTTGCGCAGTTCAGCCCAAGTTTTTTTTGTGGAAGAATTATTGGCGAATTTAATGCTGTAGTATTCTCTTTTAGCTGCTAAAATTCTGGATGACACCATTGCACGTAGTTTTTTAAAATTATTTTGCGTACTCGAAGTTTTATATCGCTTCCATCTTAAGTATGCTTTGTCCCGTAGCTGAATGACTTTTCTAATATCTGCGTTAAACCATGGCTGTTGCTTAGGTCGAGTGATTTTACGTTTCAGTGGAACATGCTTATCATAGAGATGTTTAATGTTAGTATTAAGAACGCATAATTGGTCCTCAACATTTGTAAGTAAATAAATAGAATTCCAATCACACGCTACAAAATCAGTTTCAAGTTCATGATAGTTGATATTCTTGAAGTCCCTTTACTCAATATTAATGTCATTATATTCAAAGGTCAGATTATATGTCAGGACAATAAGGTCATGCTTGGAAAAAACTGGTACAGAGACCTGGTCATATATCACAGATTTACTTAAGTCATTAAGAAAGAATACGTCAAGTAATGTATCACAGCTGTTGGAAAAATCCGAGTGCTTTAAAGCTATTTAGCAGATTAGCCTCTTTTAACATGTTGCTGTTCAGGTCTCCTGTGAGTATGACATCTGTATAAGACAAAGAGACGTCCGAAATTACATCTAACAGGTGGCTATAGTCTGTGCTACGGTTTGGTCTGTAGATGCATCCTATAAGAGCTTTTAAAGACTTATGTTTGTTAGATACTTCGACAAAAAGATATTCTATGAGGCTTTCCGTTGGATGTTTACAAATAATTTTGGCATTCAACCTATTTTGAACATAAATAATAACACCACCCCCGTGACTAGCACGATCAGAACGATACAACACATAGCCATTACAAGAAACAGACATATCACTAGTTTCAGCTGTTAACCAGGATTCTGACACACATATAATATCAACCTCAGAACTAGCAAAAATATACCTGAACTCATCCATTTTGTTTACCAGACTTTGTGCATTAAGATGTATAATTGTTAAGCCTTGGGCTTGTCTTTTTAATAGTCTAACCAAGCTGTGCGCAATGGAACTACTTATTTCGACTTCCATCAGTAGTCAATAGATAAATCAATAAAGTGCTATCATCAGTTTGGAAAATGTAAAAAACCCTACAATTTGATAAGTTAAAGAAGAATATAGTTATACAAATTATTATTATAATATAAAAATACTTAGTAACTAGATATATGGTTATGATACTTTGAGAAGACATCAAGATTACAGACATACAATTTACCAGAGACATATAATTGTTATTGTAGTTGTTGTTCACGAAATGACAGTTCAGTTGATGGAAAGGCATCCGTAAACTGCTGCATTCCTTCGAAGAAGTGAAATGTTTCATCTCCAGCATGTTTAACATGCACCAGGCCGCGTCTCGTAAATACTGCAGTCACCTTTTTCATCCTTTTAAGGTGCATAGCTTTTTTAAAGATTGTATATTGCTCCTTGGATAGCTGTTCATTAATATAGAACGGCACCTGAGAGTCAAATCTCATCAGATTCAACTGAAGAGGCTGCTTCCTTTCGCGGCGATGCATTCCCAGGGTCCTGAGTAGCAATATTTTGTCCCGTAGATTTTCCATTTTTAGGATTATTACAGGATCCACATTACTGCGCTGTGTTTTACGAGCTCGGAAGATCTCTGTGATCCTAGGTGGTGGCGTTAGGCCTAAGGCATAGCAGAGGGTGTTGTAGAGCGTTTTAACATTCTCGCCTTCAGCATAAGGAACTCCATGAATGCGTAGGTCAAGAGCAGTTTTGGCCACGTCCTGCACAGCCTGCTTCTTGTCAACGTTTACGACCAGCTCACGCAGCCGAGCCATTTCGTGATCCATGCGCTCCAAGTTACTTTGCAGCTCATCTCGTTGTGAACGCAGGTCCTCCACATCCTTCTCCAGGGTGTCAATTCTACCAACCAGCTGTTTAACATCACCCATGAAAGCATCAAGGCGTTCAGCAACACCGTCTACAATGCGTTTTTCGGCTTTGCGCATATTGGATACCATAGCTTCTGCCTGCTCCTGGAGTCGTTGGTTCAGTACAGCAAGCATTTTATCCATAGGGACATCCGAAGTGCGACTAAGATCAGTGCTTGTGTTTTCCCGCAAGCGTTTTGTCTTGGGCTGCGACGCTGACATTTTTTAAAACTTAACGTTGATAGTTTAGATGCACAGTTTTAGATGCACTGTGCAAAGATTCAGAAGTGTGAATGGCAGTATCGATGGGTGTCCCAATCAGCTGACGTGTGTCACCACTGATGTTGTTTGTAGTTTCCACACGTTTCTCACTCAGAAAGGAATGAAGAAAACGATTTCGCGCTTGTTTACCTCCCCTTCTCACGCTTCTCCGAAATTGAGTGTTTTTGATTATTCCGGTGACAAAAACTAAGTTTTTCCAGAAATAACAGCCTGGGCGGTGTACTGGCTATGTGTAAAAGCGGGTAGACGATAGCCTGGCCAAGTTGTACAGGTCTGAGACTTTGTTGTCTTTGCAAGTGTGTCAAAATATTCAAAACAACGCGGAGCTCAAAAGAAACGCGTCCGTACTCTTTGTTCTTTGTTCTTTATTACAAATTAACTACATTACAACTGACTTTGTGAAAAGAAAATAATAATTTAAAACAATCTACAAATTAATTACAATTGTAATTCTTTCCAAAATAAAAATTAAAATGAATAACCAAGCCCAAAAATATTGTGAGTAATGCCGTCGTTTCATCCCGGTGGGACTTCAATGGAATCACCATGCACGCACCGCGAAGCACGTGTGCTGTGGAAGAATCAACAAAATTTCGGATGGATTCAAGGGTCGAATCCTTCATTATATGTTTGTTAATGAAGGAGAGGAATTAAGATACCCGGAAGAGTTCCTCTTCGAAGAAGGAGAGGCTTTAAAATCTCATTTATTTAATGTGCTTCAAAGCTACATGTCCGGTTAAGTTAATTTTGAGCTTTTTGCGGAATATATGATCATGAAAGATATATATATGATGGACGTTGATGCACTACGAGAAGTACAAACAAGTGGCCCAACGACACCAAGCACGTGCTTGTTACGCGCGGGGCCCTTTTGTAAATTTGGGCAAAAATGCGAGTTCGCGAGGAAGAATACATAAAACCTATAAAGACGGGACAAAATAATGAAAAAAGCATGCAATTAGGAGTGAAGCAAATGAGTTAAAATGTTAGTTTTTAATACCGGGATAGAAGTTGATGTGCAAATTAAATGATAAAGAACGATATAGTTATTACATAGAACGCGAAAGGGCTCGTGCAGACCAAAATTTGATGTACATCGTGGTAAATTAAGAGGATGATAATTACGTGTTAGTCTAACGGGAACATTAAAAGTTAGGCGGCTAACAAGTTCTACAGAATCGATATCACCTCTTATAAGATTATGCATAAAAATGGTACCAAGCATTATTCTACGATTTGCAAGTGTCGGTAAATTAAGCAATAATAATCTACTCTGGTAGGAAGGTAGCCTAACGTTTTGATCCCAGTTCAAACTACGAAGGGCAAAAAGGAGAAATTTTTTTTGTACCGACTCTATACGGTCAATGTGGACTTGGTATTGTGGGCTCCAAACCGAAGAACAATATTCCAATATAGGACGGACAAGGGAGGTAAATAATAATTTGGGTTTATAAGGGTCATCAAATTCTTTTGACCAACGCTGATGGTTTAAAAACGGAGACTAAACAATTCCAAAGCAAAATTAAAGTTGTTACAAGCCACTCGGACTTAGACCGCATATTCGCCAATCACTCTGATCATCTAAAAATAAAAATGGAAGAGTTTCAGGAAAGGGATAGCGGGTGGACCCTACTCCGCATAATTCGATTGGAAATGAATTTCAATCAATATAAACCGCTATCTGGCTCCTCATTTATCCCAACACCACCCAATCTTTTTTTTCGAAAAAAGCAATAATTAATGTCGAAAATAAGAATGACTCATTTCGGCCCTTACAAAGGTATCAAGTAACCCTAGTGTAAGCTACACATATAAAGTTGATATAAGGGCCGAAAGATTTGTTTTAACATCTGGAATAAGTTTGGACTTTAGTGGGTTAACATTCACGCTCAAAGTAAAGGACATAGACATTTTCATTCAAAAAATACGTTACATTGAGCATTAACGTTTTTGGATATGATGAGGAAAGTGAAACTATAATTGGACCTCTTTATCAATCTTGAGTTGAAAAGCCGACGCATATAAATATACTTTTCCTGGAAGGAAACGGATTCGGTCACTACACATGGATAAAAAATATTTCAAAGTGTTATATATTGTCAACCGAACATTTGTTTCTTATTCCTCCATTCTATACTCTGTTAGTACTTTAAGAATCTGGCAACTCTGTAAGCTTCCCATACAATAAAGCAGTCTGAAATAGAACTCAACGAGAACACAACATATTGGCAACGAGGAAAAAAGTGAAAAATTTTGTCGAAAGATAAAAACGGTTAAATCGCATAAATCGTGTCAAGTAGTCGTTGATTTTCATCAAGATGCCGGCAGATGATGATTTAAGCAGCAACAAAAATGGATGCAAGTAATGATGGATAGAAACGTTTCTCCACGGCAGGTTGATTCAAGCCACACTGGTGAATTATCTTCGTCTCCTCCATTCCACAAATTCGACAAAGACAATCAAAACTGGGAGTCTTACCTTGAACAGTTAACCCAGCATTTTAACGCGTATTCGGTTAGTGCAGAAACTAAGCAAAAGGCTTATTTTCTTTCGTGGTGTGGCATAAACATATTCGAACAATTGAAAAATCTGTTCGGGAGCAACAATTTGAACACGTACACAAACATGCAACTCACAGACAAGTTTACAGAACATTTCACAACAAAACGACACGTTGTTGCTGCTCGCTATGAGTTTTTTAAGAGGGAGATGAAGCATTCACAAACGCATAGAGAGTGGGTTGCCGACTTGCGCGGGATCGCTCGGGAATGCCAATTCGTCTGTAATGCCAACGGTTGTTCTTCTAACTATGTAAATGAAAAGATTCAAGATGAGATCATAGTACATACGCCATACAATGCCGTCCGTGCACCTGCTCTTGAGAAGTCCCAGCCAACTCTTGAAGACGTGCTTATAGTTGCAGAAACCTATGAGACAACTACAAAAATCGTGGCAGTCCTCAAAGAAACAGTATTAAAGCAAGACCCAATAAGCGCAGTTCACACCTATGCAAAGAAACCATTCCTTGGTGGTGGTGATGCCAAATCAAACAATCGTTCGCTAAAATCATGCTCTGGTTGTGGACACAATCATGCCAGAGAGAAGTGCAAGTTTCGCGATGCCGTATGTCACAAGTGCGGTAGAAAGGGACATATAGCTGTTGTATGCATGTCGACGCAAGACAAAAGTAAATGGCAAATGCAACGCCACTACATACGCGCTGTTGAATAAGCCAAAATTACTCAAGTATTTCCGAGTATTACATGCGTTTGGTCATACACCAATACCATTGCTTGGGAAGTTGCACAAAATTGCAAAGTGCGGTGAAAAAGAGAAGCAAGTGGTCATAATCGTTGCGAACATTGAGACATCAAACACTCTATTTGACATGGATTTATTCAACAGTTTCGGCTTTGATATCATGCAAGTATCAAACGTTCAAGAGGTGCACGAAGACGAATTAAGTGACCTTTGCAGCACGTACAACGAGGTGTTCGAACCAGCCATGGGTGTCATAAAAGACTTCAAAGCAAGTGAATTTTTAAAACCGTCAGCAACACCAAAGTTTTTAAGAGCCGTCAAATTCCATTTGCACAGATGGACAAATTCAGAGCTGAGGCAGAAGAACTTACACAAGCCGGAATTTGGAAGCCGATCAAATTCAGCAATTGGGTATCCCCAATTGTGCTAGCACAAAAACCAGGTGGCGCTATTCGCATATGTGGCGACTTTAAGCAAGCAGTCAACGCACAGATCGATGTTGAACAGTACCCACTACCGACAAAAGAGGCTCTGTTTCACATAATACGTCACGGCAAGCAGTTCAGCAAAATCGATTTAAAGGATGCCTATCTTCAAATGGAACTGGACGAGGATTCAAAAACTATCATGGTCGTCAACACACCCCTTGGCCTATTTCAATACCAGCGCCTTCCTTACGGAATTGCCAGTGCTCCAGCGATCTTCCAAAGGTATTTGGAGCAGCTTCTAAAAGGAGTAGAAGGATGTGGCACCTCAGCACCTACAAGCGAGCAACATCTAAAGCGAATCGACCAAGTAGTCAGTATTCTTCGTGACAACGGTATCAGATGCAAAAAGGAGAAATGCTTCTTTTTTAAGGACGAAATAGAGTACTTAGGACGAAGAATTAGCGCTCAAGGGATTCTTCCAGACAGCTCAGGCCTGGAGGCTGTTAAATTGTTGCGTCCTTCTAATCTACAGCAATTAGAAGCATTCATGGGTAAAGTTAATTACTATTGCAATTTTATACCAAATTATTCTCAGTTGGCACCTCCTTTGAACCAACTTCGTAGAAAAAATGTAACATATCTTTTTGGGCCGCAACAACAACAAGCTTTTACAGCCCTGAAGTCCCATATTATCAACGCGACTCAGCTAGCTCATTTCGATGAAAACCTACCACTAGTCTTTGCAACGGATGCATCATCTTTTGGTATCGGTGTAGTCCTTTCGCATGTCCAACAAGATGGCAAGGAGAGACCTATTGTTTTCGCATCAAAAACGCTTGACAAACATCAGGTTAAATACAGCCAAATCGAAAAAGAAGGACTTTCTATAATATTCGGTGTGAAACGTTTTCACCAATATTTGTACGACCGAAAGTTTACCCTTATAACGGATCACAAGCCACTTGTAACGATTTTCAATCCAGGCAAGCATCTTCCTTTAATGACGTCAAACAGGCTACAGCGCTGGGCCATCATTCTCATGGCTTATAACTTTGAAATACAGTATCGATCTACCTCTGCTCATGGCAACGCAGATGACTTATCGCGCCTTCCCGTGGGCATGGATCCGGATTTTGACAGAGAAGAAGAAGCCTGCCACATCGTTATGGAACTGTCAACACCGATCAATTCTGAGATCATTCGCAACCACATCGAAAAGGACAAACTTCTGAAACAAGTCTTACGTTATGTTACTGTAGGATGGCCAGAAAAACTTCAGCAAGGCGAGGAAGCATTCTCACCATACTTTAATCGAAAATTTGCCCTTACGATCAACAAAAAATTGCTTTGCCTACACACAGATGCCAGTCGTGTAGTAATCCCAGTAACACTTCAAGCGCATATCCTGAAGCTGTTACACGAAGGACATTGGAGCATTGTTAGAATGAAGCAGTTAGCTAGACAACATGTTTGGTGGCCTACGATCGACGCAGATATTAAAAACCTTGCTCAGTCATGCAGCATCTGCAAGTGCAACAATCCTGCTCCTCCAAAAGAGTATCAAAGTTGGCCTGCAGCAACAACAGCGTGGGAGCGAATTCATATCGACTTCGCCGGCCCAATATTCGATTCCATGTGGCTAATCTGCGTAGACGCTTCCCATTTGTAGTTCAAATGTCGTCCACTACAACCGCTAACACGATCGCTGCACTATCATCGATATTCGCCATCGAAGGATATCCAAAAACCATGGTCAGCGACAACGGTCCGCAGCTTACGGCTGACGCCTTCGAGGAATTCTGCACACTTCATGGAATAAAACACATAACCACAGCACCGTTCCATCCGGCAGCCATTGGATTAGCAGAGCGTTTTGTTCAGACTTTTAACTTCTCAGTCAAGAAAAACCTCAAAGACGGTATACCAGTCCGAGTAGCAGTTACTAAATATCTTGCTTCTTACAGGTTCACTCCAAATTCCTACGGAAAATCTCCCGCAGAGTTAATCCATGGTCGTCCAGTCCGTACCGTACTAAGTCAACTTTTCGAGCAGCCTTTCGAAGCCAGGCAATCGGTTACCAAGTACGTCCCAAATCAAATGGTCTACGCTCGTAACTACTCAAGGGAAGAGAAGTGGATTGAAGGCATTATCGACCGTCCAATTGGGAAAATGCTTTTCATGGTTCGCACCACAAATGGTTATATCAAGCGCCATTTCAACCACCTAAAACCGAAGTTCTCAGCAAGCAGCTCCATCGAAAAACCACCAGAGTTCTGGTGGGTCCCGGATATTCCGCAAACATCTTCAAATCAATCACCACAGCAACAAGATCAACCACCACTGCAAGAAGTTCAACCGGTAAATCCGCCAGCCGTTCAGCAACGTGATCCTGAACCTGAGCCACCCGAGAGCTCCACATCATCTAACCAACAACCAAGGCAAAAACAAACAGCACGACTTTCATCCGGCATACCTGTTCGCCAAAGTAGTCGTGTTCGCCAAGAAGTAAATCGTTTTAAGCCCAAGGATTTCCGAAAACCTAAAAATCCTATTCGTTCTTAATTAAAGGAGGAGATGTGTTATATATTGTCAACCGAACATCTGTTTTCTATTCCAACAGAGTATAGACTGTTAGTACTTTAAGAATCTGGCAACTCTGTAAGCTTTCCATACAATAAAGCAGTCTGAAATAGAACTCAACGAGAACACAACACAAAGTGCAGATTTCGAGTGCATACTTCGTCGTAAAAATATTGATGTAAGTCCTAAACTATTTAATGTAAATGAACATGTACCAATTTCATACGCTTACTTTATAAAGTGTGCATATGATTCTAGTTTAGATAAATTCGTAATGGAAACGGGAGGTAATTTAGCTATAAATTTTGTTCTTTCCCTTGTAAATAACTTAAAAACTATTCATACAAAATATTTGAGTAAAGTAATGAATCCAAAGGACGATTATGATTTTGATTATGCACACAAAAAAAATTGCTTGGTAAAATTGACCAACAAAGATAGTTACGTAACTATTAAAATAGTTACGTGTACTTTGATTTTGTTTTGGGTTTGTGTCTTTGCTAATTGTGTGTATTTTGTTGTTGTGAAATAGCTATTTAATTAGTAGAATTGACAATTTTGCTGGTTGGGGCCTGTTTGACAATTATTACAGTTGATTTTACCAATTTTTTTTTTGTGTGTGCCCTGAGTTGTCCTATTTGTGAGAAGGCTTTAGCGGGAGATAGGGTTCGAGATCATTGTCATTATACAGGTAGATACAGGGGTGCAGCTCATTCTAAATGTAATTTAGATTTGAAAAGGTCTAATTTTATCCCAGTTTTCTTCCACAATTTTTCCAAGTATGATTGTCACTTGTTTATCAAAGAATTAACACTTATACCTGGAGAAATTAAAGTTATTCCCATAAACAAGGAGCACTTCATTTCAGTAATGAAAATGTGGAATGTGGAAACAGTTTTGAGATAAGGTTTCTAGACACATTTAGATTTATGTCATCTAGTCTAGATGCCTTAGCGTCCAATTTAGAAGATGATCAACTTAAATCAGTAAGATCACATTTTAATTGTGAAAATGAATTTAGGCTTATGCGGAAGAAGGGTGTATTCCCATATGAATATCTTGATTCAGAGCATAGACTAGATGAAACTTGTTTACCATCAAGAGACCAATTTTATAATCAGTTTACTGATTACATGATTTACATAGTGATTAACCGTTATATTCAACAACAAAGTTAACCACTAATAGCGAAAAAGTAAAAAAAAAAAATTATATCATTCATTATAAAAATTTACAGCAATGTTTGCTTAATGGGTTGCAGCTAAAAAAAATGCATAGAGGGATGAGTTTTGAGCAAAAACCTTGGCTCAAAACCTATATGGGCACTTCCATACTGTCGCTCGGGACATTTGCACACCTTTAAAGTTGAAAAAAAAATTTTTAAAAAATTGCTTTAATTTTTAATAATTGGCATTCCTTTTCACTCTTCCTAAGCTCTATTTTGTGTAAAAAACTTGATGTTGTACCACTTTTAGTTCTTAAGATATCGTTAAAAAAACTGCCGTATTCGCTCGGGACAAAAATAGAAGTGATTTTCGGGGAAGTTCATTTAACACTAGAATTTAGCGAATTCCGATGGAATATTTGAATGCGATTTTTTTTTAAATGTTGTCCAAATATGTCGCTGTGAAATGGTTTTGGTTTTACTCAAAAATGGTTTGCCGTTTTTGTTTTATGCAGTTTCAACCAAATTCGCTCGGGACATGTCGCTCGGGACATTTTTCTTAGCGTTTTGTAAAGTGTATTTCTTTACCTCTATCCCTCAATTACTGGCTGTTTTGCTTTTAACTTAATAGTTTAACATTTAAATGAAGCATTCAGTACAGAAAAATGTTACATATCAGCATTCCTAAAGGATAAATTCTCAACTGAAGACGGGTCCAAAAAATAACAAAAAAAATAGCCAAAAACTGATATTTGCGTATATTGGTGGGGTTTGTCATAAAAATAATCAAACTATACTCCAAATTTGTAGTTAAGCTCAGTATCCAACTAATTAGAAACTAATATAGCGGCAAAATCATGTGGAAATATGTTTTATTCAAGTTTCAAGGTTTTTGGCTTGGTGGACCTTTTGGTAGAAGTGCCCATATAGACCTTAACACCCAATATCGTCAAAAAGCTAAAAATTAATTTGAAAAAGATTTTTTTTTAATTATTAAATAATGCAGTCTACGGTAAAACCCTCGAAAATATCGAAAAACGCGTTGACATTAAAATAGTTTGTGATTGGGAATAATAATATTAATAAAAATGGTCGTAAAAAATTAGGTGCACGAGCATTAATTGCCAAATTTAATTTTAAAATTGCTACAAAACTAGAGAATGATTTCTATACAATTTAAATGAAAACAATGTCATATGTATACGATAAACCCATGTATCTTGGGTTTACAGTATTAGAGTTATCAGAGTGGAACATGTATAATTTCCATTATCAGTATATGAAACCAAAATTTCAAGATAATATAAGATTAAATTACATGGATACAGATTCCTTCATCTATACAATTAAAACTGATGACTTTTATAGAGATATTCGGAATGATATAGAATTCAAATTTGATACATCTGGATATTTCGAAGAAAGAGCCAACTTATATAATTTTAAAATAGGCAATAAAGCGGTATTAGGTGCTTTTAAAGATGAGCTTCATGGTAGACCAATGTCAGAGTTTGTTGGTCTCAGTCCTAAGGATTATTGTTACAAAATTAATTCTATGGACAAATCGTTTATGAAATCTAAGGGAGTAACGAGAACAGCACTTGAGTATCTAGGTATTGAAAAATATAAAAAGTGTATGGCGGCATGTCAGTTTTTAGATCTAAAAATCATACCATAAATACTTACAAAATGACAAAAATAATTCTCGATGGTAATGATACAAAGAGAAAAGTTGAGGGTGATAAAATGTCTACACTCCCTTATCATCATAAGGGCTTAATAGAAAGGGAACTCATATCAAATGTTCAATTCCTTGAGGGAGAGTCACTTGTTTTAGGGAGACAGGTAGATGAAATAGAAAGTCTTTAATTCCAGACTGAGCAACAAAAAACATTACTCAACTGCCTAAAAAAAGAAATTGAAAATGTTGAACACGATTTACTTTACAAGTCACTTGAACTTGAAATGTTTTATAATGAATTACCCCCCGACCCCAAAAAACAGAAACAATTTAAGATTTAACGATATACAATAATTATTTAATTAGTAAGTTTAAAAAATTGTATAATCTTGAACAATATAAATCTTAAACATTTATACTAGCTATACCCGGAGCGACTTCGTTCGCTCAAAATTAGTTTGCAGTTAGGAAATTAGGTTGTCAGGACTTTCTTATATCTTATTTGCGCGTTTGTTGAAAACCTTTGCGTAAACAACCTTTCTAGAAGATTCTTCAAGAGAGAGAATCCGAAGGCTACTGGTAGAGCTATATAATAAATGAATGCGATCTAAGTAAAAGTAGTGAATTTTTATACCTTCGATCAGTTACAATGTTATCAACGCAATTTTAATTTGCGCACAAATGTACACACAATTATTGTTTTGAATGAAACGAAAACATTTGTACACACACGAAAAGATTGACATCCCATACAAA
The DNA here is from genome assembly GCF_030179915.1 of Drosophila takahashii. Classification (NCBI taxonomy): domain Eukaryota; kingdom Metazoa; phylum Arthropoda; class Insecta; order Diptera; family Drosophilidae; genus Drosophila; species Drosophila takahashii. Next base: position 1,704,103 of record NC_091679.1, on the reverse strand, counting down.
AGTAGCGAAGTAACTTATTAATTTCCGATTCCACAGTTGATTGATAATTATTAATTTTAAACTCTTCCAATTTCGCATTGGCTGAAAGGAAATGAATAATTTTAATTGTATTTAAGCAGATTATTTACTTTCAAGTAGAAACATAAACACATATTGTGTGTATGTATTGCATAGTACAAATCAAAACATTTCCAAATATGCATATGTAGGGGAGAGTGGGGGAATTTCGTCACAGGGGCAATTTCGTCACCTGCAATATCTCGGAATCCATAAGTCGTAAAAATATATAATTTTTTTGTTTTAGTCCTTCAAGACGGCCAGACACAACCAATGCATTTGTTTTGCACAGAAGGCCAAGATAATTAAGCTATAATATTAAATGTGTTTTAACAGTTCAAAAGCTACATTTAGTTCTCGACGAAATTTTTTCTGTATGCCACAATTCAAAAGGAATAAGATACACGATTTTTTATATAATACACAGTGCTATAATGTGCATTTCTGCGTCAGTGATTTTTAACTTCGCGCCTAATTTCGCAAGAAAAATAATTATTTCTAAAAAAGTACGGTCTGGGGAAATTTCGCCACACTACGCTAAGGGTAAATTCGCACCTATTTTAAATACATATTTTTATATTTGACGAGCTGGCTAACGAACAGACTACCAGCAGCAGCAACAAATATAGGACGTCAACAAAAATGGTACGCTTGATCAGTGTAGCATATTTTCAGGCGTTAAACTCCCTACATTTTTCAGGTGACGAAATTTCCCCAGTTGTGTGGTGATTTTACCCCCCTGTGTGGTGAGATTGCCCCAGTATATTGATTTTACATTTTATTTTTTTATAAATCACCAAGCTAATTAAAAAAATAGGGGGATGTCACATTTTAAAGCTTGGTGCTAACCGCATTCAACAATAAAAATAGAAATATGATAACGTGTCTCAAGATGGACAAAAAATAGCTTTGAAAAAATGCTGACGAAATTCCCCCACTCTCCCCTACATACGTATTTGATGAAAAATTCGAGTCTTAAGATTAATAATTTACTTGGAAACATTTTGGCTTTGTTTACAGAATTTGTAGTAATTTTTTATCTTCTTCCATGGTGGAAATTAAATAAGGCTCTTACTTCTGCTACAATGAAAAATATTTTTTAAAAATAAAACCTAAGCATTTGATCCACAGGACTGACTATTGATTGAAAATCATAATGATCGGAACAGCAGTTTAAGTTTTTAAAATTCAAAACAAATTTTAACTAAAATTGCCCTTCTCCCCTCCCCCTTCCACACAGCACTACCCCTCCCCATCTACAGTTTTCTTGGCTGCTGCTCTCTCCACCGTCGCTCTCTTGGCATCCGCTCTCTCGGCAGGCTCCCACAAAATGCAACGCAATAACTTAGGAAATCTAAATAAATTCGTTAAAAATACTTTAAAAAAATGTTAAAAACTTAAAAAATTAAACTTAAGCAATTGGGCCATAGAATAACTATTGAGCCAAAACTCATCTTGATCGGAGCAGCGGTTTAGATTTTTTAAATCGAAAAGTTAATTTTAAATGTAGCCCCCAAATTATGGGGGATATCGAAACTTCTTTTAAATTTCTAATTAGGCCTTTTCAAGACCTAAAATTCTGTAAAATCAAAATTTCGAAATTCCAACCACTTTAGAAGTTAAGCTTAAATAAATCTAATGATTTTTTGCTCTAAATATGGATATTGGAGCTGTTTGGGGCCACTGGGGGGACATGTAGGACCTTAGTGGGCGCCTACGCCCCAATGGAATACTGTAAAAAAATTTGGCTGCTCTAGCTCTTATGGTTTAGGCTGTGGTCGTATCCCCCGAAAAATCGGTCTTTCATTTTATAATCTTTAGAGATATATATATAAATGCGTATATTTTGTTAGTATAACATTAAGTTAAAAAGAATAACAATTACATTTCAAATAAATTGAGTATTAAATGTATAATATTTGGGTGTGTTGGGAATTTTTTGGATATTTGTTATAAATTGGGTGAGTATATTTTATTTGATTGGATTTGTACCCGTTGTCTATATAGATATTTCCACAGTTCTAATTCATGTGGATTCATTTCAGCTTCAGGTTCAGAATCCCTGTCTTGAACAGGTTCATCTTCTTCTTCAGCTGATTTTTCTTCCTCGTTTTTTTCCCTATCTGTTTTGGATAATAACCCAACTCTACTTGATCAGGAGTAATTTCGTTAATTTCATTACTCTCATCGCTATTGCTTAAGTTAATGTTTATATTTTGGTGATAAAGTTGTGTGATGTCATTATCAGTTAAATTAAAACTAGAAATATTATTAGAATTTGAATTTACTGAAATGAGAAAAAACGAATTAATAAAATGAATTATTATATACTAAAGTAAATTAACTCGCCTTTTGTTTTGTTTAATCTATTATTTCCTTGAGGAGTTTTTATATCCTTCTGAAATAAAATAAGTAATATGTTATCCCTAATTCATATAAAAGCTGTTGCGGTTCAACAACTCGCTACACTCTAATGGACATAATTTTTCCCCATCAGAGTCTATACCACCTAAGTCTAGTTCCTCAATTGTTATAACCTCTCTTTTACTTATGTTCTTGGGTGGAGGTGGTAAATCTATTGATTTTGGTAGAAGTGGATAGTAAAATAATTCTTCATCAATTTCTACACAGTTTATTTGTATCTTATACATCTCTAGGTGGGAATGTTTTTTACCTTTTTAAAACGTAATGGCACTAGATTCTTAAAGTGAAAAGGTCTCTATAACCGAGTTTATAATATCTATCGAAAACTCTGTTTCCTATTACAATAGTTCCGCCCTCTCTATTTTCCTTTTCAAGCAAGTCTGATTTAAACTTCTCTCAAAGAATATTTTTTTTTTTACACTACGCATCCCTGTTTTGTTTAAAATTTTTTGCTCTTCACTTACATTATCATTATTATTAGGTTAGATTAGGTTAGGACGGCTGCCAGACTATAGCCTGGCACACTTAGACCTCTGTGGGTCCGTTGTGATACCGTGTGATCTCTATTTTTGGGTCCCCTATCCGTTAAGAGTCACCCTGTAGGTTGGTCGATCAGCAAGTCCCCCATCCGGAGGATTTAATAAAAGAGCTTAGACTCTTCAGGTTAGTCTGCGATATTTCGGTCAGGTCATTTATGAAAGGATATCCTAAGTGTTTCAGTCTAAGCCTGCATAGGGCTGGGCATGAACAGAGTAAGTGTTCCACCGTTTCTTCTTCTTCCTCATCCCTGCAGCTTCTACAAAATTCATTTTTAGGGGCTTTTAGCCTGCCGGCGTGTGCGCCAACGAGCCAGTGGCCTGTGAGTACTCGAATTATCATACCGCACTCAGTGCGGCTGAAATTAAGTAGTTCAGATGTTTTCTTATTGTTCATTGCAGGCCATGTCTGGTGAGAGATTCGGCACTGCGGTGTGTTTTGCCACTGAGTTTTGGCTAATTTGCTGAAATGGTTTTTAATAATTAGGTTGCAGGTAGCCAAAGGCATGCCAACATTCTCCTTTCCTGGAAGGAGAGGTATGGTGGTGCCTTGCCTGGCTAGCTCGTCTGTTATACAGTTGCCTACGATATCCCGGTGACCCGGAACCCATATAAGGCTGACAGTAAACTGACTAGCCATCTCGTGGAGAGATTTGCGACAGTCTGCTATTGTTCGGGAGTTTGTATTCGTCGAGTAGATTGATTTAATAGCCGCTTGGCTATCACTATATATGTTTATGTGTCTGTTCTGGGTGTTTAAACCCCTTAAACAGACGAGTGCTTCCATTATAGCATACACTTCCGCTTGGAAGACACTGCAGTGGTCAGAAAGTCTGAATGACTGCCTGATATCTAATTGCTCGGAGTATATGCCTCCACCTACGTGTCCGTCTAGTTTGGAGCCGTCTGTGTAAAAACAGATTGCGTCTATTGAGCCCGGTCGACCCCGATCCCATACTTCCCTGCCTGGGATCAGAGCTTCGAAGGGTGTGTGACTGTATTCACGGGTTTTGGCGGGATCAATTTGTCATGCTGAAGAATCTTAGCGTGACGCCCCGTATCCCTTAGCCGAATGGCTGCTGCTAAGTCCAGGCTCTGGAGGTTCAAGATCGCATTCAGCGCTTTGTTTGGGGTAGTTCGAAGGGCTCCACTAATACACAATGCCGCCATGCGCTGTACTTTGTTAAGGGGAGTTAAGGTACATTGTTTAGTAGATATAGTAGGATTGGCTTGAAAACCGCTGTGTATATCCAATTGACGATTTTAGGGGACATACCCCATCTTAGCCCGATTGCTTTTTTACAAGAGTAAAGTGCAATGGTTGCTTTCTTGGTTCTCTCTTGGTTGTTTAAGCCCCATTTAAGGCGCTTATCTAGTACTAACCCCAAGTATCTTGCGTGCTCGCTAAAAGAGAGATTACAGTTGTTTAAAGTGGGTGGGTTGAGTTTTGGGATTTTGTATCTATTTGTAAAAAGGACTAGTTCCGTTTTTGAGGGATTTACCCCAAGTCCGTTTTTTGTAGTCCATTCCGATAGTGTTTTTAGTTTTGCAGTCATAAGATCGCATAGCGTTTGTGGATACTTACCATTAAAGATGATAGCGACATCGTCTGCGTATGCCACTATTTTACAGCCTCCTCCTTCAAGAATCCGCAGTAGTTTATTTACCGCGATATTCCATAAGAGGGGTGACTCAAATGACTCTTGCGCACTTAGCACCTAGTGCAACTAGCGCGTTAAAAAACAAATTTGCCTAATTTTTCGATTTTTAACGCGCTAGGTGTACGTCTTCGCAAGAGCCATTTGTCAATTTAGTTCCTTGGGTTCATAGCTACATAATCACTGAAGACTTGATAGTGAAATTTTAATCGGTTCACAAGATATGGCCGTTACAAATAAATTTTGTATGTAAAACTTTAACTCACTATAATAGGTAAACGCGAGCTAAGCCAGAGAAACCCAAATGGGTTTTAGCTTATTTCGATGAGTTCTTTCCGCTCATGAAATCAGAATTGCGGTTACATTTTATTTTACATTTACATTTTACATTTTTTGAAACTCTAGTTCATCAAGACGATATACTACTACAGGTACAGACATGTGCTATACCTCGCTTAAAAGGTATTTTGAAATACTTCAACGCCTTTTTAACTTATTAACTTTAATGTTAATATTAGCACTTATGAAAAAGCTTAAAAAAACAAAAACTTCTGATATCAAATAAAAACCCCTCTTAACGAGGTCAAAAACTAGTGACGATCGCACCTTCAACGTACAAAACTTATATCAACTTTTGTGACGAAAAATGATTTTAGATGCGACTAAATAAGTACGCTACCAGTCTGTAGCTTTAGTAGTATAGAAGTTACGGTTTTCCGAATTTTAGCTATTTATAGCTGTTTTCCCGCTAAACTAGAGAGTTTTTCCAAAAGTGGTAGAACAAAAGTTTTTTATATCAATGTGATGAACGTCATATCAAATTTTCAAAACTTAAAAAACATGTTTTGGACAAACTGACAAACAGAATTAAATTTTCATTTTGAGAAGACGTAGAAAATCGTATTTTGGCTATAACTTTTGAACGGAGCGTCGGATTTTATCATATGACCCCTCATTCGACGGGTATTTTTAAAAGGAACACAACTAAAACATTGCGAGGGGGTATTTATCCCCACCGGCCCCAACAGCTTCAAATTTCCAAAGTTGCACTTTTTCACTTTCACCGCTCTCTCTCCCAAGCCAATTGATTTTCTAAAAGTCTTGGTATGCAATCCTTTAAGGTTTTGCAATACCTTTCGATTGGTGTATTACTCATTACGATCGGACTATCACAGCAGATTTTCAATTTTGCGGCTATATAATAGTAGTCGCCTTCGCACACTTTCCTGGTGCGCTTCGTCACTACATGGACTGCCGTCCATAGTGATAAATCATATACATATCTGAGTGTGGTGCTAAGAGAGGGAATGTTATGTGCACTTACATTTGGATCAAATTGTTGCTGTCGCCAAGCTTTAGGAACTGCCGACGCAGCCGCTTATCGCCCGCGTAAGGCGTGCGCGATCGGACTGCGTTTGCACTTAAAGAGTGCTAATCCTGCATATTCGGCATTGACATTGTTGCCGTTGGTACAGTGTGTACTCGATATATGTGCATACTACAGTGTGGGCAATCAGGAAGATGAGGTGCTACCTTGAAGGATACCGATTTGACGTTATAACAGACCATCTCGCCCTGAAGTGATTGAACTCAATCGATAACCCGACAGGCCGAATCGCACGATAGGCCCTCGAACTCCAACAATTCCAGTTCGTCGTCGCAGACGCTCTGTCAACGGCTAGAAACGCTCTAGCAGATGAATGTGACCAACGAACCGTGCAAGTGGATCAACGCAAAAATCAGTCAAATTTATCTGCGACAATGGGACCCAGTTAACCAATAAAGCCTTCAAAGCATTCTGAAAAAAAGCTGGAATGGAAGTGCAGAATACTTGATTTAGATTTAGATTGATTTAGATCGACCACACGTATTTTTCTCATTCTCGTTTTTCGCTTTGCCTAAAATTAAAGTTTATTGCCACAAGTTTTTCGGTTTTCTTGTTTATATATATTTAGAAAAACTATTCTAAAATTTCATGGCGCTCCCGAGTGGACTTTAAACTATTAATAATTAAGGGCAACAAGTGACAGTGACACAGTGAAAACACAGCAAGTGATAGCAAACTTGATTTGCATTCAAATTAATAAAAATACACAAAATTGTGTGTATCGTTGCCCGCGGCGAGTAAAAAGTTAAATACATAGCAGCTTTGCTCAATTTATCGTGCCGGTCGCGAAATACCCTCTTAATCCGCCAGTACTGCCGTTGCCAAGGGATGCCCTGTGACTGTTCGATGTGTAAAAGGAAAGTTGCAGCTGGATTAAAAGACCCCAACGCAGAACCCGAGGTATTTGTGTTAAAAATTGAAAGCTAGAGTTTGTTAACAAAACAATCTATTTGTTTCTTGTCTTGTGCTGAAAAATTGCACCTCGCTTTCAATTCTTGGCTCAGACGTATCGATATAGTAGAGCTAGTTGTGCATGCATTAATTATAATAAAAAGGAAAACATTGCAAGCTTACACATTTACAGAAAAAATAAATACAATTTATATTATATTTATTATATACATATACACATATACACATACACATTACATAACCCATTTGAACCGCCCTTGGATGCAACATTTAATTTGTGTTTTCTTACGAAAATTATTGCAATCACTGTCGCCCCCCACTACATTGTTTTAAAACTCGAAAAATTAATAGTTGGGAAAATTCATCCCAGCCGCTATACATAACCAATACATAGGCCCTCATATACAAGCAGCTGCAGCGGTGAATTTTTTCGTTTTCGTTTTCGCTTGTCCGCAGCTAGCAACGTTGTTATTGTTGTAGGATTTTGGTTTGGCGCGCTGACGATTAGCTGACCGTTAAGTAACGCGCTACCCTGCATTCGGTCGGGTATACTGATTTGCCGTCACCACTATTAATTTGATACTACGTGGTTTGATTTAATTAAATATTTTTCGTCGCTTTGTTGTGAATAATACAACATTTGGTAACAACATTTTCGAACAAATTTAATAATTATAGACAAAATTATTATTAACTCTCGTTGTTTTGTTTCGAAATTTGTTTCATCACCGTTCTAATTTGAATTATACTTTTTAAATTAAATTTATTTAATTTAATAAATTGTTGCTGGATATAATTTATTCTACATAATTATTTATATATAATTTTTTCGTGGCCTATATATATATAAATTAATATAAAAATGAGTCCAGATAAGCCAAAAAGTATTGAACTTCCTTATTGAACCTTAAAAACAAACTCAAAAAGCCAGTAAATAGCATCCGCCGATTAAATAATCGGCTAGAAGCCGGCCAGATTCCGATTCTAGAAGACGAATTAACATGTAGGCTAGAATTTAAATTATGTAATTAACAAGGCAAATCAATTACAAGAAAAGATAGAAGATTTAGATGATGGCGATGAGTTTGGAGAAGAGTTGGAAGAGCTTTCCATAACAACCAAGGCAAAAGTATTGTCGTTTATCTCGGCCTTGAAGACAGCTAGCGATACCAAAACTCTTGGGTCAGCTTCTGTAGTCCCAACTCGAGCTCGACTTCCGAATTTGGCATTGCCGAAATTCAGCGGCAAATACTCGGAGTTTAAAAATTTCATGAGCCTTTTTGAAACTCTAGTTCATCAAGACGATAACATTCCCGTTATTGAAAAATTTAATCACTTAATCTCTTCTCTTTCTGGTGAAGCTTTGGGGACTATCAAGGCCTACCAAGTTACAGAGAGCAATTATGAGAAAGCTTTGGTCAGCTTGAAAAAAGTGTATGATAACGAATGTTTAATTTTTATGAATAATATTTCAACATTGTTTAGTCTTCCGAAAATATCGCTACAGTCTGCGTCGTCTCTAAGGAATCTTATCGATACCGTGTCATCGATATACGGTTCTTTGTTATCGATAGGAGACGATACCAAGATTTCAAATGCAATGTTGATCTATCTCGTCTTGAACAGAGTCGACCCAGTGACCAAATAAAAATGGGAAGAACAGTTAGATAATGAAAGATTACCTCTTTGGTCCGATTTTAAAAAAATGTTAAATCGCAGATATCAGCATTTATCTGCTGAAGAATCGACGAAACCAAAGCTAGATAAAGTTAGGTCGAGCAAGCCACATAATCATAGCTCATTTACATGTTCTTCGTCCAACAGTAAATCCCAGCAAGGTTGTAGCTATTGCAATGCAGACGACCATATCCTAGCGAACTGTGGTCCGTTTGGTCGTCTTTCCGTTATGCAAAGGTTTGATTTTGTAAAATCTGCATCATTATGCATCAATTGTATGCGAAAGGGTCACACTGTCTCGAAATGCAAATTTAACAAATGTCGAGTTTGTGGACGCTCGCATCACGTTTTACTGCATAGATATACAGTTTCCGAGAACAGTTTAGCGTTGCCACCACCCCAGAGATTCTTACTCCTCCTTTAAATCAAGATCAGCCTTCCACGTCACATGTTATGCATGCGACATCATCGGACAGGGTGATTTTGGCCACGTCGATCGTAAGTGTACGAACCAAAAACGGTAAATATGTTTTGGCCCGAGCACTTCTTGACTCTGGGTCCCAAACTAACTTTATAACAGAGGACCTTGCTCACCGCTTACAGATCCGTAAAGAGGAGTCGTGTATCAACTTACTTGGTATTCTCAAGTTAAGAAAAAGGTACATACAGTGGTGAAGTCGCGTATAAATGGTAGTGAGTTCTCATTCAATTTTTGGATTTTAAAATCAATATCAGGATACCATCCTGACCAGTCTGTTGATATCAATGACTGGAAAATTCCAAAGAACCTACCTTTAGCGGACCCATATTTCTACAAGCCACAAAGAATTGATTTGTTAATAGGAGCAGAATCTTTTTTCGAATTATTAGCTGTTGGACAAATGAGACAAGGTCCCGACTTTCCAACTTTGCAGAAAACCCTCCTAGGATGGGTTGTATCAGGAAGATATAAGGCATCTTCCCCTACAGAAGTTGTGAAAAGGTTTAGTTGTAGTGAAGAGCTGTTAGTATCTATTGACAGCACACTACAGAAGTTTTGGTCACTGGAAGAAATGTCATCTCTAAAGAAATTTCTGTCGCCTGAGCAAAAGTTATGTGAAGAACACTACCGGAAGACTACTCAGGTTTTGCCACCAGGTCGGTTTGAAGTAAGGCTGCCGTTTAAATCTGATCCAAATGGGTCGGGCAACCAAGTTACGTGTCGTTTTCGATGCCTGTTGTAAATCGTCAACTCAGATCTCTCTAAATGATATTTTGATGGTTGGGCCGATAATCCAAGATGAGTTGTACTCAACGCTACTTCGCTTCCGGCTGCATAGGTTCGCCTTGACCGCCGATGTAAAGAAAATGTATCGCCAAGTGATGGTAAATGAAGCAGATAGGCAGTTTCAACTTATAGTGTGGAACAGAGACCCCTCTGAGCCCTTGAGATTATATAAGCTCAACACCGTAACATATGGGACTGGACCAGCCCCATTTCTGGCAATTCGGTGTTTAAAAAGGTTAAGCGAGTCTGCCAAACTTTCTTTTCCTAGAGCTGCGGAAGTTATTGGATCCGACTTTTATGTCGATGACATGTTGACTGGTGCTGCATGCGTAGAGGAGTTAAAGACTATTAAGTCTGAAGTGTCTCAGGTTCTTCAAACTGCAGGTTTTGAATTGACAAAGTGGTTTTTAAACTCACCTGACCTCACCGCATCTGAGAGCACAGCTAAATCCATACCCATCTCGGACTCAGAGTCTACAAAGGCGTTAGGAATATCGTGGTTGCCCAACGAAGATGCCTTTAAGTTCCAAATTGACAATGCTGTCATGGGTCTCCGAGCGACAAAACGGAACATACTATCGGTGACATCGAAGCTGTTTGACCCCCTCGGCTTATTAAGTCCAATTGTAATTAGAGGAAAGATCCTGTTGTAGGAACTCTGGCTCAATAAGTTAGATTGGGATGAGTCGATTCCAATGCATTTGGAAACAGAATGGAATATGATAAAAAATACACTGTCTAATTTAGAAGAAATATCAATTTGTGCATACCGATCCGATGTCACCGGTCCAATTACATACCTTTGCCGACGCATCCTTAAGAGCTTACGGAGCTTGCGTCTACATTCGTAGCAAAACTGCAGAAGGTTATAAAGTATCATTGTTGACGTCAAAGTCAAAAGTAGCGCCGCTCAAGACTAAGACTCTTCCAAGACTTGAGTTATGTGCCGCTCAACTTCTCGCAGATCTCTGTCACAGAATCAAGCCCCTATTAAAGGTACCTATCGAACAAATTGTTTATTGGTCGGATTCTGAAGTTACGCTTCATTGGATCCGGTCTCATCCGTCTTCGTTGTCCACATTTGTATCAAATAGAGTTGCGGAGATTCAAGAGTGGTCAGGTGATGGCGGCATGTCCCCACGAAACAGAACCCAGCAGATATCGTATCAAGAGGTTGTGACGTCGACGAAATCATACAGTCGATATGGTTTACTGGACCAGCGTATCTAACGGAAGGAGAAGAAAACTGGCCCCAAAATGCACACTTTGACCTAGATGAACAAGTCCTACTGCAAGAATCGAGGAAGACTGCGGTCGGGCTGACCGCTGCTGTACAAAATTCGGACTTGGTAGATGTCATCGAGGGATTTTCGTCCCACCTTAAACTGCTTAGGGTATTCGTTTATATGTTCCGCTTCATTAGAAAATGCAAAGACAAAAGTAAAGTATTTGAAAAAACTTTGTCACCCACTGAATATAATGAAGCCTTTTTAAAAATTGTCGAGGTATTACAAAAACACGAGTATCACGAAGAAAGGGAAAAGTCCGTAAAGGCTCCAGAGTTGGCCCAAGTCTTCAGCGATTGAATCCATTCATTCATGAAGAAAAGGGGACTTGGTGTCACTTTTCGTTGTTGCGAGTTGGGGGGCGACTCGCTAACGCTCCTATATCATACGATGCCAAGTTTCCATTGTTGTTAACGAAACGCTCCCAATTTGTGCAGAGCTATGTCCGGCATCTGCACCATTCTAATTTTCATGTTGGTCCACGAGCACTTGTGAGTCTCCTTCGACAGCGAATTTGGATCGTAAACGCTCAGGAGGTCTACAGTCAGACAGTTCGATCATGTATCCGCTGCTTCAAGTGCAAGCCTCGACTGATGACACAAATTATGGGAAATTTACCCGCAGATCATCTCCGTGCTCTCCGCCCATTTGCTATATGTGGCGTTGATTTTTGTGGCCCTGTCTATACAACACTGAAAATTCGTGGTAGGCCTCCGTATAAGTCCTACATTGCGCTCTTTGTTTGTTTCGCGTCCAAGGCGGTTCATCTAGAAGTTGTTTCAGATTTAACTACAGATTCCTTTTTATTGGCTTTTCAAAGGTTTGTTGGGCGCTGAGGATGTCCCCAAGTCGTCCATTGCGACAACGGGACGAACTTTGTCGGAGCCAGTCGCCACTTCGAGGCCCTTCGAGAGCGGATCGAGGAGGAAGCCGACGCGATATGCGAATTCGCATCAAGAAGCGGATGCGAGTTTGCGTTCACACCGCCTCGGGCTCCGCATTTGGGCGGACTATGGGAGGCAGGTGTCAAAACTGCCAAGAACCTACTCCTACGGGCGGTGGGCAGCGCGCTCCTAAGCGCAGAAGAGCTGGCGACAGTGCTCGTCGGAATCGAGGCGGTGATGAACTCCCGCTCGCTCGGAGCGATCAGCCAGGACCCAAGCGACGGAGAGGCGCTGACTCCCGGGCACCTGCTGACAGGCGGGCCGCTGCTCGTCACTCCGGACCCCGGACCAGGAGGGTCTCAGCTGCTTACGGCGATGGCGGCTTGTCTCGTCAGTCAGGCAAATGTTCTGGCGGCGATGGTCCCGGGAATATGTCCTGGGCCTACAAATTCGGGGCAAGTGGCACCAGGAGCAGCCGAACATCAGCGAGGGAGATCTCGTCGTCGTGGCCGAGGACAACCTTCCGCCCCAACAATGGCTCCTGGGGAGAATCATCGCCAGGCACGCAGGGGAGGACGGCATGGTCAGGGTCGTCGACGTTAGGACGGGCGCAGGAGGCGTTTTTCGGCGAGCCATCCATAAATTGGCGCCGCTTCCCATTTGTTGAAGCCTGAAGCGTTTAACGGGGCCGGTGTTGAGAGATTTTGAATTTGTACTTGAAGTTTAGTGTAAGTTAGTTTAGGACGAAGGCGGGTGCACAATAAAGTTCTCTCGCTCTCTGCGAATTCGCCCCGTCTTCGTCAACTGTCGTTAAGCTAGGCTCTAAAAACTTTGTTAAAATATAGTCGTGCAATCGTTGAAATTGATTTAGATCGACCACACGTATTTTCTCACTCTCGCTTTTCGCTTTGCCTAAAATTAAAGTTTATTGCCACAAGTTTTTCGGTTTTCTTATTTATATATATTTAGAAAAACTATTCTAAATTTTTAATATTATCTAGCTCCTGAGTGCAAAGTGTGCTTTCTGGTGGCTCCCTGGGGAGGAAGCTCGATAGAATTTCTTTGTATTTATTCCAGTTTGCCCGCCTGGGGCTGGCAAAGCTGACAGGCGCAGGTGACACGAGGGACAAAGTTGTCTCTAAAAACCTGTGATCTGAAAATGAGTGCTCGTCGGAGACAGCCCAGTTTGTGACTGTGCTTATGAGTGAATCTGATGCCAGGGTTATTTCTATGATCGTTTGGCACGTTTTTGTTATAAAAGTAGGGGTATTTCCCCTGTTACAAAGAAATAAGTTGGAATTTAGAATGAAATCGAATATAGACTCACCTCTGTCGTTGTTGATAGGGCAGCCCCACTGAGTATGGTGGGCATTTGCATCGCATCCTATCACCAAACCTTTCTTAAGCTCTTCACATTCCTGTACCAGTCCTCTGACTAGCGCGTCTGGGGGGTCTACCTTTTCAAAAGCCATGTAGGCCGATAGCATCCTAATAGAGCCGCTTTGCAGCTCCAGGCTTATTGCTGTGTTGTCTCCGTTGCTGTAATTGCGAAGCAGAAATGTACTAAGAAGCCCTTTGGCTAAAATGCAGGTTCGAATTTTACCTTGTTTGGGGTCAAGCATAAGCTTGTAATCTTTTGTTCCCAGTCCAGCAACCCTGCCTCCTGCTATCCAGGGTTCCTGAACTAAGACCACGTCGGCTTCGCCTGGCCTTCCATTTGTTTCTGGGGATCCTGTTCTCCGGATTTCCCCTGTCTAAAAGTCCAAGTAGGACCCGATCTTTGGTAATCTCGGCAAAGGAGACCGATGGCTGGATCTTCGATCTCTTCGCCGACGGACCGGGCAGCTCTATGGAGCGTTGCCTCTTTGCCTGAGCACCTTCTTGCTGGGGCTTCTCTAGCCCATAGTTAGGAAACACCGTCCTTGCCCACTCTACCTTCTTTAGCCATTCGGGCGAAGGCGTGGCGATATTGCTTCTGGCATGCGAGCGCAGGGTTTGGGCGGAAGTCCGTCTCTCTGCGTACGTGAACTTCTTCTTGACACCAGCGGGTGACTCGATCGACTTTGCTGCGCCTACCGCTGGTTTTGGCGCAGATGCGCACATAGCGGAGGCGTTAGCGACAGTCTTTCTGTCGCCCGACATCCCTAGTTTGGGATGGGGCCCCTTCTGAGCCCTACTGGTGCCTGCAATGGAACCGTGGTTCGTCTTTGCAGCGCCGGGTTTTTGTGGAGTTCCCGTCTCCGTTTTCTTGTTTGTGTTTTTATTTATTGTTTCCATATTTGGTCCCACGAGTCATTATTATTAACATCTACTTCATTTACTGGCGAGAATGATTGCTTGGAGGGTGACGACAAATCATCGTACTCATCATAAATTTGAAAATTAGCTGGTGGTGGTGTTGATTATGTTATTGCTTCTGTTGTTGTTGTTCCTTCTGTTGTTGTTGTTCCTTCTGTTGTTGTTGTTGCCTCTGTTGTTGTTGATTCTGAAATTAAAAATCATAAACAAAAGTTAACAAAAAAAAAAAAACAAGTTGTAAGCTGATTTCCAAATGTGTTTTTCATTGGAAGAATTGACGTCAATTGGGGCGACGTTAATTGTTCTATGTGGTCTTTTGTTGTATATATCAATTAATTTTTTAAACATATCAACCCACTTGTATGTTCCGCTAAAACTAAATTCACGCCACATAAGTTCCTTCAAACTTCTGTTGAAGCGTTCCACAATTGAAGCTTTTACAATTAAAAAAGGTAAAATAATGGTTAATTCCATATTGTCATTAACGCGTTTAATTGTTTGTTAAAAAAATCAGTTCCATCATCCGTTTGTAAATTCTTTGGTGTTCCACGTCCAGATTTAAAAATTTTTTCCATTGCCATTAAGACATCTTTAGAGCTTTTTGATTTTAATGCTTCTCCCCAGGCATATTTGCTAAAACAATCCGCAACAGTCAAAATATAAAAAAATCCTCCGTTATGCTTTGAATACTTTCCCATTTCCACTAAATCTGCTTGCCAAAGATCATTTATACTCTTTGTCACTACCCTTCGACGTTTAAAATTACGTCGACACGGAGCATGAATTTTATTAACAATACCCAACTTATCACTCATAGTTTTTGGTACTAGAACTTTCTTACTATTGGAGTTGCAGTACCTTCTATTTCAACTATCTGTGATTTTAAAACTGATTTCGGTTGAGTAACATATTTATAAACATAGTTCTCATCACTAGTAATCTTTGTTAACATATTGGTTAGAATTTAATCAACATTATCAACCCTCCCATTATTAACTTGAACTACATTTTCCAAAGAAGTTATTTTAGAAAGTCTTTGATTAAGGGATGTATTTATTTTCGTATTAAGGTCTCTCTTTACCGTCTCCAAGTTTTCATCGACATATTTTTTCTTCGTTGCATCCGAATAATCTATCGGGTTCCCACAATTTTTAATTCGTTTCTGTTGGGTATTCAGGTTTTCGTCGCCATCAATGTACAACCCCACAACAGTTTTAATATCTCTTTTTAAAATATCTGAATGCTCTTTTTCGTCTGAAAAAAGACCAAACTTGTCGACAGACATTTTGTTTATAAGGTAATTTAAAGTTTGTGAACCTTATTTATTCAATTAATAAGTTTATAATTTTAGCCTCTCGCAGTTCTTCTATTATAGACATGATCTCGTTATTGTGATTAGTGTTGCCAGCGCACAGTGGTCGGGCTTGTACGGAGCCGCGGCCATAAATACTTCTAGATGTGCTATCGCTATGAAATTTTTACCAAAAATCTAAATAAATATTATAAATATATGTAACAACAAGAAAGGAAGCTACCTTCGGCCAGCCGAAGCTTATATACCCTTGTAGATAAAAGAATACTCACTCGGTGCAGTTCCAGGGATTCCAGATTCAGCGTTTCGATTTATTTCAATTTTGTTTTTATGTAGTCAAGAATCAAAACGCCTACTTCCTACAAAGTTACAATGAATTTTCTTATATTTGTTTGGGAGCCTTAAGATATAGTGGTCCGATCCGGCTCGCTACGACATATGTACTACCTGCAATAGAAAGAAGACCTTCGGGAAAGTTTCATCGCGATAGCTTTAAAACTGAGAGACTAGTTCGCATAGAAACGGACAGACGGACAGACGGACAGACGGACAGACGGACAGACGGACAGACGGACAGACGGACATGGCTAGATAGACTCGGCTATTGGTGCTGATCAAGAATATATATACTTTATGTGGTCGGAAACGTCTCCTTCACTGCGTTGCAAACATCTGACTGAAATTATAATACCCTCTACAAGGGTATAAAAATTGGCCAGATCGTACCACTATATCCTATAGCTTCCATAGGAACGATTTTCTGAGTAGTTTCGTTTACATGAGAAGGCAATTAAAAATTCAATTTATGTAATATTAACAAGCTGGTTTGTTTACCGTACGTATTTACAAACTTAGAACTGCAATATAAAAATGTGAGAGTAATTACTAAACTCCACCCGCACCAAAAAAATTATAAAAACAAAACGAACAATGATACGATTTAATATCATTTTTTGGCCGAAGGACTTCAGTTTCATGTGCCGTTTTTTTTTTTAAATTAATTTTAGTATTGTATACTAGCTTTAATATGACAAAATAAAAAAAAAACAAGAGAGAACGCTATAGTCGGGTTGGTGTCCCGACTATCTAATACCCGTTACTCAGCTAAAGGGAATGCGAACGCTGTACTCGGGTTGGTGGCCCGACTAATAATCGTAACTCAGCTAAAGGGAGTGCGAGGGAGATAGATACATACATTTTGATTGCGTATAACTTTTTAATGAATGGTCCGATTTGAAAAATGTCTTCTACATTTCGATAGGTATACACAACAAAATTACATTTATACTTCTCGGAAATCTTTAAAGATGTGGGCGCAGGACCCATTTTAAAATTGTTTGTGGGCGATTGTGGGCGTTAGAGGGGGCGTGGCGCTCTTCTAAAATAAACTTGCGCTGCGTAGGAAGCCAAAGAATATGTGTGGGAAATCTCAACCTTCTAGCTTTTGCAGTTTCTGAGATCTCAGCGGTCATACAGACGGACAGACGGACATGGCTAGATCGACTCGACTAGTGCCCCTGATCAAGAATATATACTTTTTATGGGGTCGGAAACGCTTCCTTCTAGCTGTTACATACTTTTGCGCGAATACAATATACCCTTTTACTCTACGAGTAACGGATATAAAAAAATATAATCTATTAGTAATTCAATATTTAGTGTTGGAAAACTATTCACAATCACGAAAGACGAAGACAAAGGAACAGCACAACAAGTAAAAAGCGGCAAAAAATTTGTTTTTCGGCCAGTTCTGCCCTTGAAAAATTTATGAAGGTGTTAGTATTTTTACGATTGTGGGCACATCTGCAAATTTCTGCAGTCAATTTTAACACACATGTTACCTGAAACCCAGACGAAAAAATTGGCATACCAACAAATTGTGGAATTTTGTGGGATCATCGCTAAAACCTTAGCTAAACATAAAAAAGACGTTCACAAAATAGACACAAAACATGTATTATTTCAAATTGATGTAACGAAAACAATTTAACAAGTACGATTATTATACACATCTCGACTTATAGATAATACCTTCAACTTAAAAATCCATATCACAGAATATTAATTTGGACACGAAATATAAGAAATACACGGTTTCAAAGTTTAATGTTGCTGCGAAAAATTAGTGATGCGCCCAGTTTTGCTTTGCTACTTAACACGTGCTCACGACTTTAGGTCGATTTTTAGAAGGTACTGATATTTTTCCAGAAATGTCTGGTATGCCACGAAAAAGCTTGGGCATTTTAGAGAAAAGTTGCATACCCTTGGCCCATTTTAGGTTCCGTCGATTTTTTGAATTTTGGCCTATGGGCGCCACCACTGTGCAGCGGCCTTTGAAGCTATTAAAAGCTGCAATCTTTTAACTAATTATTTGACGTCATCCCAATAAATATAATTGGGTTTTGCTCGTTGTAGGGACATGTATCCAAATCCCTTTTTATTTGATTTTTTTTGTTTTGATTGAATTTTGGTGGATATAGCTGAAGGAGGTATATTTGCATTGCTCATGAACTTTTTAATAATGTTTGTTTACTTGTAACCACTAGTTCCTTTTATTCGCTTATTTGGATCAAAATCTATTCTATGTGAACTTGTCTCAGTAATGATATTTTTATAATTTTTCAAGTCTATGGCACTGAATTGTGTGGGTTTATTATGAATAACTAGCTATACCCGGAGAGACTTCGTTCGCTTAAAATTAGTTTGGAGTTAGGAAATTTGGTTTTATTTGCGCGTTTTTTGAAAACCTTTGTGTAAACAATCTTTGTGGAAGATCCTTCAAGAGAGAGAATCAGAAGGCTACTGGCAGGGCTATATAATAAATGAATGTGATCTAAGTAAAACTAGTGAATTTTTATACCTTCTATCAGTTACAATGTTATCAGTGCAATTTTAATTTGCGCACAAATGTACACCTGTTTGTAAATTGGAATTTGTTTTTTTTTAAATTTGATATTTTGAATGAAACGAAAACATTTGTACACACACGAAAAGATTGACATCCCATGCAAAAGTAGCGAAGTATTTTTTTATTATCCGATTCCACATTTGATTGATAATTATTAATTTTAAACTCTTCCAATTTTGCATTGGCTGAAAGGAAATGATTATCGACTTTCAAGTAGAAACTTAAACACACATTGTGTCTATGTATTGTATTGTACAAATCAAAACATATCCAAATATACATAAGTATTTGGGCAAAAGTTCGAATCTTAAAATATTTAACTTGGAAACATTTTGGCTTTGCTTACAGAATTTGTAGTAATTATACCCGTTACTCGTAGAGTAAAAGGGTATACTAGATTCGTGCCAAAGTATGTAACAGCTAGAAGGAAGCGTTTCCGACCTCATAAAGTATATATATTCTTGATCAGGGGAACTAGCCGAGTCGATCTAGCCATGTCCGTCTGTCCGTCTGTATGAACGCTGAGATCTCAGAAACTACAAAAGCTAGAAGGTTGAGATTTCCCACACATATTCTTTGGCTTCCTACGCAACGCAAGTTTATTTTAGCCGAGCGCCACGCCCCCTCTAACGCCCACAATCGCCCACTAACGATTTTAAAATGGGTCCTGCGCCCACATCTTTAAAGATTTCCGAGAAGTATAAATGCAATTTTGTTGTGTATATTTATACCTATCGAAATGTAGAAGACATTTTTCAAATCGGACCATTCATTAAAAAGTTATACGCAATCAAAATTTATATATCTATCTCCCTCGCACTCCCTTTAGCTGAGTTACGATTATTAGTCGGGACACCAACCCGAGTACAGCGTTCGCACACCCTTTAGCTGAGTGACAGGTATTAGATAGTCGGGACACCAACCCGACTATAGCGTTCTCTCTTGTTTTTTATCTTCTTCCATGGTGGAAATTAAATAAAGCTCTAATTTCTGCTACAAAATGAAAAATATTTTTTGAAAAATAAAACCTAAGCATTTGATCTACAGGACTGACTATTGATCGAAAATCATATTGATCGGAACAGCAGTTAAAGTTTTTAAAATTCAAAACAAATTTTAACTTAAATTTCCCTTTTCCCTTCCCCCTTCCGCACAGCACTACCCCTCCCCATCGACAGTTTTCTTGGCTGCTCCTCTCTCGGCCGTCGCTCTCTTGCCATCCGCTCTCTGGGTTTCGCTCTCTCGGCAGGCTCCCACAGAATGCAACGCAATAACTTAGGAAATCTAAATAAATTAAACTTAAAAAATTAAACTTAAGCATTTGGGCCATAGAATAACCATTTACCGAAAAATCATCTCGATCGGAGCAGCGATTTAGATTTTTTAAATCGAAAAGTTAATTTTAAATGTAGCCCCCAAATTATGGTGGATATCGAAATTTCTTTTAAATTTCTAATTAGGCCCTTTCAAGACCTAAAATTCTGCAAAATCAAAATTTCGAAATTCCAAACATTTTAGAAGTTAAGCTTAAGGACATTTAATGATTTTTCGCTCTAAATATGGATATTGGAGCTGTTTGGGGCCACTGGGGGGACATGTCGGACCTTAGTGGGCGCCTACGCCCCCAATGGAATACTGTGAAAAAATTTGGCTGCTCTAGCTCTTATGGTTTAGGCTGTGGTCGTATCCCCCTAAAAATCGGTCTTTCTTTTTATAATCTTTAGAGATAAACAATGTTATACTTGCATTCAGTATTTTCTTGTTTAATTATTCCATTTATACATTCGTCAAATACAATTTTTCCTGTTTCTTTGTTAAAAACTTTATCTTCATATAAGAAATATTTGTCGAATATATTTTTTTTTTCTCAAAATATTTTTGCTTTTATCGGGATAAGGAATAATTTAAAAAACGGGCGATTAAACTATCTCTGAAGGAATATGGGAAATTATCAAAATTTTATTGGTGTCTGTTTAAAGCCAAGTGGAAGTTTTGATTTTCAACAATTTCTCAGGCTTCACGTTTTTTAAATAATCATGTTTTAATAATTTTGGATTGAATAAACCTAGTCTTGTCAGTTGCATCCCTAATTTGATATCTTCTACGTATTCTGTAAAGTGTTGTAAATTAAATATTAAGACGCTGGCTTGTTGTTCCCTTTCTCCGTCTGCCTTTAATTTATTGATTACTTCAATTCCATTATTTATGACATCATTAATCATATTTAAATCGGTGTTCTGAATACTAGTATCTACTAAATTATTAATTTTTTCTTCCAACTCATCTTTATCATCTTGGTCTAATGTTCCGAATAGGTATTTATAAACTGATCCTACAATTTTGAATAAACATCTCTTACTGCGTTTTGCTAATGTAATTCCGTTAATTTCTCTTTTAAGTTTTTCTACTAGATATCGGATTTGTATTACGTCATTAAATTCATTAGCTTCTTTCAAAAGACTTTCAAAAGTTTGTTCAGTTTTTGTTATGTTTACACTTAGATAATGATATTCATAATTAATCGGGATATCTATTGATCCTTTTTTTAATACAAGATATCCATTTTGGGCCTTAATGGGATTTATTTCAATGCTCTCTCCGATTGTTAGTTGAATTATAATTGTTAGTATTATGGAGAAGGTCATTGTTTTCATTAAGTTGTTGTTGTTGGGTCCGTTCATTTTCTTCTGCTTGCCTGGAATTATCATCGTATTTACTTTTATTAATTTTCTTCTTCTTTTTAAATTTTGATTTATAATGAATAAAATTTCTTCCCCTATTTATTTCCTCAAAATGTTTTTCGTCAATTTTTCTTAAGGTTCCTGTCTTCTTAAATGGATTTGTAGTATTGGACTTTACTAAAGGTGCTTGTCTATATTTTGTGTATATTTCGTAATCATGACGTTTTTCATTAAGCTTTTCAATTTCTATTTCTATTCTATTTATTTCCCTTTCCTGTGTGTGTAACCAGGAGTTCCTGCATACATAAATATGTTGGCTGGTACTTGATTTGTAGCATTATGTTTTGTTTTATGATTATAAATATACAGAACTAATTCAAATTTGGTATACCTGTTTTCAAAGTCCGGTTCACTTCCTATGATTCTCAGCTTCTCATTTACCATTTTATGAAATCTTTCTACGTCCGATATACCGTTTTTAATTGTTGTTACTTAAATTTGTACTCTTTCTGAATTTAACCAATTGTGTAAAGCTACACACATAAATGCTGAATCCTTATCTGCTTTGATTTCTTGTGGTTTTCCCATTTCGTTAAATACTTTCATGATAGCTCTTTTAGCTTCTAACCAATCCCTACTTGTGACTTCAACTAAAGTAGCAAATTTTGAGTAAACATCGATACATGATAAAAATTGTTGGTTACCCACCATTTAAAAATCCATGACAAATTTCTCTCTTATATTTTGAATTTCTGGTGTAAGTTCGAATGTCAATTTGGTATTTCTATGTTCCGTTTTAGCAATGTTGCAAATTTCACATTCATTTATTATATTCTGAATTAATTTTTGATAATCAGGGAAGTAATATTTTTATCTAAACCATTTAGTAGTTTTTCCGATTCCTGGATGTAAGAGGTCTTTGTGTCGTTTCAATATTTTTTCTTTAAAGTCTGCGTATGTCAGTATGTCTTCAAGTCGTGCCGTACATCTTACTAATTTCGTCAAATGACTTGTGTTTATAATTTCCACATAAGCTTTTTGGAATATAAGGAAATCTGAATTGTTATGGAAACATATTGCGCTCTTCTTGGTACATACACAGAGAAAAAAAACCAAGAACATTGCACTTAAATCAAGAACATTCGTTCTTAAAAACCGGGTAAGCACAAATGTTCTCATTTCGAGTTGAATGTTCTCAATATCAGAACGAAGTGGTGTTAGCTAAAAATCCGACATTAAGTTCACTTCGTTCTATTTTCAAGTTGATTTTGTTCTTAATTCAAGAACATTTTTAAATCAAATGGATACAAAAATAAGTTCATTTGTTCTATTTTCAGCACATTTTGCTCTCAATTCTATAGCATTTTAAGTTTGATTTTAGCTAAGGATAAGAGTAATTTATAAGTAATATTAAAAAAGTAGTTGTCCAATTACACCTTATAAAGGTGCGGGTTGCACTTGACTTCCAGCTAGTGTGGAAGTTTATTAAAGACATAAGACAGAAAAAAAGTCTTAAAGTCTCAGACAAAACAAGAAAAAATATTTCTTGTTTTAAGAAATTAAATTTCTTAAAATTTAATTTAATTTCTTAAAACAAGAAAGGGTTTTTTAGAAAGCCACCATAAAAACAAGAAAAAATATTTCTTAAAACAAAAAAGGCGATTCTTGTTTCAAAGGTGGTTTGTTTCTTGTTTCAAGAAATTAAATTTCTTAAAACAAGAAAGGGTTTTTTAGAAAGGCACCTTTTAAACAAGAAAAATTCTTTCTTGTTTAAATTTCCTTTCAAGAAATTTTATTTCTTGATTTGAGAAATAATATTTCTTGAAAGAAAGTTTTATATTAACACTGAAACCCTAAAAATAAAATGTAACTTGTTTTTTTCTTTTGCATATTATATTTATTTAGATTTAAAACATTTAACACTTAACATTTAAACATTTTTAAATAACACATTTTTGACTCAAGAAAACATTATTATTACCCAAGGTCTGTTGAAGTTCATATGACCTAAGGTGATCCATTTTCTTCGCCTTTCCTCATCTATAAAAAAAGAGTTATTGGGATATCAATGATTTGTTTTTAGATAAACAACTTTTTTGAAATAATGTAATGTTAATAATAGCCAAAATACAAACACGTTGGACAGACGACCGAGAGAGAGGAACAAGACAGGTAGAAAATGAAGGGTTGAAAATCGAATTTCAGAGAGAGAGAGGCACGGGAGAGACACGTTCATACATACATATATATTTACAAACAGTCCTTTGCGCGAAGGGAGACCGAATGTAAGCAGGGCAGATCGTGTCAGTTTTAAGAAGGTGAAGAGAGAAACGTCGCGACGCGTAGGTCAAGCGAGCGAGAGAGAGGAGCAGAATATGAAAGGGTTGAAAATCGGGTTTCAGATCGGGTGAGCCGCGTACATGCATAGATATTTACATGCATACATAAGTATGTCAAACAAATACAACATATTTTTCTTACCTTAGAAAGTTTTAAAACAAAATTACAGCTTCGACAAACAAATTATTTGGCTGATGCAACTGCAGGTATTTTCACTCTGAAAAATAAATAAAATGCGAGTAATAAGATAAAGTTATTATATTATTTATGTACAAATGTATGTATGTACGTAGCTCTTAGCTAAAAAACAATTCAACTTAATTGATATAAGCTTGGTAAAGAGATTTGGAATTTATCCTTTAATTACATACATACAATTGTACGCGCGCTATACAAAAAATTATATATTTACATACCTTTGAATATTTGGAAAAAGGCTTCACCTCTTATCCGCTTGAAAATCACGTCCATCACTTACGAATTTTTTTTCACAACTGACGCTCGGGGGCTCAGAGAAGTCGGTAGCCGGGTAGTAGTCGGGCCGAGTAGGCCCTTCGTCCCACTTCGTTTTTCTTGTCGCTAACATTCGGCAGCCGAAGGAAGTCAATGGCTACTTTCCTATATTCTAGGGTCATTTCATTCATATATTCAAAGGTGATTTTGTCCTTAAATACGTACAAAAATGTTTTGGCTGCGACGGCAAAACAAACCTATGAGATTTTCATTTTTCTATTTTTAAGAAAAATTCTTTCTTGAATTTTTTCCATCAAGAAAGGTTTTCTGTATTCAAAGGACAATTTTCTAATAACAAGAAATTTTTTTTCTATTTTCAAAGGTAGGCCGATTCAATGGCGAGATTTCCAAAATTTAGAAATTAATTTTTATGAGTGTGGGCTTGGTTCATGAAGTGCTAGAACCAGTTGGGAATTATATATAAAGGGTCGCATTGGAGCAAAGGAAAATGGTCTAGTGCGTTCTAGGTGTCAAACGAAAACATCCTAACGCGTTCTAGAATATCCAAAAAAAATTTTAGAATGGAGTTTTGAATCATTTTAAGTTGAAATGCAACTTCATTTCGGTTCTTTCTTTAATCCCTTTCGTTCTCAAACTAAGAACATTTTGAGATATTATCGTTTTTGAGAACAAAATCGATTTGATTTAAGATACATGTGCTAAAAAAATAACGATTCCTTCTTATTTCAAGAACTTTTTAAGCTCAACTAGATTTTAAGAACCAATTCAACTTAATTCAAGCACATTTATAACATTTTGAACTTGAAAAAGGCCTTTCTATTTTTAAGAACATTTTCAACTCAGATGAGAACGTCAGAATTCTCTCTGTGTTGGTATTCTTTAATTATCTCTTTTGCTAAAGTTTCCGTCATTTCTTTATATATAATTTGAATTTTTAATTTGTGGAAATAATGCGTTACTTCTGTTTTATCTTCATCTCCTTTAATTACTTCAATTTCTCGGGAAAAATAATTAAATGGTCTCTCAGTTATAGAAATATAGTTCTTGTTATCTTCTTGAGCCTGGCTGTCTCTTCTAGTACATTTTCCTTAATATCATCTGTAAACATAATTTCTCCTATTTTGATCCTGGATAAAGCGTCAGCAACATAATTTTCTTTACCTGGCAAATATTTACTCTGATAATCAAATTCGTTTAATTTTATTTTCCACCGTTGTAGTTTCTTATTTGATTCTTTTATATTATTCAGCAAGACTAAAGGTTTATGGTCGCTTAATATTTCAAATGACCTACCGAATAAATATGATCTAAAATATTTGGTAGCCCATACGATTGCTTAAAGTTCTTTTTCAATAGTCGCGTAATTTATTTCGTGCTCATTAAGAGTTCTGCTAGCATAACAGATTGGTTTATGATTTTGTGACAGTACTGCTCCTATAGCCATGTTACTTGCGTCCGTTGTTAGAGAAAATGGTTTATTAAAGTCGGGATAAATTAAAATTGGGTCTGAGGTAATTAAAACTTTCATTTTTTCAAATGCTTCTATGTAAGGTTTGTCTTTAGTATTGATTGTGGCGCCTTTCTTTAATTTCACTGTCATTGGTTTTACGATATGTGCAAAGTCTGGTATGAATTTTCGATAAAATCCACACAATCCTAGAAATGATTTAATTACTTTTGGAGATTTTGGTATTGGAAATTTTATAATGGCACTTATCTTTTGTGGATTTAGTTTAATACCTGTAGTAGTTACTACCTGACCTAAAAACTCGGTTTCCTTTTTTATGAATTCACATTTGTCTAGTTGTAATTTTAAATTTGCATCACGTAATTTTTGAAATACCTTTTTCAATGATAAAATGTGTTCTTCCAATGAAGTGGAAAAAATTATAATATCAGCTAGATATACCAAACAATCTGTATAGATTAAATCTTCTAATAAATTGGTCATACATCTTTGGAAAGTGGCGGGGGCGTTTTTAAGACCAAATGGCATTCGTGTGTATTCGTAATGACCGTGTTTTGTTGAAAATGCTGTTTTAGCTATTGATTCTGGTTCCATTTGAATTTAATGGAATCCTTTGGCTAAATCAATGGTAGTGAAATATTGACATCTTCCCAATTTGTCTAATATTTCATCCATTCTGGGTATCGGAAATTTATCATTGATAGTGATCTCATTTAAATTTCTGTAATCCACCTGCAGGAAACGGAATCAGTTTTGGACCATTAAAATACTAGTTGGGTCAAGAAGGCTAACTAGTTCAAGTTATGTCCATTTCCTTGTAACGAAGTGGTCAATTTTTCATATGCTTGTCGTCGGAAACAACTAGTCCATTTGCTACTAGTTTTGCACTAGTGACTGTTAACCACTTTACGGTTATAGCTGTTAAGCTACACTAAAAAAAATATTTTCACGAAAGAACTAAAAATTAATCTCTAAACCATCAAGTGATTGGATTTCACTAGTACTTGACGATGCCTAACTTGACGCTCTCCTAATTTAGTATCCAATTAATAGGCGCGGTCCTTAGAGAATTTCTGATAATTATTATGTAATCAAATACGGTAAATGATAATTAAATGGAATTAAAACAAACTTTCTTTTTTTGAGGCAAGTCGCCCTCTCTGGGACTTGAACCCGGGACCTTTGGATTTGTAGACACACTAACTGATTGAGCCATACACGCATCACATTTTGTAATGCCCTAACCAGGTTTATGAATTTTAGTGTGAAATAATTCAAAAACAGTGATTTTTCACATATATTTTGTCTCGGATAGATTAAACTAAGTTTAAAACAGCGGTCGGCAGCGTCCTATTAAGTGAGCATAGGGAATTGTTCTGCCCATCCTCTGCTTCTCACGTATACTGTACTGCACACACACTCTGATGATCTGCCCAGTGCAATTTACTCATACAAATATTAAACAAAATATAATTGTATATGTGTGCCGACCGCTGGTTTAAAATTAAACTAAACCATCACAAAAAAAAACAAAAATCAAAAAAATAATTTACAAATTTACAAAACCGAGAACCCATTCAGTTTGAATGGTTTGGTGTTAAATTTTCCAAGACATTCACACCCTAGGCTATACTTTTGGATAATACGTGTTTCAGTTGCAACTAGTTAAATTCCAGTTGTCTTTCAACTGGGCTACCAATAAAATATTCGTAAGGTTTTTTTTTGTCAGAAAGGTACCAGTCCGAGATAAAATGCTTTTTTACTAGTTTTGTATTATTCATTTTTTCGACTAGCACAAATTTTGTAGACCCTTTGTAGTCCAAATGCAATCAGAAAAATTCTGGTTGCTTTATATTAGTTGTATAACTAGTTGTTTTTCAGACTAGTTCGCATTTTTCCTGCAGGGCCACTACTAATCTAAACTTCATTTTGCCTGATGCATCGCTCTTTTTTGGAACTATCCAAATGGGTGAACAATAGGGAGATTTTGATTTACGAATTATTCCCTGTTTAATCATTTCATTTATTTGTTTATTAACTTCTTCATCAAAGGTTTGAGGTTATTTATATGGCTTCCGACATACTGGGTCTTCATGTTTTGTTTGTATTGTATGTTTAATACACTCATAAAAAAAATCGATGAATTTCCGTTAAATCCAGAAAATTTTTTTTGAATTTTTGCCAAAGGTGACCTTGTCTTTGTTTCAAGCAGGGACCGAAAATAACTGTTATTGTAAATTTTTCTTACCAAAAAAATCATGCACTTAGAAGAGTACAAAAATTTTTTGAAATACACCATTATTTTTGTAAGCCATTGTAGTTTACAAATCCGTAATGATTTTTATTTATTTGATTTTTATAATAAAAGTCAAAAATAACTGTTATTTGTTGATTTTTATGTATAACAGTTATTCTCTTGACATTTTTGAAAAAATGAAATTATTAAAAAAACATGCTAACCGAGTTTTATATAACTTACAAAAAATCTTAAAAAAAAAGCCAACCGTGCATATTGTATAACTATATTTTTTTTAAATTTGTTTTACCCACAAAATCGCCATAAATCAAGTTTGAGTTTTATTTTTGATCACGACGAATAACGGTTATTTGACAACTTTTATTATAAAACTCAAAAAATAACAGTTATTCTTTGAGTTTTACTTTACAAATCAGAAAATAACTGTTAAAATGTGATTTTTAACAAAAAACTCATAACAGTTAGGGTCCCTGGTTTCAAGAAATGGTTTTTTTGAAAGGCACCTTTGAAACAAGAAAAAATATTTGTAGATACAAGAAATTAAATTTCTTAACACAAAAAATGGTCTTTAGAAACCCACCATTAAAAGAAGAAAAAATATTTCTTGAAAGAAGAAAGGCGATTCTTGTTTCTAAGGTGCTTTCTTTCTTGTTTCAAGAAATTAAATTTCTTGTTTCAAGGAAGGGTTTTTTAGAAAGGCACCTTTTAAACAAGAAAAATTCTTTCTTGTTCAAATTTCCTTTCAAGAAATTTTATTTCTTGATTTGAGAAATAATATTTCTTGAAAGCAAGTTTTATATTAACACTGAAACCCTAAAAATAAAATGTAACTTGGTTTTTTCTTTTGTATGTTATATTTATTTACATTTAAAACATTTAACACTTAACATTTAAACATTTTTAAATAACACATTTTTGACTCAAGAAAACATTATTATTACCCAAGGTCTGTTGAACTTCATACTTCAACTTCAACTTCACCTTAGGTCGATCCATTTTCTTCGCATTTCCCCATTATTGGGATATCAATGATTTGTTTTTGGATAAACAACTTTTTTGAAATAATGTAATGTTAATAATAGCCAAAATACAAACACGTTGGTCAGACGACCGAGAGAGAGGAGCAAGACAGGTAGAAAATGAAGGGTTGAAAATCAGAATTTCAGAGAGAGAGAGTCAAGGGAGAGACACGTACATACATACATATATATTTACATACAGTCCTTTGCGCGAAGGGAGACCGAATGTAAGCAGGGCAGATCATGACAATTTTAAGAAGGAGAAAAGAGAAACGTCGCGACGCGTAGGTCAAGCGAGCGAGAGAGAGGAGCAAAATAGGAAAGGGTTGAAAATCGGGTTTCAGATCGGGTGAGCCGCGTACACGCATAGATATTTACATGCATACATAAGTATGTCAAACAAATACAACATATTTTTCTTACCTTAGAAGGTTTTAAAACAAAATTACAGCTTCGCCAAACAAATTATTTGGCTGATGCAACTGCAGGTATTTTCACTCTAAAAAATAAATAAAATGCGAGTAATAAGATAAAGTTAGTATAGAACTCTACACTCACAAATTTATGTACAAATGTATGTATGTACGTAGCTCTTAGCTAAAAAACAATTCAACTAAATTGGTATAAGCTTAGTAAAGAGATTTGAAATTTATCCTTTAATTACATATGTACATACAATTGTACGCGCGCTATACAAAAAATTATATACATATTTACATACCTTTGAATATTTGGAAAAAGGCTTCACCTCTTATCCGCTTGAAAATCACGTCCATCACTTACGAATTTTTTTTCACAACTGACGCTCGGGGGCTCAGAGAAGTCGGTAGCCGGGTAGTAGTCGGGCCGAGTAGGCCCTTCGTCCTATATGAATTTTTTCTATATGAATTTTTTCCATCAAGAAAGGTTTTCTGTATTCAAAGGCAAATTTTCTAATAACAACAAATTTTTTTTCTATTTTCAAAGGTAGGCCGATTCAATGGCGAGATTTTCAAAATTTAGAAATTAATTTTTATGAGTGTATATTGTATTCGTGCAAAAGTATGTAACAGCCAGAAGGAAGCATTTCCGACCCTATAAAGTATATATATTCTTGATCAGGGTCACTAGCCGAGTCGATCTAGCCATGTCCGTCTGTCCGTCTGTCCGTCTGTCAGTCTGTCCGTCTGTCCGTTTCTATGCGAACTAGTCCCTCAGTTTTAAAGCTATCGCGATGAAACTTTCCCAAATGTCTTCTTTCTATTGCAGGAGGTACATATGTCGGAACGAGCCGGATCGAACCACTATATCTTATATCTAACTTTGAAGAAAGTAGGCGTTTTGATTTTTGACAATGTTAAAACAACAAATTTTAGATGAGGATTGGTAGATAGGAACCTAATGGATAAGAATTCCAATTTTCAATTATTTTGATCCGCTATCCGAGTAATCTGCTGCAACTAAAGAAAATCTTCCCTTCGGTGGTTTTTGAGAAAACTTTTTTGATGACAATAATTTTTGTGTTAACCTTCAAGAATCTTTGGATTTTTACCATTCTTATAAGCTAACAAAAATCGCGATTAAAATTTTCAAAAAATTAGTTCAAGACTTTCCAAGTCCGACAACACCGCCAATTTTTTACAGTTTGTGTGTCCTATAACCATCTATTTTATATAAAATATTCATAATTTTTCGAGTGGTGCAACAGTGTTAAACAAACAAAAAACTGAAGAATTTATTTCTGGAAGGGTAGGAATAGAGTCAATGAAATATATTTGGCTTGTAAATAGTTAGTTCTAAGACCAGAATTATTATCAAAGAGTAAAGTTTTTAATATAATGGGTCAAAAGTGGTCCACATTAAAAAATGATTCGCATGTATTTGCTTGTAATTGATTTAATAGGGACCCAGTCCCAGTCTAGTCCCCACAGCTTCGAATTTCATATCCTCCCTGGACAGAGATTTCATAAGAAATCCATTGAGCATGGTTGACCAACAAATACTTTAATTATGTGATTCTAAAGAAATAGCGGTCCAAAAGGATTATTTAATTTGCGATCCTTTCTGCATCGTTGTTATTCTAAAAAGCAAGATAGTAATTTGTTGGCGATGCTACGATGCTGCTCGTACGATTCTACGATGCCTAGTATACTCGGCATCGTTTGACACAATTACATTATTACAAAAAATTTTCGTGGCATCGCCAACTTGATAACGTTTACTCGTGGAATCGGCATCGTATCGTGAAGGACTCTATTACATACGCAAAGCTAATTGTTTTGATGATAGCAGTGGCAGCAGTACTCTGTTGTTCAAGGAGGACGACTATTTTCACACCAGCTACACCAATCACGACGGTCACACCAACCGTGGCTCCACATGCCACCTTCGCACCTACCAACGCTCCACTATGGTCGGTAGTTCAGTCTGAGGGGGGAGGAGTTACCACCTCGGCATATACCCTCGGCGGTCCCCCGCCGAAACCCTTCGGCAGTCCGCTAGTTGGACCGCCCCATCACATACCCCTAGTAGCCCACCAGCTAGAAGAATGTCAACGCAGCACTAAGTATTGGGGCCACTCCAGAGTCGTGGCCCGATACACATCCGCTCCAATGACGGCCGTCCCGCAAGATCAGCACTTTTGTAAGCCATAAATAATTGAGCTCGAAATACAACTTCACTTTGAATTTTACCATTGAATCAAACAGACGTTTAATTTGGGCTAAGTCCGCCAACTCCCTGCAAAGAATATTCAAGGACCTACGACCATTATTGGCAACTCGTGCGTGTGATTTTCTTTTCATTGTGTTTGTAAATGCACTGCCATAAGGCTGTTTTTAAGCACCCCTGGATTAGATCGTGAAACTCACGCAAAAAAACGCTAACGCACTCAATAGTAAACATAGGTCGATTAAAATCACTAACTAACAAAAAGGGAGACACGCCCTATAACAATCGCATAATGCAAATTGCATTAAAAATGCGTACGTTTCGAATACAACAATTAAGTAATTAGCTGTTGTTATTCACGTCTGAAAAACTTGGGAAACAGATTGTTTCCAAACAGACAACCAATATAGCTTTCACACACTTTAGAAGTTTAGCGACGAAGCTTTAACGTAAGTCACACTTATAAGTATGTAATGCTTAATTACATATTCCTAGATGTCGTATAAATAGAAGTTTCGACGCTCAGCTCTCATCCTCTTCTCTGGCTGATAAGGTAGCGTTGACGACCTACCGAAATTTGCAAATCCCAGAAAGACCGAGGTTCACTCCTCACCGAGTGCAGTGTGTTGAAATGCTAGACTGTTGAATTATAAACTCAACTTCTAAAAATGACCTCGAGTTCGCTAACGCAATCAATATATTATTTATATGTTTTTATTTTTGGCTGAAAAAGAATCATTTTACTGTTGATGCAGTTGTTTACATTTCCTCTTCAAATAAAAGAATTAAAGTTGGTGTGTGTGTGTGTGCATTAGGGCGGTCCAAAAAATGAAATTCTTTTCTCACCCCTTAACATGGTATATTAAAGTATGCAAAAAATGTATGTGAAAACAAAAAATTTTTTTCGAGATTTAGACTTTGCGAAACGTCTTCAAAGTTTGCTTTAAAATTACTCATACGACATGTATAACAGTTCGAATTTGGTCGAAAAAAATCGCTCTCCCATGTCTTGTCTTGTCAAATTATGAATTTCTTTGGAATAATTGTTAAAAAAAAAGGAGAGCAAAACATCAACTGAATTGTTGATATCTATGCCACCTTGATCAGAAAAACTTTTTGATCGAAGGCAACACTGCGTATGGGTGATAAACTTTGAAACCAATTCGCAGACCTTAAAACACGATTTTTTTTTAAATTGTCTTTTGGTATACCTTGAATACCACAATGCGCACCGTATAAGCGGGTGAGAGTAGGACCTTAAAAATTTCCATACAAATGTGGACCGCCCTAGTGTGCATGTTTTATTGAGTATAATAAATGTTTGGGTACAAATGTTATAAAATTTATAAATATTACAAAGTGATAAGTGGACTAAACAATTATATTTAACTCTAGTTGCAGGGAATCATTGCTTCTTTTTATAACTCGATATTCCTTGTCCTTGAGCAACTTCAGATGACCATCTTTCATAGTGTTATATCTATTAGGTAGATATAGAATATATTTATCAAGTTCCAAGGCAATGGAGTCCCAATAAACAGTTTTCTTCCTCTGCGCATTGATAATTGGGTAGCTGACTCAGCAACTGGGCCAATGGATACCGCTGGGTCCGGTGGTGTCCCTGTTTCCGGAAGTCATGATCTGAAAAAATCTTCAGAGCCGGCGGAGTTACCAAATTCGGGGCCGACCGTACCAGTAGGTACCGTTTCGGGCTCGCAGCCAAGTGAGGTTCAGACTGCTGCTGGGGGGCGTAAGAAACTTTCAGTTGTTCCACATAGAAGCAATTATTTGTTTCTAGGTTCACCTTAGATACCAAATCTGAGGATGTTTTGGAATTTATACGAGAAAAATTCCCATCCGAGGACATTGCAGTGGAACCATTTCGATTTTGGTACGCCCGCAGGATATCGTCTTTTAAAATATTTGCTCCGCCTGATGTGTTTAATGTACTACTTTCTGAAAGCTTTTGGCTTAATGATGATTTGGTAATAAAAGAATTTGTTCCCAATAAACCGAGAACAAATAACAGGCCTCCCAATGTGCCTAATAATGGCCTTTTAGAATTATCAATACAGCAAGTAAGCTTTATACGAAATTCATTAAATAGACAATTAGATCTAGTCTTTGTTTTAGACCCGCATGAAGTCACTGTAGCTAGAATTGACGCACTTGTTGTACCTGAAGACCGATATCATCCAACGTTGGAATTGACAATTGGCCTCCCCTGTACTGATACCCTTTCTCCTTTAGTTCCTCAAACTAAAACGAGATGCTTTCGAAAATGTGACTATAATAAACTAAATTACATGATTTCGCAATATAATTGGACTGATTTGTACAATTGCATGGATATTGAAAGTGCAATTGAACTTTTTTATAGCGTTTTAAACACGTTTCTTTGCGAATGCGTTCCTGACAGGCTTCTTCCAAAGCTAAACAGGCCTCCTTGGTTTAACAATGAGCTTCAAAGACTTAAAAATCTTAAATCCAACACTTATAAAAAGTATAAAAAATCGGGTAAGCCATCTGATTTTTCGAAATATGTGGTGGCTCGTTCAGATTCTAATGTTCTCAACAGGCATTGCTATTTTATGTATTTAAATAAATGTAAACTCGAATTTTCAAATGATCCGAAGCAGTTGTATAACTTTGTTAATGCCAAGCGTAAGTCTTCGGCATTGCCTTCATCGGTACGTTTAAACTCAAAAACAGCATCGTCGGATTCTGAAATTGCGGATTTATTTGCAGAATTCTTCCGAACTACTTATAGTTTGGCTTCTTGGTCAAATTCTATCTACCCTAACCCCTTAAATGGGGCAAATTGTATTTTTACCCCTGTAATTACCGAAAGTTCTCTCTTAAAGGATTTAGCAACAACAACGCCAACGTATTCTCCCGTATTCTTTGTAAACCGATTCTTAAACTTTTTCATTTGTCTATTTCATCATCAGTTTTTCCAACTATCTGGAAGGACTCTTTCATTATTCCACTCTACAAAAAGGGTGCGCAGGTGGATGCCCAGAATTATAGAGGTATTTCTAAATTGTCGGCAATTGCTAAAGCATTTGAACGTATTATTACTTCTCATTTGCAACATTTATGTTCCTCGCTTATATCACCGTGTCAGCATGGTTTTGTTAAGCGAAGATCAACCACCACCAATCTTCTTGAATTGTCATCTATTGTAATAAATGGTTTTAAGAATAAAATGCAGACTGACGTAATATATATAGATTTTAGTAAGACCTTTGACTCTGTTAACCACTCTCTCCTTTTATTCAAATTAGATCAGCTGGGGTTTCCATGTAGTCTATTAACTTGGATTTCAAGTTACTTGAATGGTAGGACTCAGAGGGTTATATTTAAGAGCGCTGTTTCTAAGATAATTTACGTGACATCTGGAGTTCCTCAAGGTAGTCATTTAGGCCCTTTGCTGTTTACTTTGTTTATAAACGATCTTCCTACTATCGTAGCACATTCTCGTGTACTAATGTACGCTGATGATGTTAAGCTTTGTTTATCGTATAAAGATATAGGGTCAGGTTTCAACTTACAGTCAGATATTGATTATTTTCAGGGATGGTATGAGTACAACCTCTTAAATTTGAACTGCCTTAAATGCAACGTTATGACTTTTTATAGGGGTACTCCTACGTTTATTAGTTATTCTCTTCAAAATGCTTCACTCGACCGTATATATTCAATTAACGATTTAGGTGTTCTACTCGACCCAAAACTTAAATTTGACTACCACATAATGGCCATTGTCAACAAAGCTATGAGTGTTCTTGGGTTTATAAAGCGTTGGTCAAAAGAATTTCATGACCCTTATACAATTGTGGAGTCCACAATTTTAAGTGCACATCGACCGTATTAAGTCGGTACAAAAAAATTTCTCCTTTTTGCCTTCGTAGTTTGAATTGGGATCAAAACGTAAGGCTACCTCCCTATCAGAGTAGATTACTATTGCCTAATTTACGTACATTTGAAAACCGTAGAATAATGCTTTTATGCAAAATCTTCTGTCTACTGTTTTTATGCACAATCTTATAGCAGGTGATATCGATTCTGTAGAACTGGTAAACCGTTTAACTTTTAATGTTCCCGTTAGACTAACACGAAATTATTACCCTCTTAATTTGCCTCGATGTACATCAAATTTTAGTCTGCATGAGCCCTTTCGCGTTCTTTGCACAAATTATAACAATCTTTATCATTTAATTTGCACTTAAACATCTAACGCTATCTTTAAAACCAAAATATTATCCCATTTGCTTCAATCTTAGTTTTAGCCATTATAATATTTGTGTCCCGTCTCTATTTGTTTCATGTATTTTCCCCGCGAACTCGCATTTTTGCCCTAATTGATAAAGGGTCCCGCGCGTAACAAGCACGTGCTTGGTATCGTTGGGCCACTTGTTTGTACTTCTCGTAGTGCATCAACGTCCATCATCAAATTATTGTTTTCCACCTTTTTTGTTTTTCCAACCTTGTTGTTTAAAAGTCATTAAATCAGTTACTTTATTTTAATGAAAGCACTAATTTAATGCACAGGTGTCCATAATTGTATGTTCCAAAACGTTGTACCTGTTTATAGTTATATTTGATTTCATCCCATTTTCTTTTGGTGGTTGTAAGTTTCCAAAACTATCAAAATAGAATATGCTGTTTTTGATTTTGTGGTAAGCTACCCAATGTGTACCCCTTGATTTCGAGTCACCCAAGTTAATCACTCCACTCTCATTATTTTTAGGTAATTTAGGGAGAGAATCTCTTATAAACACTCCCTTAAAATACGGTATATTTCTTTGAGCCAATTCCATTATATCTATCTTTGTTAATGCTCCTTTGGGTAGCTGACCAATTAGTTCTTTTATTTCTTCATTCTCCCACCACGAGTGTTGTATGGTTTCAGGTATAAGCTGTTACCATTTTTATGGGGTTTTAAGTATAGACCTTCACCCACGGAAACTTGTTCCATCTTTCGGTTGTATCTTTTATTTTCTTTTAGTTGTTGATTAGCAATTTTTGCGTTTGTTATTAATTTTGCAACACCAGAAGTTCCTGAAGCTAAACAACCTATAGCACTTAATGCAGTTAAGATGGGTACCAGTGGTAAAAAAAAACCCCCCATTTTGGGTACAATAATTATTCGAGGAACTTTCAGTAGCAACTTAGACTTTTGATACAGGTGGTTACGTGGACTAGCTCTACGGCCTGACTAGTCAAAACGTGATGATAAAGTGTCGCAACACCCCTTTCTTTTGTCTTATAAATTTCTCTATCACACTCTTTAATTCTTATTTCATTTCCTCATGACGCAATTGGGTTACGAAGGAAAGTAATGGCTCCCAGTTCAATAAAAATTGTCGATTTTTTATTAGTATTTGGAAACAGTTTCCGTTAGAAAAGAATTTATTAAAATAATTAAAATAAAGTTTAATAATAATAAAGCAAAATAAATATACAGTTAGCTTGTATTTATTATTATTTCAAAAACGATTCAACTGAGGAAAAAGAAACAAAAACAAAATAAATACAATTCGTTAGAACAACACATTTATATTTTTAGATTTTTTTCTCGTAAATTAGTCATTACTATTAATTAGTTACAATGCCTTTACGACATAGTACCGAAGATGTGAGAGTAGCAGCAGCCAATGAGCGATATCGCTGCAATATTTGCTCCCAAAATATTGAGTTTCAGGCTCAACTTTATATAACCTCTTGTAACCACGCGTTCCATCGCGCTTGTTTTGCGGCTCGATTAGGAAACAAGAAAGTTTGTCCCATGTGTCAAGTAGGTTTAAATTCTTCAGGTGCAAGCTTAATAGAAGAGGAAGGTGCAACTGGAGGCAGTGAATAAAGAATAGACCTAGGTGGCGGAAATGATAACCGAGCAGAGTCAATTTATCAACCAGGAGTTTCGAATAGCAATAGTCAGGAAACACTAGCGGCCAACCTACAACAGGTCATTGGACAGGCGATCGCTGGCGCATTAGCGGAACAAACAAATCGACTATCTCAAACAATCGAAGCTAGCCTTCAGAGATTAGGCATGCGACCTGAGGGCGAACAATCTTTGAATAGCCAAAAGGACGCTCAGCAAAGCTTTGAGCAAACACCACTAGTGGGATTAAGTCAAAGTAGAGGAAGAAACGTCAACAGGGAATTATTTTCACAGTCAGAAGTTCAACCTCAATCAGATTTGAGACCTGATCGTATAGGTCAATTAATCGCGAACTGGAAAGTACGTTTTTCAGGACATTCCTCAGTCCCAGTAGACAAGTTCATTTATCGTGTGGAAGCCCAAACGATGCAATCTCTGGATGGGAATCCAGCGATAGTCGCACGTTACGCAAGTAACTTATTTGATGGAAACGCTAACGAGTGGTTTTGGCGTTACCACAAGACAGTTACGGAAGTGACTTGGCAGGGACTAATGACAGTTCTGCGAGCACAGTT
Organism: Drosophila takahashii; assembly: GCF_030179915.1. Taxonomy (NCBI): domain Eukaryota; kingdom Metazoa; phylum Arthropoda; class Insecta; order Diptera; family Drosophilidae; genus Drosophila; species Drosophila takahashii. Next base: position 1,666,144 of record NC_091679.1, on the reverse strand, counting down.
TCAAGATGGCAGAAGTGACCTTGAGATTCGTTCGGCAATGGCTCAGAGGAAGCAAAAGACCAATGAACCCTTTGACAGTTCGCACGACTCAATCATTTCGCTGGCAGATAAGTTAGTAAATCCATTATCAGAATCAGCAATACTTGAAATACTGAGGGCAAATCTATTACCTGAGGTACAACACGAAATACTATACGTTCCAATTACAAGATTCTTTCAGTCCGTTACGAAACTTAACGGTTCAAATCCTCGACAACCGCCTAGACGACAAGTTCAGGAAATCCATGGCTTTACTGAGTCAGATAACGAATTGGAGGAGGGTAATTTAGATGAGGTAGAGTTAGCGGCTTTAGATGGGCCTTGTTGGAATTGTGGTGTCTCTGGACATCGATATCAGGAGTGCACAGGCGCACGGAGGGTGTTTTGCTACGGATGCGGAAAGCCTGCTTTTTCATATTTTAGTCAGTTAAACATTTCAGGAGTTATGTTCCGGTTCTGATTCAGAAGATGTGGAAAATACTTTGCAGTTCACCCAAATGGCTGACGTGCTAAAATGTATTATTTGCATTGATAGGCCGCAGGACGTAGTTTTCCTTCCATGTTGGCACTTCAAAATATGCTTTGAGTGCTTCAAGAATCTGGAACAGCGTTCAAAAAACTCTCTAATGCTCTGCCCGAACTGCAGCCAGATAGTTGAAAATCATTTACAAGTATTTCAATAAATTGTTAAATAGACCGCAAACAAAAATTTTTTTTTCTAAAAAATCGCGCGATTTTTTTGAAAAAAAATTTTTGCTTGCGGCGCTTTTTCTCACTAAATATACGCCTCCGGATGCTATCTTAAACACAAATTCTGCATTTCAGTGACACTTGAAATTTTTTTAATCTTTACCAGTGGTAAATGGTGTGAGGTGTTCATTAAATGGTTGTATAAATAGTACTTCAGTACTAACTTAGTTGTTTAACTTAATCAAAATATTACATTTATTTCAGCCAGGCCGACTGAGACTTCTTGGGACCAGAAGTGTTGCGCCTGCGTTTGTCATATTTTATTTTTTCTTCTCATAGTTTTTGATATAGTTACCCGACATAAAAGGGGTGACGACTTAATTCCGCCGACATAATTCCGCCGTTTTTAAACGACATAATTTCGCGCGATCTTATGACGTTTGAGAACGTCATAAGTCCGCCGCAGAAAAAACGACATAATTTCGCCAGCCGCGGAATTATGTCGCTGCTAAGGGACATAAGTTCGCGCGAAATTATGACGTTTAAAAACTACTTGTGGCGGACTTATGTCATTTTAAAGTGACATAAGTCCGCCGAGGAATAAACGACATAGTTTCGCCAGCCGCGAAATTAAGTCCCTGCTAAACGTCATAAGATCGCGCGAAATAATGTCGTCTCTAAATTTGATATGGCGAACTTATGACGCTTTAAAGTGACATAAGTTCGCGGCAGAAAATCGACTTAATATCGCCGGCATATGTATGTATGTAGGGTGCATGTCATAACGCCCGGTGTCATAACGCCCGTGGGCGTTATGACACACTCAAAAGTTTCATAGGGCCCGTGGGCCTTATGACACACTTCAAAGTGTCATAACGCCCTGCAAAAAAATTAAGTTGGCACATTACAGGGCCTTTAAAATGTCCGTTGGTTGAATATCCTTGTAAAAGTCCTTCCTATCCTAAACTTCGATCTGTGCTTATAAAATCTAAGGGTTGACATTATCCTTTTTCTTGATCCTTTCGCTTCCCTGGCCTCTTAAACCCATGGGTCAGGATGTGTGCCTTGCATTTTTGCACAGTGAGAGTCCTTTAAAACGCCGTAAAAGGATCCGAATGGTAAAAACAACTTCTGGGCTCATATTTCCTAGTATTAGCATATGATTGACCCTGATCCTGCCCTTAAAATATTGTTTTTCGCACAGATATGGGTATTGGCATTTAACATTCTTTTATATAACCGTTTTTAGTTAAAATTAAGTTATTTTAACGATTTAAGGATACAAATTTAGCAATATGCCATCTAGACAACTGAGGCCTAGCGGATTTAGCAAAAAAAATGAGTCAAATCGGTTAAGTCTTAGCGAAATAGTTAAATACAACACAAGTGTGCCAAGAATTTTGTTCGGGCAGAATAGGCTCATTTTTTCGTTTTTGAGTTTTAAAAAATTAGTCTTAAGAAATATAAATATGAAACCAAATTATTTAAACAGTAAAATGTGTCCTTTACATAAACAAATTTTTTTAAATTTTTGTATTCATATATTAGTCGGAGAAAATTGAACCTAAAGTCCAAGATGCCAAGTGTGCCAAGAATTAAGTTCATCACTGTATGTTTGGTATACTCATTTTATTACGATATTATTTCGCGCGAACTTATGTCACCCACCGCGAAATTATGTCGGTTTTTCCTCGGCGGACTTATGTCACTTTAAAACGACATAAGTTCGCCATAAGTAGTTTTTAAACGTCATAATTTCGCGAGAACTTATGTCGTTTAGCAGCGACATAATTCCGCGGCTGGCGAAATTATGTCGTTTTTTCTGCGGCGGACTTATGTCACTTTAAAACGACATAAGTTCGCCACAAGTAATTTTTAAACGACACAATTTCGCGCGATCCTATGACGTTTAGCAGCGACATAATTTCGCCAGAAAAAAACGACATAAGTTCGCGGACCAAATGTACTGCGCGGAATTATGTCCGCGGAATTATGACGCTATGCCGACATAAAACAACTGAACAGAGGGTAAATGATCGGGCATGGCAAACCAGGCATAATTTCTGGAGAGATCCTTTAATTTTGTGCGGAGACCTAATAATGGTAATTACTCTTATTATTATTCCTGGTCTTACATTCATATCTAAATTATGTTTGATATTTTCAGAAGACAGACAAGAAATGGATATCTAAGTACTGCATTCGGCCAAGCAAAACCCGGGAATGCTTCAGGCATTAAAAATTTGTAGTTCCAATGCTTCGATTGTAAATATTATTAATAAATACACAAACAAATATTACAAAAAACATGATTTTTATTGTGGAAAATCAGATACTGCAAAGCAGTGCAAAACCAAAACTGCGAGGGTCTGGAAAAACCAAAACTGGGAGGGTGTAGAAAAACAGATATTGCAAGTGGAGGAAAACCATAACTGGGTACGTGTGGAAAATCTATAATGCGGGAAGTCGAAAAACCAGTGGATTTTGTCCTGCATTCTTCTGCCAGAGATCCAGATAGAAACCTCATTTTCCCCTTACTTTTTATGTCACCCCCGTGTATTTTGAAACCAGAGATGGAAGAAATGTAAGGGGTGAATGAGGTTTAGTCCCTTCCGCTTCTATGGAGAAACCTCTTGAAAATATGTTATTTTCCAGAGGAATTTTCCCGGTGGGTTCCTTATTCAAAGAATTTACCAACACACCCCAATTTGATACACCAGACAGGGCAAACTCGAAAACAGAAGCGTAGAATAGCTTATAGGAAAAAGTGTAAAGTTAGTCGAAGCGAAATTTTAGCGTCAGTAATTGACAATTCTTAGGATTATCGACCGTTCGCCGAGGTCACTTTATTAGGAAAGACAATAAGTGGACTTATGGACACCGGAGCAACCATTAATTGCATCGGTGGAAATTTTGCGAGAGAGCTCGATGTCACTAACGTAAAACTAATACCAGTACAAGCTAACGTCCGCACTGCCGATGGTGTCAATCAGGCAATCGTTGGGCGAATAACCACTTCTGTGACGTTTCGAGGCGAAACAAAACAATTAACATTCTACATTGTACCATCATTACAGCAAGATTTGTATCTAGGAATTACATTTTGGACTAGTTATAATCTTCTGCCGGTATTTCTTGCTAATCAGTCATGTTAGCACAGTGTTTCTGCATTAGTTAGAGACGAACATTCTTGTATAAGTCTATCAGAAAGTCAAATTCAGGAGCTGGAAGCGGTGGTAGAAAACTTCCCTTCATTTGCGAAAAAAGGGTTAGGAGAAACAGAATGGTTGTCCCTTGATATCGACGTAGGGCAATCTACACCAATTAAACAGCGACATTACGCTGTATCTCCAGCAGTTGAAAAACTAATGTACGAGGAATTAGATAGAATGATAGCACTGGGAGTGATAGAAGAGTCAGACAGTGCCTGGTCTTCGCCAGTTGTACTAGTACGTAAACCAGGAAAAGTCCGATTATGTATCGATAGCCGTAAAGTTTATGAAGTTAGGGTTAGTACTCAACCTAACAAAAACTGGCCCAAAAAAAAAAATACTACTTTCAGACAATTATTTTTTGAGGGTCCGGTGTTGAATTATGTGGTATTACCCGCGTTTAAATATACGGTCACATTAGCTTGAACGAAAACAAGAAATTCTAAAAAACTAATAAAATGGATATTGTACTTCTAAAAGGAATAGAAATGAATGCTGTAATAGCTACTGTTGTTACAGCATTAGTTATTAAGGACAAAGACCATAAGAAGCGACCTAGATCTTGTTGGGTTAATCCGTATTTGGCCGAACGTCTCAAGAAAGGACGATTTACAACAGATGTAAGATTTGCAAAAAACAAAATAGACTACACTATAAATATCTTATTTCACAGTTTGAAGATTTAACACAAAACCCGTCGCTCTTTTTTGAAAACTTTCATATGAGTTTGGTCCATTTCAAAGAATTGTATGAGAAGTTGGAGCCAATTCTTATTCCAAAAATGTTTTCTCGTTCTGACTCTATTCGCCCCCACGAAAAACTGGCCTTAGTACTTGAGTAAGTTGTCCCGCAAATCGCTAGAACTATTAATTAAACTTTCAACCTAGGTATCTAGCTTCGGGTTCTATTCAACGTCATATTGCTTCTTCTTATCGAATAAGCAAGCAACGCGTAGGTTCGTTGATTGATTTGGTGTGCACTGAAATATGCAAGAAACTTCAAAATGAAGTACCCCCCTGGACCAAGGAAACAATGCTAGAAAATGCAGAGGATTTTGAAAATGTGTGGAATTTTCCTAACTGTGTAGGAGCGATTGACGGGAAACATGTTCCCATTAATGCCCCACCTCAAAGTGGCAGCGTATTTTTTAACTATAAGGTAGTTTTAATTACCTGAACATATCTTCTTATTGGTATTAACTAACAGATTTCTTCTTAAAGGGTTTCCACTCGATTGTAATATTGGCTGTTAGTGACGCTAAATACAGATTCACTTATTTGGATATTGGAGCGTATGGAAGTGAAGGAGATATGAACGCATTTTCTCATTGTAAGCTTGGCAAAGCCATCCTTCTGGACCAGTTGGACTTTCCAGATGACAAGCAACTAAATGAAGTTATGGTGCCATATTACTTGGTGGCAGATGATGCATTTCCTTTGTCGAAGCGCATTATGAAGCCGTATAGCTTGAAAAACTTAACTAAAGCAGAGTTAGCTTTTAATTATCGGCTTAGCCGAGCACGAAGAGTTGTCGAAAGTGCATTTGGCATACTAAGCCATAAGTGGATGGCCGTGCACAGAACTCTTTTGTGCCATCCAGATAGAGCTAAAAATATTGTCGCTGCCTGTTGCTTACTCCACAATTATGTCCTTAGAAGATGCCCATTGGAGTATAATCCAGTACGCAATACAGAACTTAATTCTTTGCCTGCTGAATTTACTCAATTTCGTGGCAGAGTACAGGAATATCCTAAATATGTAAGAAATAGCGTAAAAAACTATGTCAACAGTCCACAAGGATTATGTCCTTGGCAAAATAAATAAGCCTAAGTCACCTAAGTCGAAGTTATTAAAAAGAATCTTTTGGAATTTTTGTTTTAATTTTTTATTTATTAATTTAATCCTTGCTTAAAGCTTTCAGCGATTCCTCGTGAATCAGATTGCCAACCTAAATAACGGTTAGCTGGGCCTGTTGATAGGGCATGTTTTTCAAGAGGCTGTCCCAGTAGCCAAGCGCGGATGCGAATGGTGAAACTTCCTTCTGATTTTGATTGTTGATATGGGTATCAATAGTTTCTTTAGATTTCTTTAGATATCCGCCAAGCATCTCCACTAGAGCCATATTTTCATTGCTCTTCGGCTTTCCCTTGCCTGGTGTCGCCTTTTGTTTCTAAAAATAGATGGGGGGTTAAAAAAGTCCGAGAATTTTAAAATATTACTTACATAGTCATAGCTGCTTTTCGGCGTTGATGCGGAACAGCTTGAAATTTCATCGTCGAGGAAGTCAATGGACTCGTCGTCTTCAGTGAAATTGGTGTTGTATGTACTAAAAAATTCGTATATCATATGTTGTGTGTATTTCATATATAGGATAAAGGACTTACGTTCTTTTTGTGGAGAAGTCGGGCAAGAAAGACATGCGGTCGCCAAACTCCCACTGCACCTTTGGTTGGGACTCCAAAGCGTCCCCGCCATCTGCACCACTTTTTCGGAGTCGTAGGGAAGCCTTCTTACGATGGTACCTATAGCTTTCTCGGAGAGAGGTCCACGCATCCTTGCATTCAGTAACTTGTAAAAAATAATAATGTTAGATAATTATCCGTGCTTATTGATAATAACTTACCAGTTTTTTCTAAAGTTCCGGCAATAAAATCCCAATCCTCCCTGACAGCGTTGTTGTCGCTATGCCTAGCGTCAGTGAGGTCCCAAATTGACCCATGGTTTTTCACGCAATGGATGAGCAAGTTTTTTTCATCACTTGAAAATCCTTTGATGCGCTTGCGGCGTTGCGAAATCATTTTGATTAAACTTAAAGTGACAACACCGAAAGTGACAGCTCCGAAAATGTTCGATAAATTGAGTATAGTTTTAGTTTTTTTTTTTTGTGAGGCTGAGTACTGCCTTCCAAATGTGTCGACCAAAAATTTGCCACCAAAAATTTTGTGACGTTTTTTTATATGAAGTTTTTTGTTTTGGACGACTTTTTGTTGGGTTGAGTACTAAGCCTTACTGTAAAAAACGCATATCCGATGACCCTGATTGAGGGAATTCTAAGTCGATTACCTAAAGCCAAATACATTTCCAGTATCGACCTAAAAGATGCCTATTGGAAAATCCCTCTCAAAGCCAGCGCTCGTGACAAGACAGCATTTACAGTACCGGGAAGACCTCTTTACCAGTTCACGGTCATGCCCTTTTTCCAAACTCATGGACAAAGTAATTCCGCCAGACCTTCGAACTGAAATTTTCATTTACCTAGATGATTAGTCGTTTCGAATACGTTCGCGAAACACATGCGTGTACTCACTGCCTTAGCGAAGCGACTTTATGAGGCAGGACTAACTATAAATGTACAAAAAAGTAAATTCTGCCTCAAAGAAGTAAAATATCTAGGACACGTTATTGGTCATGGAACCATCAAAACCGATCCAGATAAAGTTATAGCTATCGAAGAATTCCCTATACCGCGATCAGTTAAACAAGTCCGTCGCTTTCTTGGCTTAACAGGCTGGTATCACAAATTTATCTGGACTGATGAAACACAGTCTTCTTTTGAAAGCCTTAAGAAATCTATGATTGAAGCTCCAGTACTGCACAGTCCTGATTTCAAGTTACCTTTTGCTATTCATTGTGATGCGAGTCACACAGGTATTGGTGGCGTACTGATGCAAAAAGATCAGGAAGGCAATGACGTACCAATCGCATATATGTCCCGTAAGTTAAACCAAAGTCAACGCAACTATTCAGTCACCGAAAAAGAATGCTTGGCAGCGGTCATGAGCGTGAAGAAATTTCGAGCATATATAGAAGGACAAGAGTTTTCTATAATAACCGACCATGCATCCTTAAAATGGCTGATGTCACAATCAGATTTAAGCTGCAGGTTGGCTCGTTGGGCCCTTAAGCTGCAAGGATACGATTTTAAGATTCACAACCGAAAGGGATGTCATAATATCGTGCCTGATGCGTTGTCCCGGGTCCACACTGAGGACTTGTCTGCTCTGGAGATACAAAAATTCATAGATCTTCAATCCGAGCATTTCACTTCAGGCGAGTATACTTCAATCAAGTCAAAAATATTACAAAATGCATCGCGAGTGCCGGACGTCAAGGTCTTGGATAAATACATTTATCGTCGTGCAGAACATACTAGTAGTGAGCAAGTATCTGACGAGGTATGCTGGAAACTTTGGGTTCCCAGACCCCTAGTACCTGCTTTGCTTAAGGAAAACCACGACGATACTTTATGCGCCCATTGTGGTATCAACAAAACCTTAGAGAAGATTCGGAGATTCTTTTATTGGCCAAATTTGGTGGTAGACATTAAAGATTACATTAACAACTGTAGTGTGTGCAAAGCCATGAAACATCCGAACCGTACTCTACGTCCTCCCATGGGAAGAGTCAGTGGAACACAGAGGTTCTTTCAGAAATTATATGTGGACTTCTTAGGCCCATATCCACGTAGTAAGGCTGGTAATATAGGCTTTTTTGTATGTTTAGATCACTTTTCAAAGTTCCCGTTCCTAAAGGCAGTCAAGAAATTCACAGCAGAAATTGTAATTCAATATTTGGAAGAGGAACTGTTTCACTGCTTTGGCGTGCCAGAGGTAATCGTGTCCGATAATGGGGTACAATTTAAATCTCATTTATTCATATATATATGTATATTATTCATATCAAGTTAAACATACACTTACGGCTGTGTATTCACCACAATCTAACGCCTCTGAAAGGGTCAACAGATCCGTTCTCGCTGCCATAAAGTCGTACCTAGAAACCGATCAAGCTAAATGGGATGATAAGCTCAGCCACATAGCCTGTGCCCTTCGAGGAACTGTGCATTCTGCCATTAATAGGTGTCTATACCAAGTTGCTTTCAGTCAAAACATGATTGTTAATGGGAAGACATATGAATTGCTTAGGAATTTAGAGATGCTGGACGATCGAACTGTAAAATTCAACAGGGAAGATTCCTTTGACATTCTTCGCCACGGAGCCAAGGTGGACATTGAACGACAACAAGGACGTAATGAGAGAGCTTACAATTTGCGAAGTCGTGAAGTACACTTCAAGCCTGGTCAAGAGATTTATAGAAGGAATTTTCAACAGAGTAATTTCGTGAAGGGCTTCAATGCAAAACTGTCCCCTACGTTTATAAAAAGCAGAGTTCGCAACCGAAAAGGGAATTGCTATTATGATATTGAAGACTTGCAAGGACGTTTTATAGGAACATACCATGCAAAGGATCTCAAACAGTAGCCCAGTACAAGCGCGGCTCACTCTTGTTGTCACCCCCAAGTGTGAGTTTGGTGGGGGGGATTTGTAGTGGCGCTTGTATCTCATGTATATATATTGCAGCCTAGAAGTATGCAATAAGATATCTTGTACAATATAGTAGTAGAACTGGCCTTCATGCAGTCTTAGTAGTAGTAGTATGAACAGAAAATTGAAGTCAATTCTGATTTATGAATATTAATAACACAGGTCAACAAAATGGACTTTATTAAAAGGTGCAGGCCTATTGGCATTAAAACATGTTAATATAGACGTATATAAGCATATCTGCATACTTAGTTTTCGCGTTTAACGGGTGGTATTTGGGCAATCGCGGTTTGAAAAAAATAGCAACATTTAATTTTTTGATTTAAGATATCTTCGAGGGTCTGTGCTCAGTTGTAATAATACCTATGCCAAAAAATTGCGTAGATGCCCTTCTACATTATTGCACTTAAGGTTCCATCATAATGTGAGTCAATCACAGCCTATGAGCCATTGAAGTAATTTGTTCACCTCTATTCCCAACCAACTTGATGCGGTGAACACGCTTAAAAAAATACAAGGAAAAATATATGCCCTAAAATATTTTACAGGCATCTAGAGGCGTCTTTCACCGAATTTTTAAGACAAATAAGACCATTGTACGTCGAAGGATGGAATTTATAGAATTTTTTCCGTAAGAACTTAAAAAGTAACAACTATTTTTAAATCTCATCTTACATAAATATCTGACACATATGTAAAAATTTGCCTTTCAATTTGGTTAGCAGTAGGCGCCGAACATAGACAAATTATATTTTTAAGGGGTAATATGCCTTAAAAAAAATCCCCACCACAATTTTAAGGCGACGCCACTGTTATCTTTAAAAAGCCTACTGTGTAAAATCACGACAAACTCGTTACGTAAGAGTGACTCTAAAATACTTGTTACTTTTCCCATTCTTACGGAAAAAATTCTATAAATTCCATTTTTCGAAGTACAATAGTGGGATTTATCTCAAAAATTCGGGAAAAGACGCCTCTAGATGCATGTAAAATATTTTAGGGCACATATTTTTCCTTGTATTTTTATAATCAATAATATCGTATAAGGATTAAAAAAATCAGAGAAATTTATTGAAGTCGGCATAAATGGTTAGAAAAATATTTTTCGAATTTAGTATTTTTTTTAGGGTAGTCCCCAAGTATCGGGAAGGGTTACGGTCGATCTCGATATTGGAAAGGTTTGAAATGTCAAAAATCGAGGTTATAGCTTCCGGGTCTAGGCCAGATATACCCGCCATATTCTACCCTCATTCTTTTCCGATTTGACCACCAAGCTGTACAGACGTGTTTTTTAAAAACCTCTCTCCACACCAGTCGTATATATAAACCACGTGTAATTGGCCAGAAAAGTGAAAATAATTATTTAAACCACAAGTGGTGCAACGGAAAAGAATTTCCAAATCAAGGCTTTTACTATTTCGGTGCCAGTTCTGAGATGGGTAATTTAATTTAGAATTTTCTCTCACGTGCAAATCTAACCTCCGATTTTCACATTAGATTGGCACCAAATGCATAATTGCATGCCATTGTAGCAGTCCCTAACTCAACGAGTATAATTTCAACAAATTTAGACGAGAAAACCCGCCCAGCGCAACCATAAGAGAAATTTTCATAACCAGCGACGAATACAACAAAAATCATCCGATCATCCCAGGCGTATACGTGGTCCACAGCGACAAGAAGCTGCCATCCGCGTAAACTATAAATTTCTACCAAACAACCACCCACTTGGGCCGAAAACCCAACGCGCGGCCGTTTAAACCTTGAAAATACATAATCATATTCATAGCTCTGCAAAAGAGAGCTTCGAGAAAAAACATCGCAAGGCGCTGCCCACAGCAGCGAAACTTTCCATTTTCCAATACTTCCATTAGAGAGTTAAAGTTAAAGGCCTAGGTAACTTCTAGCAGTCGTCTCCACGTCGTTGTAAAGTATTGATCTACGAAGGTCCCCGATACCCGGCTAAAATCGCGAGAAATTAAGTAAAACCGCAGATCGCGTTAGTGGCAGGAGCATGTGGCTCAAAGGCCGTTAAAAATGTCGTAATATCGACATATAAGTTAGGCCCGTCTTAGTTGTAAGATTTCATATTTTTTTCCTATTTTTCTTATTGTAAAAATCGGCCATGAGGCAAAGAAAGAGTAAATGGCTGCGAAAATGGTGATAAATGTGCGAAATTAAAGGTAAAAATCAGTGAAGAGAAATAGTGTATAACAAACATATTTGTTGGCTTCAAAATCCAATAAAGTGCATGTGTCTTACGTAATCATCATTGCCATTACATAATCATGCCAAACCTAATCCCGTTTATTAAATACAAATAATTAATGACTGAAAAGATAGTCATATATAATCGCGCGCGCAAACATAATGCTGAAATATAATACCTAAAAACATAAAGCCAATACCCAAAATTAAAAACTGTTATCCAGCGACAGATCTTTCGACGATGGACCAGCAAAAGCGTAAGTCTTAAGTCTCCCAAAAATTCCCAAGTGAATATTTCGCACTTGTCTTGCTACCGCGCTTCTTATAGAGATAATGCCGTCGTAATACCGCCGCCTGCAAAAATTACGCTGCTGATTGCGATCGAGATTATCTCCATAGATATTTAAATTTAAATTCCTTTTATTTCTTTCGTAATTAAATGGCTTTACAAGGCCAATGCCTTGATTCTGAATTTTGCTCGTTTCTTTATCGATGTATGTTTATGATGAAACAGAATCTTTTCTTTTAATTTTGGAAATAACTACGTTACTGACGGCATACATCGAGAAATCATTATTGTAATTAAATATTAAAAGGAACAAAGCCTCTTGTAATGATATAATCTATTACTTTGTTCGGTTTTCCTTAAAGAAAAAAACCCAACCAAAATAATTATGAGTAAAAATGAATAATTATGATTATTGCCCTATTTCTTATATTAAACTGATATATATTTTGCATGTACATTTATATTTAATTAATAATTTCTTTCCCTACAGCAGTGTATTGCTCTTTCTTTGCCCGCGCAAAAATGTAAATAAAAATATAAAATTAATATAAATAAAAATGTTATTAAAGATAGCTTGCAATTATATGAAATGAAATAATACATTATAAAATTAAAATAGTGAAATTACTGCGAATTACTATTAGCTAAAATTAATGTCGAGGAGTGTGGGATATAAATTGTTTAATTAAAGTTACAAATATGAAAACGAACTAAAGCGCAATTTTAGTTGGGAAGCCATGCTTAACCCTAGAAAGCCCATGAACTATTAAGGAACGATTGACCAAGGGATCGCCAGCCGTGGGCTACGCGAAAGGCGATCATGGTAGGGTGGGGATAAGGACACTGAATACCACCACAGTGTCCTTAAGCGTCCGTTGTCCTTGAGGTTGAGTGTCATGCCTTAATTTCTACTACCTTTTTCTATTTCTTTTCTTTTCCCGGTCTTTTTCCCCCTTTTCCCCTGGCAATCGCACGCGATATTTAATCTAAATAAACATGTATGAAGCTGAGCATTAGAGTAGAGATCAGCAGAATTAACCCACCCCGACTACCGAACTGAGAAGCTAGAACAAGCGCGTGCCTAGCTGCTCTACCTAAACCCACCATCCGCTCCATGCAAACGTTGCATGCTACACGGGTCCACAATAGTTATATCCAGGAATGTGAAACTCAATCGGAAGATAATCTGTTAACTTATTAATAAGACCACTTCCACGTTTACGGTGTAAATAATGACTGATGTGATTATAAAAATGTTTCCCCAGTATATATTGTCTTTATTCATTGAAGATTTATCACGGAATAAACATATTTATAATAGGATGCGGATAATAAAGCAAAAAAATATCATTCTTGTTCGTAACATTGGGAAAGTGAACAATGTTAAACAACCACCACGTCACAGTGAATTATTACCAAACATAATTAGAGCTCTAGTGGTTGGTCCATCCAACTGCGGGAAAACTAATGTAATGATCAGTCTAATTGAGAGTCCAAATGGATTGAGATTTGAAAATATAGGATTACGTGTTTTCAAAGAGTCTATACCAACCGAAATATGATTACTTGGAAAAGCTATTAATACATACATTCTCTCAAAACGAAACTGTTTTACCACCCACCGAAGCAAAAACTAATTCAATCATGATTTTCGACGATGTGGCTTGTGAGAAACAAGATAATATTTGATCATATTTCTGTATGGGTCGTCACAAAAATATTGATTCTTTATATGGTACAATGCAAATGTAATTATTATGTTTAAACAGGATGATTTAAATATGCGACACATATTTCGATATCATATCGTGCCTGACATAAATTATGAGACACTTACGAAAATTTGTCAAAAATGTTGGGAGGATAAATATGGATTTTTATATATAAGTAAGGATGACAATATTGATAAGGGACAATATAGAAAAGGATTTGACCAATTTATTGTTCTTTAATTTTAATATAAGTTTGGAACGGGGTTGTATGACACCTAGTTGAACAACAGATTTCAAAATGGTTAGATCATTGACTCTATCAGTGAATGGAAATAGTTCCGTTATAAACACAGTTTATTTTCCACCAATTGAATCAATCGGGGAATATGAGTGTGAGCTAGTTGAGTTTAACATGTACAACTCAATTCCCAACGTGGATTCAAATAACAACCTCTTTCATATTGGTGATAAAGTTATTATTATTCCCTCGGTCTGAGGAACTTGTGAGATTGTTCTGAAGCCGCCTAGCTGGGGCGACCGAGCGGGTCGCAGGTTGCGGATAGCGGACGACCTCGCTCCAGGCCAACTGCGAATAAGCCGGAGGTGGAAGTCGAACACGGAATCGTGGACGGAAACCCCAGCAAATAAGCAGTCCCGGACAAGCCAGCGGGTATCTTGCAACGACGCAATACCGACGATGCGATTTGTTCAGCCGCATCTAAACAGTTGCTTTACACAAACCAAATATCCCCCATACACCACCTACCCACTTCCTCTCCCAAACAACATCTCACTCCGGGCCGGACTGCGGTGTAATTCGGACCATGCCAAGAGTCAGCCTGGCTGGGGGCCCTTACCCGGGTACCGCGGATCTCGTGGGACCAATTATGGAAACAATAAATAAAAACACAAACAAGAAAACGGAGACGGGAACTCCACAAAAACCAGGCGCTGCAAGGACAAACGATGGTACCATTGCAAGCACCAGTAGGGCCCATCCCAAACTAGGGATGTCGGGGGACAGAAAGTCGCTAACGCCTCCGCTATGTGCGCATCTGCGCCAAAACCAGCAAAGTCGATCGGGTCACCCGCTGGTGTCAAGAAGAAGTTCACGTACGCCCAAACCCTGATCTCGCATGCCAGAAGCAATGTGGCCACGCCTTCGCCCGAATGGCAAGGGAAATCCGGAGAACAGGATCTCCAGAAACAAATGGAAGGCGGTTGAGTCCGAGCTGTCTCTTATTTCCCTGCGTATGGTACGCGAGAAGCCCGGTTCATCGCCTTGCTGTATGGTCGGTGGCTGGTACCAGGGCAGTGTAAAAGTGGTGGCCTGCGATAATCAGCGATCAGCTGACCTATACAAACAGGCGGTAGGACAGCTTGGAGCAGTTTACGAAGGGGCGAACATAGTCGCACTAGATTGGTGTGACGTCCCCAGTAGACCACGAGCCAGAATTTGGCTCCCAGCAGCAATCGTATCACCGGAGGACATCCTTTATATGTTGCAGGAATGCTACCCACATCTCCCCACAAAAGACTGGAAAGTCGTTAAGGTGGAGGAGCACGCAGGTGACGTGAACCAAGCGATCGTGGTACTAAATAAGGAGTCGGTCGCTCCCATAGAGGCTGCTCGGGGAACGCTCAACTATGGTTTCAGTGCCATACATATAAAGATCTATAAAGGGGACTCTAATTCCTCGGGAAGTCCTGCCGGCAACCCAGCTGAGCAGGTGCTTGCGGAGGAAGTGGAGGCCCCTGGCATGCCGGAGGACGGCTACTCAAACGACTCTTCGCTGAGCAGAGAGATGCGAGCACTGGGGCCGGCAATCGATGAAGTGGACCTGAGCGACTCGGAGGCCGACGTTACTGTGGTGGAGGTTGCAGCTGGGGATGTCGCTAAGACTCCTGCAGATCAACCTACATCACAGTAAAGCAGCGTCCGCTAACCTTTTGCTTCGCCTGGCCACAGGCGAAGCCGACATGGTCTTAGTTCAGGAACCCTGGATAGCAAGAGGCAGGGTTGCTGGACTAGGAACAAAAGATTACAAGCTTATGCTTGACCCCAAACAAGGTAAAATTCGAACCTGCATTTTAGCCAAACGGCATCTTAGTACATTTCTGCTTCGCAATTACAACGGAGACAACACAGCAATAAGCCTGTAGCTGCAAAGCGGCTCTATTAGGATGCTATCGGCCTACATGGCTTTTGAAAAGGTAGACCCCCCAGACGCGCTAGTCAAAAGACTGGTACAGGAATGTGAAGAGCTTAAGAAAGGTTTGGTGGTAGGATGCGATGCAAATGCCCACCATAACAGGGGCAATATCCCTACTTTTATAACAAAAACGTGCCAAACGATCATAGATCTAACCCTGGCATCAGATTCACATATAAGCACAGTCACAAACTGGGCTGTCTCCGACGAGCACTCATTTCTAGATCACAGGTTTTTAGAGACAACTTTGTCCCTCGTGTCACCTGCGCCTGTCAGCTTTGCCAACCCCAGGCGGGCAAACTGGAGTAAATACAAAGAAATTCTATCGAGCGTCCTCACCAGGGAGCCACTAGAAAGCACTCTTTGCACTTTGCGAGCTAGATAATATAGTAAACAATTTCACAGAAGCATGCAAAGCGGCATTCACAGCTGCATGCCCGTTAGGAAAACCTAGAGGAAAGAAAAAACCTCCTTGGTGGACCCAGCAATTATCAATCCTCAGAGCGAAATGCAGAAGCCTGTTCAACAGAGCGAAATCTACAAATGAGGACATAAACTGGCAAAGCTACAAAAAGGAACTAGCCACATACAAAAAGGCCATCACAAAAGAGAACTGCGTGGCAGAAAAATACTTTCTAAGACAGCCGTGTCCTTAAGCTATCTACAACAGGCTGACGGATCATGGTCGGACTCTAGTGAAGCCTACTTCTAGACGCTCACTTCCCAGGGAGCCTGCAAACAGGACATTCCCCAGGAAGACACACTGGAGAAGGAATAAACCTAAATCTCCTACTATCAGACCGTAATATAAACTGGTCTATACATAGTTTTAAACCGTACAAATCGCCGGGACCGGACAACACAAATTCAGCAAGCAGGACAGCAAGCTATAAACTGGCTGAGAAAAATCTTCTTGCAGTAGGAGAACTACCTACAGCGTGGCGGGAAACGAAAGTCGTTTTCATCCCTAAGGCAGGGAAGGCCACCCATACTACAGCGAAGGATTTTAGACCGATAAGTCTGACATCATTCCTGCTAAAAATCCTAGAGACTAATAGGTCTACACATTAGAGACATCATTGACCCGACGCAGATATCAGAGGCGCAACACGCATACACCAAAGGTAAGTCGACCGAATCGGCGATACACTTGGTAGTAAGCAACATCGAGAAATCACTCAGTATACAAGAATACACCCTGATCGCCTTCCTTGACATAGAAGGAGCTTTCAATAACGTGCTTCCCACGGCAATAACAGAATTCCTCAATGAACTAGGGGTTGAGCCACCGCTGGTGGTGCTGATCCACAAATTGCTGATAAGCAGACTGGTCACGGCCACACTAGGGACCTCGACCCAGACTAGACTAGTGAACAGAGGCACTCCGCAAGGAGGTGTACTATCACCCCTCTTATGGAATATCGCGGTAAATAAACTACTGCGGATTCTTGAAGGAGGAGGCTGTAAAATAATGGCATACGCAGACGATGTTGCTATCATCTTTAATGGTAAGTATCCACAAACGCTATGCGATCTTATGACTGCAAAACTAAAAACACTATCGGAATGGACTACACAAAACGGACTTGGGGTAAATCCCTCAAAAACGGAACTAGTCCTTTTTACAAATAGATACAAAATCCCAAAACTCAACAACTGTAATCTCTCTTTTAGCGAGCACGCAAGATACTTGGTGTTAGTCTAAACTACTATAAAATTCGACCCCTAAAAAACGGTCAGTAGCAAATTACACCCAGAACGGATTGAATTAAAAATCTAGAAAAATCACAGTAATTACTAAAATAATTAGCAGCCGCGTAAGGGGTACTTATTAGAAAAAAAACGACCCCAAAGAGCCCCAAAATTCGATTTGTTTTTTTTTTAATTTTTTCTTTTGCCATTTCTCTGTTATAAATGTTGTTAAAACGGTTTAAAAATGTGATGTTCATAATCTTATGGCATACCCGCACATAACTGCATTTAAATTTCTTGGAGATTTAGCATCCTTAACCAAGTCCCCAATATTTTGAAATTTGGCTAACCTAATGTGACGTCACGCGTCCCCATATGTTTGTATGTATGTTCTGCTGGCGCATGTATGTATGTGCATATGTATGTCCTGCTGTCGCAATTTAAGTGTGACCGCGCAAGGGGAAAATGAAAATACCACAGCCAAAAAAAATCGATTATATCGCAAATTTTAAGTAAACGTTAAATAATCGGTAGACCTTACAGAAATCCTATTAAGCTGAATTTTACAGTCGAAATTTTCCCTAAAATTGCTTCTGTTTTTTTAAATGCAACAGCCCGATAAGCAAACTATTTATTAGTTTTCAAATGTTGAGTTATCGACAAACTTTTGATTTGTATAAAACAAAAACAAACAATGATTTGCTCTGCTATGTACACACACACGCACAAAATAAATATATTCAAAAAACAAGAAAGGAAGCTAGCTTCGGCCAGCCGAAGCTTATATACCCTTGCAGATCATTCCCATTAATTAACAAATCGCAAAAATGTTCAATTTTCTAATATTTCTCATTAATTTTCCGATCGTTCCTATGGCAGCTATATGATATAGTCGTCCGATTTTGATCAAATTAAAATTGAAATTTGGAAATATTTAAAAAGAGTCATATCCTAGTGTAGAAGATAATACAATAAAAACCAAAGAAGCTAGAATTTATTTCCTATTACTTTTCCATTAATTTACCGATCGTTCCTATGGCAGCTATATGATATAGTAGTCCGATTTTTTAAATATTTTATTCGAAATTCAGAAATATTTAAAAAATAACATCCCCAAAAGTAGAAGGTAATATTTCAAAAAAACACCGAAGCTAGAATTTTTTTAACGTTTTCTTTTCCGATCCTTCCTATAGGAGCTATAAGATATAGTTGTCCGATCCGGTTGGTTCCGACATATATAATACCTGCAATAGAAAGAAGACTTTTGGGAAAGTTTCATCCCGATAGCTCAAAAACTGAGAGACTAGTTTGCGTAGAAACAGACAGACGGACAGACGGACAGATGGACAGACGGACAGACGGACAGACGGACATGGCTAGATCGACTCGTCTAGTGATGCTGATCAAGAATATATATACTTTATGGGGTCGGAAACGTCTCCTTCACTGCGTTGCAAACTTCTGACTGAAATCATAATACCCTCTGCAAGGGTATAATGTGAATTTTACACACACAGCCATTAGATACATATGTATATGCGTGTGTACGTTTGTGTGTGTGCATTGCAGCTGACTAAGGAATTGAGATTCGATCATGATCGATATCCTTTTGCTTAAAGAATATTTCCTTTTTCATTTCCACAACATACTTACATAAGACATTTTGTAACCGATTTTTGTGAACTAAAATTCAAATCGCATTGATAATATTAAAAGAACATTAAATATTCAAACCAATTGATTCTCTTGCTCTTAATTACACGTGCTCATATTGTTTAAACAAATTCAAATGTTTAAACAATTTGATTCAAGGTGAAAAATTAATGTGAAAACAAAAATACTGAAACAAAATATCAATGATAAAATGCAGTAATTTGGAATTGCCTTTCTTGATCTATTTTCTAAAATTAATCAAATACATAAAGCAAAACATTGCTCCGTATAATTGTTTCCCCTATAATAGTTGTCTACTGTGGATACCTTTCAAAAACCCCCCGGTGGCAAATTTGCCAAGAGTACTTGGTTTGTAATAGTTTAAATAAATAGTTTAAAAATTGCATCTTTAAAAAACAAAAAATAGAAATAGAAAATAGAAATAGAAAATGTAGAACGAGGTAGCAAGGCCAATATCAACAGGATTTGTTTTAAGGGACCGATGAAATAAAAATAAGCCTAAAATTATCCTATCTCTGGCATTAATTTTTTTAAAATAAGAATTGGAGACATTAATTTTTTTTTAACTGTCGAAGGATAAACATCCCATCACATTTTGAAGCGGTTGTAACATTTCAAGGCGAACTTAAATTAAAAATATTCCCTCAAATTTTTTAAATCTTAATCAAAATTATTATATTGGTTGTTGGAGAGCTATGTAAAACTTGTAGCAATTTTTTTTAAGAAAACAAGTTTTTTTCCAGAAGTAAACGCTAATCGATTTGGAATTGAATTACATACTTAACGCGGCGTGATAATCCATATTTTGGCAGTTTTTTGCTTTGTTTTCGATAAAGTACTGCTTTGAAATTCATATTTTTGCACTCTTAATTCATACAAAAAAATTCATAAATTTATCTGGGTAAGAGCGGGACAGCAATAGTCAAAACTCTCAGAAATTGCAAAAGAGTTTAATATTTTTAACATGTAAATTTAATCAAATTCGTATCCTATCTATTTTTTTCTTAAATAAATTTTTTTTCAAATAATGTTTTTAGGCTTTAATGGCAATGGATTGGGAATTTAATTACATGCTCAACGCAGTATGACATTCTATATTTAAATAATATGTTTTGGACAAAATACTAATGTTTTGAATGAAATTAGTGTAAGGATTTGTGTCGAAAAAGGAATCTGTTTGTTTCTGTTTTGTCCATCTGTTAACTTATGCAAACAATCCATAATAATTTTAAAAAGATTTAAAAAAGACACATGTTTTTTTAAGTAGTTTTCAAAGGACAAAATATTTTTGTTTTTACGGATATCAAGGGAAAAAGTTCTGATAAAATCTTTTCTCGGTTTATAGAATAAAAATGAGGAATTTTTTAAATTTAAAATAAGTAACAAAGATAAAGCAATGCTTAATTTTCAATTTTAATTTCCGCAGGCGAAGCTGCGGGCTACAGACCCTGCTAGTACTATATAAGCGTCTTAAATGGGTCTTAAACAACCAAGAGGGAACCAAGAAAGGGCTACGGGATACGGGGCAATGGAAAGCCCAACTGTATGGTCACGCTAAGATTCTTTAGCATGACAAATCGATCCCGCCAAAAACGGATCTATGTAAAACCCGTGAATACAGTCCCACACCCTTCGAAGCTCTGATCCCAGGCACGGAAGTATGGGATCGGGGTCGACCGGGCTCAATGGACGCAATCTGTTTATATACAGACGGCTCCAAACTAGACGGACACGTAGGTGGAGGCATATACTCCGAGCAATTAGAGATCAGGCAGTCAGGCAGACTTAAATCAATCTACTCGACGAATACAAACTCCCGAACAATAGCTGACTGTCGCAAATCTCTCCACGAGATGGCTAGTCAGTTTACTGTCAGCCTTATATGGGTTCCGGGTCACCGGGATATCGTAGACAACTGTATAGCAGACGAGCTAGCCAGGCAAGGCACCACTATAAATCTCCTTCCAGGAAAGGAGAAAGTTGGCATGCCTATGGCTACCTGCAAGCTAATTATTAAAAACCATTTCAGCAAACCATTTAGCCAACACTCAGTGGCAAAAAACACCGCATGGCCTGCAATAAACGATAAGAAAACATCAGAACTACTTAATTTCAACCGCACTGAGTGCAGCATGCTCATTCGAGTACTCACAGGCCACTGGCTCGTCGGCGCACACGCCGGCAGGCTAAAAGCCCCTAAAAATGATTTTTGTAGAAGCTGCAGGGATGAGAAATAAGAGGAAACGGTGGAACACCTACTCTGTTCATGCCCAGCCCTATGCAGGCTTAGACTAAAACACTTAGGATATCCTTTCATAAATGACCTGACCGAAATATCGCAGACTAACCTCAAGAGTCTAAGCTCTTTTATTAAATTCTCCGGATGGGGGACTTGCTGATCGACCAACCTACAGGCTGACTCTTAACGGATAGGGGACCCAAAAATAGAGATCATACGGTATCACAATGGACCCACAGAGTGTGCCAGGCTATAGTCTGGCAGCCGGCCTAATTTAACCTAACCTAACCTAAACTATTATTATTCCCACCGGCTCCTATGAACTCAACAATATTTCTCAATTTATTTACAACAAGTTAAAGGATTATAATCTGGAAAATACAGTGAAAATTGTAAGCAATAACAATACACTTCAAGTGGAAATGATTAGCAGAAAGAAGATATATACTTTAATAAGGAGAGGTCAATAGGTCATTTGTTTGGTTTTAAGCAAAGAGTGTTAAGGGCAAACCAAAATCACTTGTCCGATAATGGTGTCAACATTTTAAAAATTAATTCCATTCGTTTGGAATGTAATATTGTGAGTGGCTCTTACGTTGATAATATACCAAATCACGTATTACATGAGTTTGCAATTTCGGTTCCAGCGGGCTATAAAATGACTGTGACACCACACAATCTCATCTATTTACCTATTAACTGCAGAGAAATAAGTACTCTCTCAATACATGTCGTTGTTCAGAACGGAGATTTATTGTATTTGCATGGTAAAAACGTATCAATTCGCATATATATTCGCGCAATAGAATGATAATTTACAATAAAAGCATCGGTATACTTCATCAACCGCGCACTAGTAGTAAAGCTAAAGAAACAGGATTAAATCAAAAGGGTCTTACATTAAAAAACAAATTGTTTTAAAAATCACTGGTCTTTAAAATTCAAATCTGATAATAATAATAATAAGAAGCATTTAAAAATGAATGAAATTTTAAATGTTCGTGAGAGACCGGTTTCAGATGAAAGTATTTCGAAAAAGGAATATCATACATATTCCTAATATCATCAAACATTTAAAGCAAATGATGAAATACGTATTTGTATTCAAAATCATTACTTGTATGTACTCTTTCACGAAAGCTATCTTAATTTTCAAGGAGTTGTTAAGAGAGTAGCAGTCGATGATCAGTGGTGCTTACTGATAATATCAATGTTACGTTTCGCCATAATTGTATGTATGATGTAAATGTTAAAAATAAAGCAAACCATACATATGTTTTGGAAATGATTAATATTAGCTGGAAAATCCCTCATCTAACACCCAGTGATGCTGCAAAGATTAAAATGTATGATATAATAAAGAGTGGCGAAAAATTTACCGATTGCTTTCCGTAGTTGGGATACATACATAAACCCAAAACTGATACAGGGAAATCAACACGTCTGGAGCTTAAAGATAGGAAGTAATAGAGAACGACCGAGATTTGCCATTATAGCCTTTATGTTGAATGGAGAACTAATTACAAATAATTTATCCAACCTGAAAGTCCACTTGAATTCAAAAACGTATCCATATGATGACTTAAATGTAAACTTTGACAATGACAAATATGCTCACCTTTATGATATGTATGCATGGTTTCAAAAGAGTTATTACAACCGACCAGCAGAACCATTTTTATCATCGACAGAATTTAAAAGTAAACATATTTTTGTAGTTGACCTTTCATATCAAAATGAAACAGTTAAATCGGGACCTATCGACGTGAGAATTTCAATCGATTTGAAAAAAGCAAACCATGAAAACACCCAAGCATATTGTCTCCTTATTCACGATCGTTTAGTTAAGTATAGTCCTTTAAGTGGGTTAGTTCAAAGAATTGTCTAACAATATATCAACCACATAAAATGGAGAAAGATCTAGTTGCAATTGATGTACAAGGATTTTTTGATTACAACGACAAGTTCATTCTAAAAGAAATTGGAGTTGTATTTAGCAAAGAAAATAAGTTTAACAAAATTTCGTTATACAACCTCCATTTTATTTCACTCGTCTTAATAACAAGTCACGAAAAACTGCTCTCTGGCTCACCAAATACCATCATAAAATTTTTTGGAACGATGGTATAAACAACTTTAAGCAAACAAGAAAATTTATTAAACAAATCACTTCGGGAAGATGGTTTTATGCAGGGGAATTGAAAAGAAACGTTTTCTAGAAATCTTTCTCAGATCACCGCACATAAGAGATGTTGAAAAGATGTTCAATCCCAAAAGAAAGAAATCCACATTTGTTGAGTTGATAATTCAAACTGATTTTTATTTTGTAAAACACTAGCAATATTACGAACAAAGCCATGGTCATGTGTGAACATTCTGCAAGGGGCCAGGAAGAATTATGGCCTGCATTCGTCTTGCTACATTTATTCGTCTTATCATATAAACAATTAAAATTAATATAATTACTAAACCTACGATTAATGCCGCATGACCTGACAGGTGATGAAAATTCAGTCCTTTTAATTCATAGTGATTTTCTCTTATTTCTTTTAATTCATTTTTTAGTTTAGCTAACTCTTTATTGTGGTCAATAATCGGCAATGTTAATGGATTCCAAACAATACTTGGAATCTTACTTATAATACTTACATAAGAAACTGATATTGGCTCGTAAGCTTCTGACTGGATACTATGATGAGCTATTAATATTTTGTCGTCTGTTCTTATAGTGCAACCAGACACAATCGTTAAAATTCCTTGCTCAGGCAGGTCTATTAAATCTTGCGGTAAATTATTACATTGAATTCTAGCTTTAGTTATTTCTGGAACCTTAAATAGCCAACTACCTTTCTTTTGCAACTCAACCCAGTAAGAATTGATCTGAGTCATTTTTTTATAAATACAATTAGAGGGACTATTTGGTTTAAAGGGAGTTATTTCGCAAGTATTGTCATTAGCGCTACTCCAAGGCCAATTACCTTCACATATTACGTTATTAGCTTTCCATTTTTGACACCTATTTAAGGTAGCTTCCGACATTAGATGATAGGAGTCTATTTCAAAATTGTAAACTAAATCAAATAAAAACACCTCTTAACGAGGTAAAAAACTAATGACGATCGCACCTTCAACATACAAAAGTTCTGATATCAACATTTGTGACGAAAAATTATTACACTCGTCATTAAATACACTTTCTAATATTTTCTCATTCGGCCCGCCCTAGCATACTATTTTAGCCTTTTTACCTTCATAGGCATTTTCTATTGCAGCGTGCCGAATGAGGAAATCTTAGAAAGTCTATTTAATGACGAGTGTAATAATTTTTCGTCACAAATGTTGATATCAAAACTTTTGTATGTGCGATCGTCACTAGTTTTTTACCTCGTTAAGAGGTGTTTTTATTTGATATCAGAAGTTTTTGTTTGTTTACTTTTGCTCTCATAGGTGCAAATATAAACATTTAAATTTAAATTGGTCAATCATAATTTGTAAACCATTGTATTTAAACAAATTAAGTTAAAAAGGCGTTTAAGTATTTCAAAATACCTTTTAAACGAGGTATAGCACATGTCTGTAGCTTCAGTAGTGTATAACTACAAACTAACGAAATTTAGCTATTTCTATCTTTTTTTCCGCTAAAGCAGCGGGTTTTTCCAAAAGTCGTAAAACAAAAGTTTCCTATTTGGAACTCCTTAAAACAATTTAAATGATTCTATGAGCCTAAAATACAGTTTGGATACCCACGCACAAAATTAAACACTCAGGAAGCGTTAGTTGTTCCGAACTGGCAAAAGTGGCTATTTTCGTTTCTGAATAACTTTTAAACGCGATTTTTTACATAAACAAGATACATACCAAAATTTAAGGAATCTCAAGGGCTATACAGTTTTAAGTTGTAAGGAAAATCGTTAGAGCCGTTTTTGAAAAAATTAAACAAAAGCTAAAAAAATAAGTTTAAACAAATTTTCTTTTGTTCATATCTTTTTAACTATTACATTTACACAAATTGCATATAGCAGGCGTTTATAGCATTTAAAAATACCTTTCAAACGAGATGTCTGTGGCTTTAGTAGTATAGAAGTTACGGCTTTCCGAATTTTAGCTATTTATAGCTGTTTTCCCGCTAAACTAGCGGGTTTTTCCAAAAGTGGTAGAACAAAAGTTTTTTATATCGATGTGATGAACGTCATATCAAATTTTCAGAACTTAAAAAACATATTTTGGACAAACTGACAAACAGAATTAAATTTTCATTTTGGGAAGAAGAAGAAAATCGTATTTTGGCTCTAACTTTTGAACGGAGCGTCGGATTTTGTCATATGACCCCTCATTCGACGGGTATTTTCAATAGGAATACAACTAAATTATTGCTTTTATCCCCACCGGCCCCAACAGCTCCAAAATTCGAAATTTTCACTTTCACTGCTCTCTTTCCCAATCCAATTGGTTTTCTTAAAGTCTTGGTATGCAATCCTTTAAGTTTTTGCAATACCTTTCGATTGGTGTATTACTCATTACGATCGGACTATCACAGCAGATTTTCAATTTTGCGGCTATATAATAGTAGTCGCCTTCGCACACTCTCCTGGTACGCTTCGTCACTACATGGACTGCCGTCCATAGTGATATTTAGAATTTAAGTCTGCAATAATAACATCATTGTTCATTTTGACTGGCATAGGAATTACTCTAAAAAGATGGGAAGGGTGTCTACCAAATAAGGGAATTTTAACATTCAAAATTAACTTATTATCCACAAAAATTCCTTTAGCTGTTAATAATGTGTAAATTTCCTTTAACTCAGTTCCTGTTCTTTTACCTGGTATAACTAAGGTTTCTAGTAATGCATCCTTAATTCTGGAAATTTCCTTTTTTAATTGCATTGGCTTTGAAATATTTGGATTCAATCTACCATGGTTTATATCTATGAGTAAGCTTATTACACCTGCTTGAATCTTTTCACATTCTTCAATTAAAGAAGTTAATTGTTTTGTTACCATAAAGAAATTAATTGACTCTTTATAGACATAGTAACTTTCTTTCAAAACTTCTGTTATGTTTTCTATTCGCGTAGTCATACTTCGAAAATTTGAGTTTATATCATCCGTACTTCTTTTCAGGATATTTATTGTAGATTCTACTACAGAGGTTTGCTTTTAACCAATTCTGCAGTATTTTGCTGGTTATCTAAGAGGTTCTTCATGTTACCCTCTAAGTTATCCCTATCCTCAGCGTCCATTATACCAAAAAGTATGTGATAGAGAGAGCCCATAAACTCAAATGGTGCTCGCTTATATCTTTTCCTATCCTGAGTCATAAACAGTTTATTGTTCTCTTCTAAATCTGTAATCTGTCGTTGAGTATTATCAAGAACAGTATTACATTGATCTTCAAACCCATGAAGCTTGTCACACACCACTCTCATTTTTCCATTCAACAGTTTTCCCTTTCTTATCATGTCGAAATATGGATCCATGTTATAATATACAATTAGATCCCAAGATGAGGCTATGACTTCGACGTCTCCCATTGGATCTAAGTAAATGGAATTATTCTCGTGTAATTTCTTGATTGACCATTTTTGATTCTCTTGCGTAGGTAAACTTGCATAAGACACCTGGCAAAATAACATTAGCATTAACATTATCGCCATTAATCCAAGTTTATGGATTCTAGGGCTACTGCGAGTACCCTTTCCCTTAGTCTGCTTGACCGAGATAGGTGATTCGCTCTCTTCAGCCTCAATTCCAGTTAGAGGACAAACTTTTGAGATAGGTCTTAAAATTGAACCATCTTTGCAGTTTTACTTTTACTACTCTGACTCGGTCGTCTTTTCCCTTATGTATTTCTTCTATTTTTCCCAAGGGCCATCTAGCTGGATGACAATTTTCATCTTTTAGTAATACAATTTGACCTTTATTAAGGTTTGGCATTCCTAATTTCCATTTATTCCTTTGTTGAAGAGTGTTTAAATAATCATTTTTCCATTTAACCCAAAATTCTCTTTTCATTTTCTGAATTAATTTCCATCTATCTAAATTTCCAATTCTTTCCTCGGAAATGGTCTTAATAGGTCCTAATGTGGGCCTTCCTATCAGAAAGTGACCTGGTGTCAAAACTTCCCAATCGTCAATGTCAGTATTAGAGCCCTGCATGAATCATTCAATTTTTGTTTTATCATAGTATGCCATGAAATTTCTGATTTGTTTAATTCAATTCTATGTGAAATAAATTGAATGTTATTCTAATTCATTTAGAATTGAATGAATTGAATGAATTATTTTATGAATTTTTTGAATTTTCCAGATTTTTTTTGTGCTTTCTTTTGAGAACAAAAAGTGGAAAATTTTTAACAAATCAATGTTAACTGCATAGTAAATAAAATTCAGGCAGATTTAATCACAAAATTATGGCCCTTTCTTCTTCAAAATAAATTGTCGTTTGAATTATTTCGGAATTCATGCCATTCATTCATTCAATTCTATTAAACTCAAAATTCAAATTCATTCAATTCTATTAAACTCAAAATTCTAATTAATTCATTCATATAAAAGAAAAAATTCAAAATAATTCATTGAATCCATTCATGCAGGGCTCTAGTCAGTATTAGTTGTATATAATGGTCTTGAATTTAATACCGCTTCAATTTGGCATAATAGAGTTGCCATCTCTTCATAAGTTTGATTATTATCCCCAATTGTTCTTTTTAGGTGGTATTTAACAGATTTCACCCCAGCTTCCCAAATACCTCCAAAGTGAGGTCCTGCCGGGGGAATAAAATGCCATTTAATTTGTTCGTTTTCTAATGTTGGAATTATTTTAATATTTTCGTTGAGTGCCTTCTGTAGATTTTCATCCAATTTTCTGGCGGCTCCCACGAAATTTGTCCCATTATCTGAAAATATTTTAGCACATTTTCCTCTTCTGGAAAAGAATCTCCTTAGTGCAGCTAAAAAGGCATCTGAAGTCAAATCACTTACAACTTCTAAATGGATAGCCTTGGTTGCCATACATACAAATACAGCAATGTAACCCTTATTAGATTTCTGGCCTCGATTTTTTGAGCATCTTATATGATATGGGCCAGCATAGTCCACTCCAGTATTCAGAAACGGGTGAGCCATAGTAACTCTATGCTTTGGTAAATTTTCCATGTTTTGTTCAGCTGTAATTTGTCTGTATCTTGCACATTTAACACATTGTTTTAGATAATGCTTTAGGCTGTTCCTTAATCCGAATATCCAAAATTTTCTTTGAATATAATTTCGCATAAGGTTAATTCCGCCGTGCAATGTTTCCCTATGTGCATTTCTGATTATTAATAAGGTTAAATGACACTTATCTAAAATTAAGGGATGTTTTATCGAAAATTCTGCGCTGGAGTTCTGTAATCTACCTCCAACTCTTAATAATCCATCTTTATCTAAAAATGGATTTAATCCTAATATTTTGCTTTTAGTTCCAATATCCTGTTGGTGCCTTAAGCAATTTATTTCTGAACTAAATTGGCTTTCCTGTTGCTGTTTTATTATTAAAATTCTTGCCAATTTTAATTCATTCACTGTCAAATATGTGGGAAACGATTTCTTTTTTAACTTTACCTCAATAAATCTTAAGGAATATGCAATAATTCTTTCTAATTTTTGCATACAGGAGTATCTTTCTATTAATGATAATATTAACTGGCTTGATTTCCCTGTTAAGGCGGTACTGACAATTATACCATCTACTTGTTTCTCTTTCGGCCAGTATTTTTCTGATTTGGCCAACCATTGAGGTCCGTTCCACCAAATTGCACATTCTAGCAATTTTTCTGGTGTTATTCCCCTTGACGCTACGTCTGCTGGATTGTCTTCTGATCTAACGTGTCTCCAATCAATGTTCTTAAAAGTTCTTATTTCGTCAGTTCGCCGTCGAATAAATTTGTCTTTATTATTTCCATTTTTAATCCATGCTAGTGTGATCGTTGAATCACTCCATCCATATGCCTTTGCTTCCCCTCCAATTGCTGTCCTAACTCTATCTATTAGTTTTGATAGAAGATGTGCAGCACATAGCTCTAATTTAGGGATGGTTTTTCTATTTTTCTTTGGATTAACCTTGCTCTTGCTAGCTATAATCATAGAGGAGGATCCCACTTCGGCATATACTACGGCTGCGTACGCTTTTTCGGACGCATCAGAGAATCCATGAATTTGTACTGGCATATTTTCTTGGGATTTAACCCACCTGGGGATTCTAATACCTTCAAAAGAAGTAAAGTTCTCTTTAAAGGCTTTCCAATCGTTGGCATCTGGGTCTGACAAGTTCTGATCCCATTATTGCTCTGTCAACCATAGCTTTTGCATGAATAATTTTCCTACTATGGTTACTGGAGACAACCAGCCTAGGGGGTCATAAATTTTTGCTAATGTTGATAAAACTATTCGTTTATCAATATTAGCGACGTGTTCACAATTAAAATTAAATTTAAATTCATCTTTAATTGGTTCCCATTGAAGCCCCAGAGTTTTAATGGATTCATTTTCTCGAATCTCTAATATTTTATTTTCTTCTTTGCTTTCCAAAGCTTCCACAATTTCTGAGACATTCGAGATCCATTTTCTTAAGTTGAGACCCACCTTTTCTAATTCAAAGGTTATATCTTCAACGTGATCTTTGGCTTCTCTTATGGATTTAGCACCTGTCATTAGGTCATCCATATAAAAATCATTTCTGATAATTTCCTTAATCGAAAGATTTTCGCATCTATTCGAAATTTCAGCAAGCACTCTTGTGGCTAAATAGGGTGCTGATGCTGTTCCGTATGTAACGGTTGTTAATTTGTAATCTTTTAATTTTTTATTTTAATTTTTTAATTTTTAATTTTTAATTTTTTAATTTTTTCTCCAAATAATGTGCAAATATTGTTGATCTTCTTCATCAATGTTTATTTGCCGGTACATTTTCTCAATGTCCGCCAATATTACAAATGGCCATTTACGCCATTTGACAATGATATCAAATATATATTTTTGGACTCTTGGTCCAACCCACATAATGTCATTTAGACTTTTATTGTTTGTAGTTTTCGCTGAGGCATCGAAAACTACCCTTAATTTTGTTGTAATATTTTCCTTCTTTCTTGGACTCTATCATGTGGCCCAAGTTTATATATTCATGCATGAATTTAATGTAACTTTCTTTAAGTTTTATATTTTTATTTAATTTTCTTTCCAAATTATAAAATCGCGCTATGGCCTGCGCTTTGGAGTCTCCTAATTCTTTTTCATTTTTAAATGGAATTTTTACCACATATCTCCCATTTTCGTCTATTTTAGTGGTCTCTAAGAAATGTTTTTCACAAATTTCTTCCTCAATATCATTATTTTCATTTTCCATTTCCCAAAACCGGTCTAAGTTTTCTACTTCCACAGTAGTAGCCACAATTAATTTTTCACCTTTTGATTTGGTGCACCCGGATACAATCCACCCGAATTCCGAATTTTGACCTAGTAGTCCGTCTATTTTAACTACTCCGTCTTTATCTATATGGGGATATAAATCCACTCCTATAATAAGGTCTACCCTACTTGGTTTATTAAAGTGAGGGTCCGCCAACGTATATTTCGTCCACTTAGATTTATCAATATTTAATGTTTGGTTTGGCAAAGCCTTCATTAGTTTGGGAAGAATGATGGCTTCAATGCTAAGAGAATCTTTTTTATTATCGCGCGTTTTTATACTTAAATTTACTTTATGCTTTGATATACAAGTGTCAGAGACTCCACTAACCTCAGTGAAACTCTTTTTCCTTGTTAAATTTAATATTTGTGCAGCTTCTTCTGATATAATAGTGCACTGCGACCCACTATCAATTAATGCTCTAAGGCTTTCATAGCCACCATTTTTTGACTTGACTTTAATTAGGGCTGTGGCTAGAAACGCTTGTTCTTTTGTGACACAAGTGTTTACTTTCTCCCTTTTATCTGTTGGGACATGGAGCATTGTATGATGTGGTTTTTTGCAAACTGAACATAAATATTCAGAGTTACACTTTTTAAATGAAGAATGCTTAAAGCACCTATTGCACAAGCGCTGTTTTTTTATAAATTCCCCTCTTTCCACCGGACTCATTCCCTTAAATTTATATCAATTTGACACAAAGTGGCCAACCATTTTACAGAGTAGACAGCCTTCTTTTACAGAGGTATTTACCATTCTTTTAAAAGGCTTCTTTTCCTCACCATTTGATGAGGCAAGAGAACTATAACGTTGTTCTAAGAAGTCCATTACGTCGTCTAGTAATTGGATTTCCTTAGTTTTCTTTATATGCGTTTCATATAATTGTAACGCTTCTTTATTAAATTTTCGAATGATGATGTGCGCGAAGATTACATCAACGTCTTCATTTAAACTTGCTTTTGACTTCATTAAATGAATCGATTTATTTATTGAGTCAATAAACAGTTTAACTTGTTTAGCTGAATCGTTGTCTAGCATGGGCAAATCGATCAACCGATTCAGCTGATCAGAGAATATTTATCTCTTGTTTTCATACCGCTTGGTTAATAGTTCCCAAGCGGCATTATAATTTTCGGCAGAACCGATTAGCAAGTGAGCGACCATACTCCTTGCTTCGCCTTTGAGAGCGGTTTGTAAGTAGTTAAATTTTAGAGATGTGCTCAGATCATCTCTATTGAAAATTATTTCTTTAAATAATTCCGAAAATAAGTCCCACTCTTTGCCTTCTCCGGAGAAGGTGGGAACTTTTATTTTTGGTAACACAGGAAGGTTATCAGCCCTTTCCTTTACCATAACCCCACAATTGCCTTCCGTTTTTGCTTCGGAAGCATTCATCCTTTCTTGCAGGATGTCCAAAATGTTTTTAACGTCAATTATTCTCATTGAGTTTGTAGAATTCTTTTATTTTATTATCAGTTCTACTCCATAAAAATTCTATTTTCTTAGCTTTTTTTTCCCTGCTAGCCTGACTGAGCTCCTGATGGGTTTCCTCCAAATAATCCCTTAATTGTTCGACATTTTTATCGAACACCTCTGCCAATTTTACTGGGTCTGTTTCAGTTTTCTTAGTTTCAGCTTGGGTTCCAGAAATAGCTTTCATGTTGCTAAATTTATTTTTAAGAGTTTC
Source organism: Drosophila takahashii (assembly GCF_030179915.1). NCBI lineage: Eukaryota > Metazoa > Arthropoda > Insecta > Diptera > Drosophilidae > Drosophila > Drosophila takahashii. Next base: position 1,633,718 of record NC_091679.1, on the reverse strand, counting down.
AATTACTTTACAAATCTCATCGAACATTTTTTCGTTAAAGTAATCATGATTGACTACTCCTAGTATAAACAAATTGGTGTGGATTGCGGTGAATTTTGCTTTTATACTATCAAGTTTGAGGATTGCGTCACTGGTTAATTGACCAGCTTCAATCACTCTAACCTCTTTTGTTAGGCTTGCCTGAGCCTCCAAGAATTTTAAAATTGTTTCGGACAACATGATTTAAAAAATGTATGTATAAAATATGTATATCAAAAAATATGTATATTATATATATTTATATATATATGTGAATATGAATTGGATTTTGTAAATAAAGTGTATATGTAATTGATATTAAATGTGAACAAATTTAAAAACTATCTTATCTGCTGCTTCAGTTGGTGATGTTCTCCGTTAAGCTCGCTTATGTAGATGCCGCTGTGATGTTGTCGTAGATGACGTAGTTCTTCTTTTCGTCGTCTTCTTCTTTATCACTGCTCTGATGTAGATAGTTGCCTCGATGTTGTTTGTTGTTTGTTGTCGCCTCGATGTCGTTTGTTGTTTGTTGCCGCCTCGATGTCGTTTGTTGTTCTTAAAAATGATTGTTGTTACTGCTTCGGTGTTGTTCGTGGGCCTTGTTTTTCGTTTTTATATTTTACAAGAATTTTAAAGTTCGGTTTGAATTGGTTTTGTGTATCACTGCATTTATGTTTTTTTTTTTTTTTTTTGTAACACTTTTCGTCACGCCGAACACTTTCTCTTTTTATTTTTTAATTTTAAAAACGATTTACCAATGTTTTTGGCCTTGGTAACGCCACCGTCACGCAACAAACCCGAGAATGATTTTAGAAAACTTGCCCGTTTGGCTTATTTTATTTTTGCAGCCAGTAGCTGATCGTGCGCTCGCAACGCTGCATTGGCGTTGCTCAACTTAACATAGCGTTGATAGCATTTGAACTCATGCACTGATATTTTGGTTTACAGATTACAATTGGTATTTTAAAACTTACAGTGCGAGGCAAATCAATATTACAAACAAAGCCATGGTCATGTGTGAACAGATGTTAAGGAATTGGGTTGCCCACCATTAAACAACGTAAACATAAACCAATTCTCATTATGCTCAATACATATTAAAAGCGGTTTTTTTTAATGGAAGTATGGTCTTACACTTATACATATACAATGGATAACAGACAAAGTGGATTAATAAACCGAATTAATAATTTCACATCCCAATTTGGTGAGAAAATTTTTAAAGAATATTTTAAATATCTCATTGATACAAGGAATATGTTCATGGATAAAGAAGAAGATGATCCTAACAAAACGGTATATGGTAATCATTTTACGTTTTGTAATAATGGATTCGGCGAAGATGCGTGTGCCTGCTTTTTCTATAAAAATCATCGAGACGGAGTAATGTCATCATATTTAGTGTATAAGATAGGCCTGTAACAAATTTACAAATAAACATGAGTTAAATTCATGTCCTAAATTCAAATTTGTATCTTCTTTTGTTTGGGGGGATGGGTTATTTTTTCAGCTAATTCTTTTAGGTCAAAAAGTTAAAAAAATAAAAATTTATTTGAATTTAAAATTTACATATTCTTTTGGGTGGGTGTTTGTTTCTCAGTGGCAAGTAAAGGGATCCCCTTTTCAAGGGTGATTGCTTTCAGCTGTTTATTTTGGACTTGACAACAGCCCGTGACATTCTATCACGTACCAGTGTGAGTACCACACTTTCTTAATCTAAGCAAAGAATATATCGCTTTGATCACCCGTCACACCCCAGTAACTTCTCCCCGCTTAATAAGAGTCCCGATTTTTGGACCGAATTTCGGGATCTGATTTCTGAATGCAAATCCTAGATACAAAAGCTGGATATAACTATTGTGGACCCTAATTAACGATCACTCGTCACGCTTTAATTAATTATCTTTAATTACCCCCCACACCTGTCACATTGTCCTGATTTATTACCCTAATTAGCATAATTAATTACTTCCCCCTCCACTTTTGTATCCAGCTTTTGTATCCAGAACCCGCAGAAATATACTACTCCTCTACCCTAAATTCTGAGAGCATTCACTCTCATGTCCCTAGTGACATTGAATTTGTTTGTGTGAAAGTTACCCTCAAATCCTTGTCTATTTTTATTACATGTTCCTATATTCCACCTGGCTCTGACCTTAAATTTTATGAGCAACTTCTAGCTGCTATTAAATCTTTTTTATCCCTTCTTTCCAATAGGGACCTTTTGATTGTTTTGGGTGACATCAATCTCCCGGATATTTCTTGTTCCCCTCCTGCTGACTCACTTGTCGCTCTACCTTTATCCGCCAATAAGTTTGTGGATGGCCTTTTAGAATTATCGTTACAGCAAGTTAGCTTTATACCAAATTCTTTAAATAGACAATTAGATATTGTGTTTGTTTCAGATCCGTCTGAAGTCACAGTATCTAGAACTGACGCTCTCGTGGTACCAGAAGACCGATACCACCCAACTATGGAATTGACACTTTGGCAACTGAACTTTTCTATAGCGTTCTAAACATTTTTTTTAATGAATGCGTTCCTGATAGGCTTCCTCCAAAGCCGAACAGGCCCCCTTGATTTACAAATGCGCTTCAAAAACTTAAAAATCTTAAGACAAACATTTATAAAAAGTATAAAAAATCGGGTAAGCCATCCGATATTTCGAAATATGTGGTGGCTCAATCTGATTTTAATGTCCTTAACAGTCATTGCTATTCTATGTATTTAAATGGTTGTAAATTTGAATTTACAAATGATCCGAAGCAGTTTTATAACTTTGTTAACGCCAAGCGTAAGTCATCAGCTTTGCCTTAATCGGTTCGTTTTAACTCAATGGAGGTATCGACAGATTCTGAAATTGCTGATTTATTTGCCGACATTTTCCAAACTACTTATAGCTCCTCCTCATGGTCGAAATCAAACTACCCTAATCCCTTAAATAGGGCAAATTGTATTTTTTTATTATATAAAAAGCTCTCATAAGATTTTTAACAACAACATCGCCAACTTATTCTACCGGTCCTGATGGACTTCCTGGGTGTGTGCTTAAGTTTTGTCTTAAGCTTGCATCAACCATTTGCAAACCTATTCTTAAGCTCTTCATTTGTCTATTTCATCATCAGTTTTTCCAACTATCTGGAAGGACTCTTTTATTATTCCACTTCACAAAAAGGGTGCGAAGGCGGATGCCCAGAATTATAGAGGTATTTCTAAATTTTCGGCAATGCCAAAAGCCTTTGAACGTATTATCACATCTCATTTGCAACATTTATGTTCCTCGCTTATATCACCGTGTCAGCATGGTTTTGTTATGCAAAGATCGACTACCACCAACCTACTTGAATTGTCATCTTTTGTAATAAATGGATTTAACAATAAAATGCGGACCGACGTCATATATACAGATTTCAGTAAAGCCTTTGACTCCGTTAACCACTCTCTTCTTTTCTTCAAACTAGACTTGCTTGGGTTTCCATGTAATATTTTAACTTGGATTTCAAGTTATTTGAATGGAAGGACTTAGAGGGTTATATTTAAGAACGCTCCATCATAACAATTTCTCGAGTACTAATGTATGCTGATAATGTTAAGCTTTGTTTGACATACAATACTATAGAGTCCGGATTCGGCTTACAATCAGACATTGATAATTTTCAAGTGAGTATAACCTCTTAAGTTTGAACTGCCTGAAATGTAACGTAATGACCTTTCATAGGCTTACTCCAACGTTTATAAGTTAGTTGCTTCAGAACTTGCCACTTGACCGTATATATTCAGGTAATGATTTAGGCGTTCTTCTGGACCCGAAGCTTAAATTTGACTGCCACATAATGCTGACTGTCAACAAAGCTATGAGTGGTTTTGGGTTTATAAAGCGTTGGTCAAAAGTATTTGACGACCCTTATATAACCAAATTACTATTTACCTCCCTTGTCCGTCCTATATTGGAATATTGTTCTTCGGTTTGGAGCCCACAATACCAAGTGCACATTGACCGTATAGAGTCGGCTCAAAAAAAATGTCTTCTTTTTGCTCTTCGTAATTTGAACTGGGATCAAAACGTAAGGCTACCCTCCTACCAGAGTAGATTATTATTGATTAATTTACTAACACTTGCAAATCGTAGAATAATGCTTCCCTGCAGTTCCCGAATTCAGACCGAGCGCTTAATAGCACTGCGTCGACTGCGACGCCGGCAGAGCCTCGGCAGAAGCGACTCTCTCACCAACCCCCTCTCTCACAATCACCGTCACCGACGGAGCCGACTAAACGGCGCCAGAGACGACGCTCTCCCAAATTTCTCCATCTCAAATTTTGCAAGCGCGATCGTGGCAAAGGGAAAAGAACAACAAGAGAGAGTGAAATTGCAGATGTTGTTTTTCTCGCACAGTATTCTTTTTCTATTTCTGAAAAGCAGGCGCCGTTGCACAGTGGTTTCGCTTGTATGGGAGCCGCGGCCAAAAATACTTCTAGTTGTTATATCGTTACGAAATTTTTCCCAAAATTCTTTAAAAATATTTTAATTATAGCAACAAAAAATTGGACATATCGCCCGACTATGTCCTATAGCTTCCATACAAAATATCGGACCAAATTTGAAACACGTAGCTTTTTTCAGTTTCAAATTTTTTTTTATTGAAGTATTTTTGCATTTAAATCATATTTAAGCGGATAAGAAACCATGCCTTCGGGTTCTTATCCGTCCACAAATATTAATCCGTTAGTTTTGATTATTACCTGTAAATTACTTGAAAAATAAAAAAACCCAATAATAATAATAAACAAAAAATCCAATAATAGCAAAAGAAAACAAAAATTACAATTTGAACATAATAAAAACACGAATAAAGAACACAATAAACAGCTGATTTGACCTTAAGGACAAAAATAGAGGCTGGTAGTAGATTGTTGATTATGGACACATCTGCAAGTATCTGCAGCTAGCTTTAACTTTTTTTATACCTTAAGGTATTAACAATTACACTGAATAAAAAATGAATCGGGGAATATTGAGGGAACACAGTTAAAACTTTAAGTAAACATAAAAAGACGAATACAACAGCTGCTAAAAACATTAGAAAGTAATTTCATAATAAGGACAACACAAGTTAGCTTTTATTAATATTGAAACTTAAAAATAATACCTCTAACTTCAAAATCCATATTACAGAATATTAATTTGGACACGTAATTTAAGAAATACACGCTTTTAAAGTTAGTGATGCGCGCAGTTTTGCTTTGCAACTAAACACGTGCTCACGACTTTAGGTCTATTTTTAGAAAGTACCGAAAGTTTTCCAGAAAAATCTGGTATGCCACGAAAAAGCTTGAGCATTTTAGAGAAAATTTGCATAATCTTTGCCAATTTTGGGTTCTATCGATTTTTTGAATTTTGGCCTATGGAGGAAACCACTGTGCGTTGTTCCGCGTTTTTCAATTGCGTTCTAACTGTGATAAGTTGTTTTGGTAGAGCTTGAAAATTATCGATAAATGACAGTATCGATATTTTCGATACTTTATCATTATCGTATCGATAATATCGATGTTTTCAAGGAAAGCAAAGACAAATTAAAAACAATTTTATAATTCTGTTAATACCACGTATTATTATTAAATACATGCATAATACACTTGCATTATTATTAATATTATTATTAGAAAAAATCGCGGTTAATTTATTTAATTTTAATTTCCGGTTTTCATTATTAAAATGCAATTTTAGACTAAAGGATCCTCCTCTTAAGAACTCGTGGTTTTTTTTTTGATCATTGAGTTGAGTTGCGTCACATGTCTAGAAAGACACCAATTCTTAGTCAAAGACATTCACGGCTTCTTAAGAATTTTTTTTTAAAATATCTTCTGAGGAAATACTTATGTAAAATAATAGAACAAACCTTTGTTCCATCCCATTTTTTGGTACTAAAGAAGAACAAATTCCTCCTCTTCTGAAGAATTCCCGGTTGCTTTTTTTTTGATCCTTTGCCAAGAAATCGCGGTTCTTTCATTTTCGATTTTATGCCACAACCTATGGTTATTTCCCCCTACTTTAATTGATACTATACCATAAAGAAGTAAAAATTCCTCCTCTTCTGAAGAATTCGCGGTTGTTTTTTTTTTGATCCTTGAGTCCAAATCGCTCAAACGATCTTCGAAAAGCGACCAATTCTTATCAAAGGCTATGAATTCGCGGTTTCTTGAGATTTTTTAATAGCGTACAGAAGGTCGGTAGCTGCAACCAAGATTTTGTTTTTGGTACTAAAAAAACCAAAGTTCCTCCTCTTCCCAAGAACTCGCGGTTCTTTTATTGACCATTTTTTGCCATAACCTATGCCCTTTTCGCCTACTTTTAAGTATTTCATAATATCTATGGGACCAAAGAAGAACAAAGTACCAAGAACTCGCGGTTCTTGTATGGTAATTTGTCCCTACTTTAAGTGATTTTGTATTTAAAGTTATTTTGGTCCTCAAAATTAAAGAGTGAAATCTGTTCGTTTCTCTCTAATAAAACGTCAGAAAAACATCGATGTTATAGATAAATATCGATGTTTGAAAAATATCAGAAGTATCGATAATATCGATACTGACATCGATAATTTTCAAGCTCTATGTTTTGGAGTTCAAACAAAAGTGCTATTAATCAAGAATGAATTTTTAGGTAAGTAATTTTAAAGGGTATTTTAACTTTGTCTTGTCAAAATTATTATAGCTTCTCATTTTTAGAATTTGTATGTTTTATTTTTAGGTCAAGCTGATGGTACAAGGTGCATAAACAATATAATTTCAGATGAGATCATTTTGTCCTACAGCCCATAAGGACGTTATTCTTGCGCTTTTAAGTAAGTTTTTATCGTTCTTGTCTAATATTCTAATATTATATAATATTATAACAATATATATTTTCCAAATTCAGATCCCAATGGTCAGGTGAAGCCTGCAGAGCCTCCGGAGAGGATGCGGAGATGTGTGAAAAATATCCATGCGCGAAAACGGAGCTCACCAAGACTCCGGAAGCCATGTCAAACGTACCGAAGACCATACAAGTCACTGTAGTTGGTAAAAATCTATTAATTTAATGTAAAAGTATGAAAATAATTTACGAAAAATGATGTTGTAAAATGAAGAGAAAAGAAAAAAACTTTTGATAAAGGCGATGAAATTCAACAAATTTTATATTTTTCTCTCTCTTTGCTGATGATTTTGGGTGATATTTCGGCGCTAAAATAGCGCCAAAAAGGCGCCGAATTTGGTGATGAATTAAGCGCTGGTGATGAACAGGTGCTAAGAAAGCGCTAGTTTCTGGCAGTGATGTATTTATTATGTATTCTTCCTCGCGAACTCGCATTCTTGCCCAAATTGTAACACGTGCGTAACAAGCACGTGCTTGGGCCACTTGTTTGAACTGCTCGTAGTGCATCAACGTCCATCATATATATATGTCTTTAAAAGCTCTTATAGGATACATCTACAGATATATGATATATGACCAGGTTTTTTTACCAGTATTTTCCAAGCATGACCCTATTGTCCTTACATATAATCTGATCTTTGAATATAATGACATTAATATTGAGTATAGGGACTTCAAAAATATCAACTATTATCAACTTGAAACTGATTTTTTAGCGTGGTTTAACGCCGATATTAGAAAAGTCATTTAGCTACGGGACAAAGCATATTTAAGATGGAAGCGATATGAAAATTCGAGTACGCATAATTATTTTAGCAGCAAAAAGAGAATACTACAGCAATAAATTCGCCAATTGTCGATTCGACCCAATAATATGGCCTAAAGCAGGGGTGCACAGTCCTATGGCACACGAGCACAATTGTTTTTGTAATAGCACTAAGCATACGGCAGTGCACTCGCAATGCTTGCCTATGCACACCCCGAGTCCTCTTTGTCGCTGTCCGTAATAGATAAGAGCGAGCCAAGCCAACAACAAATTCCATCGAACTTTTTTTTCTCCTCAACTCACAATGCAAAGTGTTGTTGTCTTTTTCATGACTGTGTGTGACTCGTTACTCGCGTGCGTGTGTTTTTCTTTTAATGGTGTTTGTAACTGCACTGCCATAAGGCTGTTTTGAGCACCCCTGGCCTAAAGAGTCATCACTGATGCTCGGATAAAAAGTTTTACGCAGGCATCATACGTTTCGGTCACAATGTATTATATTGTGATGCTAGCTCTGTAAGCAGGGTTCTTGGAACTTAGTTATCCTTTGACTCACTTTGACCCATCAACCGGTATGAAAAAAATATTATTTAAGTTTACATGAAAACAATTATTTATTTTAAGTGTAAACTTAAAAAAGACGTGTTTAAAACTGTTTGAAAGAGTTTGGATGTAATTTAGAAGTCAACGATTTCTTTATCGGTCCTCTAAAGAGTTGGGGGGAGATTCATACCCCACTTTACATCTCCAAAATTAAAAAAAAAATTGATTCCGACCTTCCATCCCAATTCAAAAGTTCCCTTACCCATTGAAATGGAGTGGGGCGGGTCTTCCAGCAGGGGTGTGTGGTCAATCCAGATTGGTAAGTAATTAAAAACGCTGGTTGAGCTTGGTTTCACGTTATAAAAAAGCTTCACGGCTTATTCACTGTTCTACGACTTTGCGGTTACACGGGTAAATTAAAACTAATACAAATTTACATATAGCGGCCGCCATAAACAGACGCATTTGACACGGGCTCCGGAAAAAACAGGGATTAACACTCAAAAAAACAAAATTTAAACCTAAATGTGATTCAAAAAACTACATAAAGTGTTGCAGAAGCTTTTAGCGCTCTGCTTAAGAACACTCCCTTCACAAAGTGCTTCGATTTAAACATTTATAAACAAAACTAAAAATCGACGCTCAAAGTTATACGCGCCTAAAAAACAAAAAATAAAAATACCTCAATAGTCACTCAATTTAAACGCGAAAACAATAACACCGCACCAACACCAACGCCGAGATAAAACGGCCACGTTCATTCGATGCCCCGGCAGCTTATTTGTCCCATGAAATTTTAACTACCCTCAACCAGCGTTTTGAGGAGCAGGGCAAAATGATCTCGGCTAACATGCAAAAAGCCGAGCAGAGATTACCTGCGATGCTGTCAGAGCGACTGGATGGGATGACCATTGAAGTGTCCCGGCTCATCGAAAGGGTACAGCAGATGGAGACGGAGATAACTGCTCTTCGCTCGTTACAAGAGCGGGTTCAGCAGCTAGAGTCGGAGGTTACTACACTTCGCTTAATCCAGGAGCGGGTGCCAATAATGAATGCAGGGGTTGAGGCGCGAAGGAATGCCGAAAATGCGTGTGACCTGCGAATACCCGGTGTCCCGTTTGTCAACGGCGAAAGGTTAAAATCAATTTTTAACACAATGTGCCTTTCAATAAATTTAACACCACCGCCAAGAGTTTGAAATATCTTCCGAGCGCGAAAGTCACAGTATACAAATGTCGACCCGGTTGTAATTGTCAAATTAGAGTCCATAGATGACAAAATTCAAGTTCTACGAGCAGCTGGCGCATACCGAAGGCAGACTAAACAACAACTAAGTCTACAGCTGGTTGGATTTAACTCCAGTGCCGCAGTTTATGTAAACGAGCAACTCTCCAAAAAAAGCTTTGTTATCTTTAAAGAAGCAATGAGAATGAAGAAGCCGAAATTGATATATCCTGTGTTCAGTCGCCGTGTTTTTCAACGAGCTCTGCAGCTCTTAATTCATCTTTGAAATTTTTCTTTTACAAATTTTTTAAATAATGAAATATTAAATTTTTATTATTTTTATTAAATATTTAAATTTAAATATGTCAGATAAAAAACAAATTAAAAATAATTTTATAAATTTTAATATTTTTTATTTTTATTAAATACTTTTTTTTTATTTTATAAAAATACTTAAAAATTTTAAATAAATTACATAATAAAAAAATAAATAAATAAAAAGAATTGTAAAATTTTTGTCATTAAGAAATTGTCAAAACACTTAAAACTTAACTTTGAATCATTAAAAATTTTTAAGGGATTAGTAAACGATGACAGGAATAGCAAATAAGAGTTACCTATTTAAATAAAAGTTGACAAATAACTCTTATGCAACAAATTGTTTTATTTATATTTAGGGGAGAAGGGGCACTAATAGGAGGAAAAGTTTGTTTAGACATAGCAGCTATAAACAAGAGCCATGGGAATGATACTGGTATCACCGAAAAGGCTGTTCTTTTTGGCTATAATTTGTTCCTACATAACTTTGAAGTCAATTGCAAAGCCTTCGAGGAACGTTTAAGTTACTTTCGCCTTTAACGGTATAGGGTAAAAGAGATAATTTTTATAAAATTTTTTTGGACTCTTTAGACACTATTCCTTCGATCTAAAATGGAGTACATTTGTTGTGGTTTTTTTTTTCTAACCTTTCTTTTGCTTTTAAAAATGCGGTTTTAGCTCTTTGACGCAGAGTTCCATATTTTTGTAAATTTTTTTCCCTGATTTCTAGAATTTCATTATTACTTAAAAATTTCGCGTTGTCAAATTTTTGATTTGCAGCCCTTCCGCTACTTAGATCATTTTGCTCAATTTGACTGCAATCTAGCTCATGAAACTCTCGACCATGAGCGCAACCAATGCTGCGACTACTAACCAACCTCCAGAAGTCATAAGAAGTAAAGTTATCACATTCATATTTATTAAACAGACTGATTGATTACACTATGCAGCATCAAAAATTAACCTCGATATATATAAAGGGTGTATTATTTAAAAAACTTTAACTTCGAACCAAGCCATGCATCCATTTGCCTCTGAGAGCTCCGCAAAGTTGGTCAATTTCAGCATTTTTCGAACTTTGAGGTCCTTTTGCTAAGAATCCTTGCGTCGGGGAACTCTTTGGAAAATGCAGTTTAACTTGGGAATTCGTAACGAATCCAAAAATATAGCATCCATCGAGGTAAATTTAAAAAGCACTAAAAATGCTGCACAGTGTTATTGTCCGTAACCGAGTCTCCTATCACTCAAAACTTGGCCTTAAAGCTGCAAAACGCTCCGCATAAACTTGACTTTAAATAGGTTTATATAAATAATGGTATGTGTGTATATATAGTATAGTATATAACGTGACTTTCGATTAGATAACAAAACAAGAAAGGAAGTTAACTTCGGCCAGCCGAAGTTTATATACCCTTGCAGGTATGCCTACTTAAAATGTTTTTACATTGTCAAAAATCAAAACCCCTACTTTCTACAAAGTTACAACAGTTTTTATACCCTTGTAGAGGGTATTTTAATTTAAGTCAGATGTTTGCAACGCAGTGAAGGAGTCGTTTCCGACCACATAAAGTATATATATTCTTGATCAGCGCCAATAGCCGAGTCTATTTAGCCATGTCCGTCTGTTCGTCTGTCTATCTGTCCGTCTGTCCGTTTCTATGCGAACTAGTCTCTCAGTTTTAAAACTATCGCGATGAAACTTTCCCTACTTCCTACAAAGTTACAATGAATTTTCTTATATTTGTTTGAATATTCCTATGGAAGCCATAAGATATAGTGGTCCGATCCGGCTCGTTCCGGCATATGTACTACCTGCAATAAAAAGAAGTCTTTTGTGAAAGTTTCATCGCTTCAATAGCTTCAAAACTGACGGACTAGTTCGCATAGAAACGGACAGACGGACAGACGGACAGACGGACAGATGGACAGACGAACAGACGAACAGACGGACATGGCTAGATGGACTCGGCCATTGATGCTGATCAAGTATACTTTATGTGGTCGGAAACGTCTACTTCACTGCGTTGCAAACATCTGACTTAAATTAAAATACCCTCTGCAAGGGTATAAAAAAAACAAACATAATATGGGGTAAACGGTTGCTGAGGCAAAGGATCACACTTGGAGCAATACTCAGTCATAATTCACAAACACACAATGTATAGCTAATCGAATTGGTCCCCAAGCTGTTCACATAGAACCATCTACTATTTCTACCCCAGAAGGAATGTTTAAAGTTTTTCTAAATACCACGAAGATTGAAGACCAACACAATATTTAGTAAGAGAAACGCGTTGGGCATGAAAATATCCTTCATAAAATAATTTTTTCAAAAAATATTGCGAGCGACCAATATCCAATAAAGTTTCCCGAACAGATTAAGACGGTTTTCAGGAATTTGACATTGACAGAAATTGGTTCGCAATTTCTTCAACTGATGGCGCTTTAAGCTACAATTTTTAATGCAGCCCTCTGATGTTGTAAGGAACCTTCCGTAAACACGGCGCGCAATTTAAGTAAGCCGTTTGGCCGCTAGGGCCACATACTATTGTTGCCCTTGTATTATTTAAGCTCCCTTCTCCCCTACCACTAAATTTGTAAGCCTTCTCCGAACATTTGAAAAAATTTTCTCCTCTCCAATCTTTAGGGTTCCCAAACACAAATATATTACTTATTGTAACTTCTAATTCTCGCCTCCAATGTAGTGTTTTATGGAGGAGGTAAAGGAACACCCGTACGTAATGCAGTGCGAAGCCGCCAAGCCACTGATAGTCGACACCTTTAAATTCATGTATGATCTGGACTTTTTGAACCCACAGGCAGACGAGGTAATAATATAGGTCTTCCCTTGCTTATACTAGTCTTATCTAACTCTTTTTTTAACCGAAGCTGACTACTCCACCGCTAGCGATGCCGCGGCTGCCGCACGAGGTAATTTTTGCGATTGGTGGCTGGAGCGGTGGCACCTCAAAAGGTTGTATTGAGACTTACGACACGCGGGCAGATCGCTGGGTTAACATTAACGCTGAAGATCCTGCTGGTCCTCGCGCATACCACGGCACCGCAGTGCTTGGCTTTAAGATATTCTCGATTGGAGGGTACGATGGCGTCGAGTACTTCAACACCTGTCGCGTATTCGATGCAGTGAAAAAAAAGTGGAACGAAATCGCCCCGATGCACTGTCGCCGCTGCTACGTAAGTGTAACCGAGCTGAACGGCATGATCTATGCTATTGGTGGCTACGACGGTCACAACCGTCTGAACACTGTGGAGCGGTATAACCCGAGGACCAACCAGTGGTCTATTATCCCGCCAATGAACATGCAGCGTTCTGATGCCAGCGCGTGCACCTTGCAAGGTCGTATCTATGCCACGGGGGGATTCAACGGCCAGGAATGCCTGGACAGCGCAGAGTATTACGACCCTATAACAAACGTATGGACGCGAATAGCTAACATGAACCATCGTCGGTCCGGAGTGAGCTGCGTTGCCTTTAGGAGCCAGCTATACGTCATTGGTGGCTTCAACGGTACAGCGCGACTATCTACCGGAGAACGCTTCGATCCGGAGACCCTAAGCTGGCACTTCATTCGCGAAATGAATCACTCGCGCAGCAACTTCGGGCTAGAGATTATTGACGACATGATCTTTGCTATTGGCGGCTTCAACGGCGTCTCGACCATTTCTCATACCGAGTGCTACGTTGCGGAAACAGACGAGTGGATGGAGGCCACTGATATGAACATTGTCCGCTCGGCACTGTCTGCGAATAATGTTTCAGGACTTCCAAACAAGCGAGACTACATACACAAGGAACGGGACCGCCTAATGGAAGAGCGACGTCAGCGTCTTATGGCTACAGCCATGGCTCGGGAGAACATCGGAAATGTCAATCCCTCGCAATCATTAATAGAGGACAATGACAGGGCAATGGATGACTATGAGAGCCCTAACGAAGATGAAGAGGCTGAGGAGCATCAGCAACAAGCACAGCAGCTCCAGATCGTACCATTTCCTCAAGGCCTACCAATTCCGAATGTAGCTACTGGCCCGGCTTTGTTTCCACCAGCTCAACCACTGTCGGTTTCCAACGTGCAACTTAATCGTATAATGGAGGATCGTGGTCTGGACAACAATAGACGCTTTCGTATGCAGCTGCGTAGTCAACGCCATGGCTCGCATCATGAAATCCGTCGTCGCTCCTAGGCGACGGCAAGTTGAGCTCGTACCCTGAATTATTCCTTAAGTACACCCATTAGATTTCCACAAGATAAAGCGTTAGCGTGAGGTATGGTATTTTCGGCCAACAAGTGCTGCAGTGTAGCCCACGTCCGTAGAATCCGTTTTTCCAAAAATATTCCAAGCACGTGCGCTAGCCAAGTCCTCTCATGTTTACAATTCGTCACCCGTTCCAAGTTTAAAAAAGATCGAGCCATTATCTTTATTAAAATTTATAGTCCATCCAAATTTCACAAAAAAAACATCTAAATTCAACGTAGTTTTTCTATATTATAATAAAGCACTGCATAATACCAATTAAAAAAAAACACGAGAAATACAGACTATTTTATTTGTGTTGTTTCCCAGACGGTTTTTGTGGCACTATTTCATAAAAATGATTCAACTATATTATTAAAGGGCACACACCTTTAAACAGCTATTTATTAGTTATACGCTTAAGCTAAACTGCAAAAAAGGTACAACCTTGAGCAGCTACATTCATTTAATCTATATTCATTTGGTTTAGATAACAAAACATTTTACTAGTTGAACCGTTAGAACCGAAGATACAGCACTTACATATGGGTAGGGGAGTGTAGGGTAATTTGACGAGTAGGGTAATGTGACGAACTCGTCCAATCTCACATATGACGTCACGATAAAAATTTCAAATAAATGTAGTCGTCTCCTCTCATCGTAACGACAATGTTTATACCCGTTACTCGTAGAGTAAAAGGGTATATTAGATTCGTGCAAAAGTATGTAACAGGTAGAAGGAAGCGTTTCCGACCCTATAAACTATATATATTCTTGATCAGGATCACTAGCCGAGTCGATCTAGCCATGTCCGTCTGTCCGTCTGTCTGTCTGTATGAACGCTGAGATCTCGGAAACTACAAAAGCTAGAAGGTTGAGATTTTCCACGCATATTCTTGGGCTTCCTACGCAGCGCAAGTTTATTTCAGCCGAGTGCCACGCCCCCTCTAACGCCCACAATCGCCCACTAACGATTTTAAAATGTGTCTAGCGCCCACACCTTTAAAGATTTCCGAGAAGTATAAATGCAATTTTGTTGTGCATATTTATACCTATCGAAATGTAGAAGATATTTTTCAAATCGGACCATTCAGTAAAAAGTTATACGCAATTTCTATATCTATCTCCCTCGCACTCTCTTAAGCTGAGTTACGATTATTAGTCGGGATACTAACCCGAGTACAGCGTTTGCACTCCCTTTAGCTGAGTGACGGGTATTAGATAGTCGGGACACGAACCCGACTATAGCGTTCTCTCTTGTTTTACAGTAATATTATTACGAAGTCCCTTAATTTGTTCGTGTGGTAATTTTTTCTAAAAAGGTTGTGCACAAACTAGCAAATCTATTCAATTTATTTGTGTTTCAGCAGTGCCAGAGCGAAGATGAGTGAAAAATAAAATCAGATAAATATAAGCTCGTACAAATGAGATCTTAATCAACAGTTTTTGGTACCTTTTATACCTTTTATATTGTATGGTGACAAATATTTTTTATTCACAAATTTTAATTGTTATTGTTGATTTTGTGTAAAAAACTCTAATATTACCTGATAACAATTAATGCTACAGTTTTATTGTAGTTTTGTATGTATTTTAGTCGTGCCGTCAGTTGGATGGGATGGCTCACGCCAAAAGCAGTGGGACCTTACTCCGATGGATTTTCTATTCTATTTTTTCTATTCGTACTTTTACAAAAATATGCTCAGTAGATGTAAGCAACTTTCTGCTTTTACACTTTTAAAAAATATTGATTTTTGGTAAAGTTACATTAAAAAACAAATCGTTCGTCACATTACCCTACAATTTTTAAAAGTGCAAGAAAAGAATGGTTCACGCCAAACGCTGTAGAATTTAGCTGCGTTGGAATTTCTAATCGTACTTTCACAGAAATATGCTCAGTGAATGTAAGCAACTTTTTGCTTTTACACTTTTGAAAAATATTGATTTTAGGAAAAATTACATTCAAAAATCGAATTGTTCGATTATCTCTTAATGAAATAGCTTTTGCGACACCTTGCGCAATGTTGTTCGCTACTATTAGAAAGGAATTTCTTGGTATAGATAGTAACATTTTCATGTTTTTTCATGTTTCAGGTTTCTAATTAAAGCCCGCCAACCCTTAGCTGAACACCACCGTAAACCCACCTGTAACGCATTAATATTGTCATATTCCCCAACTAATTGCTGCTCTCACTATTTCTTTAAAATTTTCTTAATACCAGTGCACTATGTAAAATGTTAATGTATAATTTCGGATTTTTTTTTTTTTTTTTATTAAGCTGCGCCCTTAACCCTTTCTGTTCTTCCCTGACACCTTTTAATGCATTCGTCAAATAATCCTATCTTTGCTGAATCTATTTCTGATAAAGATCTTTTGCTAACTTTTGTTTTAAACGTATTCCAGCCTGTTCATAACTTAGTTTTGGCCTTCCCATTTTAGATGGACATGGATCCGTAAGCTGTTACTCAATGGTTATAATAATTGTCTGCGAAAGCCATTCTGAGTGCTGAACCTTAAATCTAGACAATATTCGGTTGCATTTAGGCAAATATTTTTTGATGTGTGATATGAATGTGTTAACTTTTTCCTCGCTTTCGTTAACCTATGACATGCTGACTTCATTGACATTTAATTTTTCTAAAATCCACTTTTTTAAAGCAGAGGCGTCACGTCCATTGCTCTCCAAAATCTCCAGCAATGTTAAGCGGCGAAACTCATATTCGGCTGCAACATGTCATTTTTTTTCGAAAAGGGGCAAAAACGGGCAAAGGAAATTATTAAGGTACAATTTTTAGTTGCTCGCAGGAGCGCGCGGAAAAAAGTTACACTTCACGGAGCACAGATACAGTTGTTAAATTTTAGTTATAACAAGAAAGGAAGCTAGCTTCGGTCAGTTGAAGCTTATATACCCTTGCAGATAAAGCAAATACCTATAGTTTAATGCTCACTCGGTGCAGTTCCAGGAATTCCAGATTCAGCGTGCCTATTATTAAAATTTTGTTTTTAAGTTGTCAAAAATCAAATCGCTACTTCCTACAAAGTTACAATGAATTATCTTATATTTGTTTGAATATTCTTATGGGAGCCTTAAGATATAGTGGTCCGATCCGGCTCGCTCCGACATATGTACTACCTGCAATAGATAGAAGACTTTCGGGAAAGTTTCATCGCAAGAGCTTTAAAACTGAGAGACTAGTTCCCATAGAAACGGACATACGGACATGGCTAGATAGACTCAGCTATTGGTGCCGATCAAGAATATATATACTTTATGTGGTCGGAAACGTCAAATTCACTGCGTTGCAAACATCTGACTGAAATTATAATACCCTCTGCAAGGGTATAAAAATACACGAACAACAATTAAACAGACGCAACAAAACACATAGAACATCTAGAAACTACCACGCAAAGTTTAATCTACATACCTGTACGATTATTTTCCATATTTACAAATTGTTTTTACTTTTACGGAAAAGCCTCATGATAGATGCAATGTTTATTAATTTTTACGGTTGCATTTTTAAAAATATTTTGAAAACAGTTTTATGTTATCCAATGTATGCCTAATTGGAAATTCAATTTTTTATATTAAAATGATAACAACTTTAACTTTATGCGTTAATTTCTCACTTTTTGCCCAAAGTGCAATGTTTAATTTTAAGAAATCCGATAGAGGGCTCCTCTGTTAACATAGCAGCAGTTAAATCAACTGTTGAATTTCGACGTTTTGCTCGTAGCGTTAAAGTGCTTCAAATTTGATTTTTTAAGCAATCTAAGTAATTTTTTTTTGGATTGAATGGAAAGGATTATACTATATACTAAGTGTTTGTGTGCTTAAACGGTATAAATCAGACGGGTTTTTTCTTAAGCCTAGTACTCAGTTCGGCTAAGAGTTTCATTAGTCGAAAAATATTATTCTTTTGAAGTGTGACCGAAGTTTTCAGAGTTCACTCGCTTTGCTTGTAGCATGGTCTTGTTGTAAATCAGCTGGGTTCACGAACAGCAAACAAATCAAGTGGCGCCAATTTTAAAATATTTAAAAATGTTTACAGGCAGTTTTCCATTTCTGAAGTTTTTATAACTTGTAATGGGCACACCGCTTCTACACAAAGACAGCCAAAGGGCTTAGCGGCCCATTAGCGGCTTTAAAACGAAAGTTCCGCTACAATTCGTACAAAATGTGTAGTACTTTCATTTCTATGCCCATTTTTGTGAATTTAATGGGGGAGATATATATAGAAAACAAAAAAAATTATTTTTTTTACTTAAATTGGTAGAATAACTATTTAAAAATGTGTCATTAAAGTTTCACAAAGATATTCGAAATATTTTGGAACTTATACCAGGATGACGGCAGCCATCTTCCTTGTGCAGTAGATATATTTCATTACTTTAAATACCTTTTTCTCGAAACCACGTTTTTCTCAGCTACGGATCGTGTATTTCAAAAAGTAATGGTTCGATCGTCATGCTGCTTTTACAGAAATTTTACTTTATGTAGAAATTTGTACGTTGAAGTATTTATTGTAAAGCAAAAACAACAAGAAAAATATGAAAAAATGGATTTTTGACTTTGAAAGAGTGCCACAACCAGAGTTTTTAAGATATTCTATGTAAGTAATAGTCTATTTACACTGGGGTTGAGTTATGGGCAGGGTTCAAAATGCTATGCTATATTTGTAGTTTTTACTATTTGCTATTGCTACGAGAGTTATTTCTTTGGAGCCTGGAGCAAAGCATTTTTGAAATGCTACAGTCAGAATACTATATGGAGCCGCAGCCATAATAAAAACAATAGTTCTTTTTTTGAGCAGAGCATTCTATATTATTACAGCTACTGCTCTCAGCAGTGCTATAGTAACTATAGTAAATATCTTATAGCATTTTTACTTGGAAAATTTTAATAGAATAAAATGCTAGGCATTCGATTGATTTTGTGGAGCAATAGAAACATATTTTAATATTTAAAACGGATTGTTTATTATAAAAAAATGGATTTTGGAGTCTTAGAAAAAAGGTTAAAATTTAAGAAACCTCTATGTAGCCACTTCGCATTCGAGGCAAACAGGAATCTGACCACTTGTCGGTCACCAGCTCGAATTCGAAGGAGTTCTTGAGGTAAATGTCATGCAAATCGCTGCCGATGCAGCCATCACGCTTCTCAATGAAATTGGCAATCAGACTACGATCCACTTTCAAACCAGTAGAGTTGGAGTAAGAAAAAAACTTCAGAATTTGGAAAAATTGGGAATCCTAATTAAATTATGCCTCTGCATCTCAGTCTCCTGTGTCGGAATCATTGTCTTCAAATAACGGAAGATTTTGAATAGCTTCATCTAAATGATTTGAATTAAGTTTGACCAGAAGTATGTTTTCCAATGTATTTTGACTCATCCTGTTTCTGTTGTCCGCAAATATTAATTTTAAGGATGAAAATGCTCTTTCTATAGTGACCTATGAAAGATACAGGTTGTACAGATTATTGTATAGAATAAATTACAAAATGTATACCTGTGTTAATGGCATAGCAAAGCATATTTGGCTGAGTACATATAATTCTGGATCAATTGACTTTCTTTCGAGCCAAAAGTTTAATACATTGCTAATTTTCCTGTACGATAGATTTAAAGTCTCAATTTTTCTATTAACATCTGTTGCTGCAGTAGGAGGAGTCTCTGGTAAATGGGAGCTTAAATAATTGTGTAAAATATCAAAAGAAGAGTTGGTTTCATTGTCGGTGATTAATGGACTTGCATTTCCTTGTTTACTGCTTAATTTTGGATCATGATGAATTATCTTTTTCCATAATGTTTTCAAAAATTCTGTACCATTCTGTTTTTGTTCAGCGTTTAATATATGGTGAAATCTAGGATCCAGGTAAAGGCATGCCAGCATTCCATCGTTTTCAAGCAATTTCTTATTTCTTGTGTTTATACTGATTAGAAGGCTCCGCCCAATCAAAGTAATAATTGCATTCTGAGCGTTCGATGCCACAATTTGTTCTGTTTGCAGTTTGCAAGTAAGCCATAGTGCGTAAAAGTTTCCATAGTGTAGTTGTTCCGATTCAAATTGAATTATAGTCTTTTGTAAGGGGTTCATAGACGTAGTGTAGCCAGAAATAAAATACAAAAGTGCGTCATTAAAATTAAAATTTTCTTCGACTGTCTTGTTGTTAATTGATTGTATTGTTATTAAAATGTCCTTTGCTTGGTTAAGTCTTTCTATCATTTTTTATGTTGAGCCCCATCTAGTTGGGCAATCTAATTGAGGCAACTTCAGTTTTTTTATGTCAAAGAGTTCACTGTATCCATTTGAAGCCTTCCGTATATGCTTAGTAATGTTTCGGCATTGCAATAAAAATTTGTTTATGTTTGTATTTTTTGTGACATCAATCGCACACAATTGTGCCGTGTGTGCTGCGCATCGACAGATTTGTATACCACCTACGTACATGTCTTCAGTGTTTTCAAAGTTATCAAGGTTTTCTAAGTATTTTGCGTTATTTTCTTCAACAACATGTTCATCCTCAAAATTATTAGTACTTTGATGTGAATTTTTTTTTGTAGTCTTTATCATATTGGCTCCATTGTCAGATGTTATAGAAATTAATTGTGTTATCTTACGTCGAACTTTCTTATTTCCTTGGCTAAGTTTCTTGAAGTACTAGAATTTTGTACTTTTAGCTGTGTCATTCCTAAAATTCTTGATTGTATTTCATTGTTTTGTATAAATTGTGCACTAATTCCAAAAATATTTCGATTTAATCTTGTTGCACTATCAATTTTAAGCGAAAGTATACGATTTCTTAGTTCTTCTGTTATATGTGTTTTTTGGCAACCTTACCCAGCACATTTTTACAATTTTGACTATTAAAAGCTAACTGTTTTCCACTCTTAGTGTTAAGGCCTTGACAAATAGGTTCAATTATATTTTTCATGTTTTTTGAGTCTAATATATTAAAAGGTATATGGTTTTCCGTAACGAGTCCTATGTATGACCGTATTAGTTGTTGTTTATTTATTTCAACTTTAATAGTTCGTTTTTTTTATGTACTTATCAGTTTTTACACTGGTGTTATCCGGTGTAATTTTATGGACGTCAGCTAAGTGTTTCTTCAGATTGTATATTCTCTCCTTCTTTAAAATCCTACTACAAATTTGGCACTGCACTTGCGTTTCATTCCAATCATTAAACCTTCTTAAAATATCCTTAGAATCTTTGTTTTTCGCCATTTTTTCTTTTTTATTCACTTTAGAAGCAGAGAGTTCCGCTGTGACTATTATATATGACTATACAACCCTAGTCAAAAGTATTTTCTCATATTTGAATGTTAACTGTACTCATATTTTGAACTTATAATATAAACATTTTGGCACCTATGGAAAGAGCACTTCAATTCCGTTTAAATGACAAAAAAATGTTCTTAACCCATTAAGCACCCTTTGAAAAGTGAGCAAATTAAACAATTTTTTTTGAAAATAAAATTTTCAACTTTTTCCCTGGGGCTTAAAACTAAAATGTTTTGATGCAAAGTTGTTCCCCAATCAAAATTAATAATAACTGCAAAAAAAAAAAATTTCAAAATAATTTTCCTTGTATTTTTTATGATTTTTTGAAAATAGCTATTTTTGCCGCTTTTTCTTCCTTTTCATACAAAATTTCACTGAGAGGTCTCCATTCAAAAAATCATAAAAAATACAAGGAAAATTATTTTGAAATTTTTTTTTTTGCAGTTATTAATAATTTTGATTGGAGAACAACTTTGCATCAAAACATTTTTGTTTTAAGCCCCAGGAAAAAAGTTGAAAATTTGACTTTCGCAAAATTTGCTCACTTTTCAAAGGGGTCTTAATGGGCTAAGAACATTTTTGTGTCATTTAAACGGAATTGAAGTGCTCTTTCTATAGGTGCCAAAAGTTTATATTATTAGTTCAAAATATAAGTACAGTTAACATTTACATTTGTGAAAATACTTTTGACCACCCCTGTATATATGAACACACTTTGAATACAATAGCAAAGCTGCTATAGCTATTTTCTAAATCTTACTATAGCAAATAAATATTTTACAATAGTAAATAAACTATAGTAGAGCTGAGAGCTGGGAGCTACATTATACTGAATATATTACAGTTTTCCATAAGAAATTAATTTTTTAATAAAATTTCTTCCTTTTATGCTTCTACCACGTATAAGTCCAGGGCTTTAGGTAAGTAGAGAATGGTCCATAAAATCTAAAGTTTTACTTGTTCCTACACTCAGAAAAAAAAATTCCTAGATTTAAGGAAACATGGACTACATTGCCTAAAATGGTGATTTAAGGCCATTGTGGACTTAAAAATAGTAAAAATGGCCATAAATGTTCAATTTAAGGCCATATATTTTAAGGAATTAAAAGCGTGAAATATAGTCCACTACCTAAAAAATAGCACATGCCCATAAACAACACAAAAACACTTTTTTTTTAACAAAAAATAAAAACTAATAATTTTTTATTATTCGGAAGGAAATTACGATCTTGGTACTTATCAAAATTTTACCCATATATGAGTATATTTAAAAAAAATAGTCTATAAACAATAATATATGTATTTGTTTTTATATTTTCAAGAAAATGTTTAATTAATTTTTTTGTGTTGATTTTTTATGTAGCAAAAACGTATAAAACTATACATTTAGTTTTTTTTTGCCATACAGTAATCATTTGGTAATTACTTAATGTATGGACAGCCCCAAGTTTGATGATTTGGCTTCAATGTATTTTTAGGAAAAGTATCCCTAAATGGAAAATAATATGCAATTAAAGACGATCTAAATCTTTCGTTCAAGGACTAGCTATCAATCGGATTAATAGTTTTTTAGTAATCGTGTCCACCGCAAAGGTAATTTCGAAAAAACAAGATTCTAAGATAATCACGTTTAAAGTTTCAAGTTTGTAACGGCCGATGTGCAGGTAGTGGTAGTGCGCTATAAATAGCTACAACTTCGGTTCTAATGCTCCGATCGTTCTGAATTTTTGTAAGAGTATTCTCAACAGTATATACTTCAAGAATATGCAATAAAAAAACCCGATTTTTTCATCTATCACAACTGTATATAAAAAATAGTCATAAATATGTTAACTATGCTGTTAAATTAACAATGTTTATCTTATCCATATGAGATGTTAGCTTAGTAAGAGAGTGCGGCGTACACATAATATTTTAAACATTTTTATCTAATAAAAAATTTTAAAAATGATTTAATGTGTCGCTTAGACACATGTACTTAACAGTGTTTGATGGTGTGATTGGTAAGGCGAACCCCGGTTCGAATCCCACTGGTGCAAATGAGTTGGAAGTTTTTTTCAGTTGTAAAATTCATTTACTAATAACAATAAAAAATAAATACAATAATAAAAATAAAAAATAAATGTAAAAAAAAATAAATAAAACATGTCTTGTACTGGACTCGAACCCGGTTCAAAATAACCGGGAGCTGGCATAGTTTCCTCTGGGCTACGCCCTTATTAAAGTTCGAGTGGCTAACTGCTTTTGTAAGTTTAGATGAATATCTAAATGCTTAAATTTTTGGGTAATATGGACTTTTTTAAGACCATCATGGCCTTAAAACAAGTCAGTGTGTTAGGACTTAAAACAAGCCTAAGATTCCTTAGGTCCAAAATTAGTCCATATTACCTTAGTTTAAGTCCATTTTTTGGGTTTTAAGTCCATATTTCTTAATTCTTATAAGAATTCGCAGTTCTAAAAAAATCGATTTCAGTATCAAACCTTTTCTTATACTTTGTTGGATATTTAAATCCGTTCTTCAAAAACCGCGAATTCTTAAGAAGAAGAGGAACTGATTGATGATGAAACTTTCCCGAAGGTCTTCTTTCTATTGCAGGTAGTACATATGTCGGAGCCAGCCGGATCGGACCACTATATCTTAAGGCTCCCAAACAAATATAAGAAAATTCATTGTAACTTTGTAGGAAGTAGGCGTTTTGATTCTTGACTACTTAAAAACAAAATTGAAATAAATCGAAACGCTGAATCTGGAATCCCTGGAACTGCACCGATTGAGTATTCTTTTATCTACAAGGGTATATAAGCTTCGGCTAACCGAATGTAGCTACCTTTCTTGTTGTAGTTACTATTGCTGCTATGTAGTAGTATTTCCGAACCCTGGTTAAGGGGTTATTGACATAACCCTGTTTTTTTTACATAGGCTGTGTATAGGCAACTAGATGTAGTTAAAAGTGATGTACTTTCAGGGTCTTTGGTATTTCCGAGTATTTTTTTGTATTTTGCGGTATAATTTGTATCGTTGAAGGTCCATCCCTAGTCAAATTAACAACACAAACAACAAACTCTAGATGTCATTACTCTATATTTGGAGTTAACCCAGTGGAAACACTTTTTTGGAATAATCGGGTTATTGGCTCTCTCGATAGGTTATCCCACATAGTGTGACTAGACTATTAGGTTCAGACAGTTTCTACATTATTTCCTAACAAAATAAATTTGGTTTTATAAAAATCGGATCAAAGGCCTGACAAAACGGGCGCCATTTTAAAAGATAAAACAAAAAATAAAATTGCTTTAAATTATATAAGAACTATGTAATTAACATGCCAAGTTGCGAAATTCCAGCACCAACCCTTATTGGTTAAAACAAATCACAAAAACTTAAAAAATTTGCAGTTCTATATGTATCCTCCCCTTAAGCATATAGTCGTCCGATTTTTTCTTTTAGTATTATATTAGAAACTTAAATAATAGCTATTTCTAAAGTTATGTGCATTTATCCCCAGCCAAGTTAATTTGATCGTTTCTATGGCAATCCGGACGATTCTTATAAATAGTATGCGCAGGGAGAACAAATTGTCAGTGGTAATGTTTTACGTCAATATCTTTTGAGTTGAAGGAGTTATTAATTTTGCCCAACAAAACTGGTCAAGTGCCCCATAGTCCAGTGTAGCCCATCCATACTCAACCTTCTCGCAAAATTAACATCATTGTACGGATCGTTTCGATGTAGACGAGTTCGAAACAATATTGGCTTACAAACTTTTTGAGGAAAATATCACAGTAGTCAACTCTGATATATTAGACACTAAGTTTGTTCGCCAATACTGTTTAAAATCCTTTAAAGCTTACTTTCCCCCTATACGATTCATCACCTTTTTCGGTCCCTACAAATCGACTCGCCCTCTTGATAAGCATCACTAGACTAGTCGATCTAGACATGCCCGTCCGTCTGACTGTCCGTTTCTACGCAAACTAGTCTATCAGTTTTGAAGCTATCGGCTTGAAACTTTCCCAAGTCTTTTTTCTCTTGCAGGTAGTATATAAGTCGGAACCGACCGGATCGGACAACTATATATTATATCTCCCATGGGAAGGATCGAAAAAAAACCGTTAAAAAAAGTCTAGCTTCGGTGATTTTTAAAATATTACCTTCTACTCTTGGGAATAATATTTTTTAAATATTTCTGAATTTCAAATTAAATATTTAAAAAATCGGACGAATATATCATATAGCTGCCAATGGAACGATCGGAAAATTAATGGGAAAGTACTTCTACTCTGGGATATGATTTTTTTTAATATTTCCGAATTTCGAATTTAATTTAACAAAAATCGGACGACAATATAATATATTGCTGCCATAGGGAATGATAGAAAGAATAATGTAGGTTAGTTGGGTTAGGTGAGCATGGTTGGGGATTAAAACTAAACCCCTCACTTAGGCCGCCTTGGGCCCCTTGTGATACCATATGGTCTCAGAATAGATCCATTTCCCTAGCTCATGGGTTATTGGGTTTCTCGAACCAGTTAGTTCTTTTCAGAAAACAAAGGAGTTTGGGGATGCTTGTGCCTTGTATGGCTGCAAGGTTCGGAAGCGTGTAGCTTCCTAGTGTTTGAAAACATTTAAGGTTGTGTGCTGGGCAGAAGCATAGGAGATGTTCAATGTTCTCACCTTCCTCTATCTGTTTACAGCTGCGACAGTAGTCGTAGCTGCTGAGTCCTAGCCTGCGCGCGTGTATCCCTATAAGACAGTGGCCCGTGAGGGCATTAATTAATTAAGATGGGAATGTCTGCCCTGTTACATTGTAAAAGGGTTTTGGTTCTTTTCGGGTTATAATTACCCCAGGTGAGCCTGGAGGTGTGGCATGTTGAGATCGTATTCCAACGGTTGTTGGAGAGGGTATACAATCTTTGCTTGAAGAGAACCTTGCAGGTAGCTATGGGCACGCCCACCGTGTTCTTATCGCGAAGGATGTCGGTGGTTGTTCCTTGTCTTGCTAGTTCGTCCGCTATGCAATTGCCTTCAATGTTACGGTGTCCAGGCACCCAAATGAGGCTGATTCTGAGATGAGTGGCCATCTCGTTCAGAGATTTGCGGCATTCAGAGATAGGAAGTGAGTTAGTTGAGTAGGAGTGGAGGGCCCTGAGGGCTGCTTGACTATCCGAAAAGATGAAGATGTCTGTGTTGCAGTGTTTTGTTGTATCCAGGTAAGACATGGCTTCCTGGATTGCCATCACTTCCGCTTGGAAGACAATGCAGTGATCTGGTATTCGAAAAGAGACTTTTATGTCTAGTTCAGGCGAGAAAACTCCCCCTCCTGTTTGCAAGTTAAGCTTGGAGCCATCCGTGTATATATTGACGGCGTTCTCGATCTGGTGTGGGAGGGTATGAGAACCTTGTATCTTTTTTCGAAGTTGACTATGAGTGGGACGTAGTCTGTTATATGTATAATGCATATTGAAGTGACCTGATGAGCCTGTTGACCAGGCCGACGCTTCGCGGAGCCTCAGTGCCGTTGCTGGTGCCCAGCTTTTGGCAAGCAGGTCTAGAGGTTCTAGGTCAAGAATTGTATTCAATGCTTCAGTGGCGGTTGTGCGAAGTGCCCCACCTTTGCAGAGCTCTGCCCTTCTTTGGATCTTGTGCATATTCTTTAGGTTGCAATTCTTTTCTGGGGAGTGCCATCTGGAAGGTATATGATTCAGTGCCAGACAGCCTTTGTTTTGCCTGTTCTGCTTGGGCAGGCCTTTTTAATGGCCTCACCACAGATGTCAGTGAAAGTATTGACTATGTTTTCTAATTCCTGACTGTCGAGTATTTGAGTCAGTGGAGTGGTTAGGTTTCTATCGAGGAGTTTTTTCTAGTAACCCCAGTTAGTGCCTCTTAGATTTCTTATGTTCTCGGGGGGAGGACATTCTAGAGATATTGTAAATTCTATATATCGGTGGTCGGAGAAGAAGTGTTCAGTTCCCACTTTCCACTCTTCAAGATGGTTAAATAGGGTGTCAGATAACAGGGAAATGTCATTACCTTTATTGCAAATGAATAGGTTGGATTGAAGGAGATAGTCATAAAGTAACTCACCCCTTTCGTTTGTATTTATTCTTCCCCATTGTGTGTGGTGTGAATTGGCGTCTCCACCCAGGATGAGTTCCTTAGATGAGTGTGTGTGTATGATTTGTTGTGTTAGAAATGTGTGTTTTAGTGGGAATGCAGGTCCTAGGTTTACCCTTACCCTTCATATGAAAAAACTTGTATGTGGGGGTTGATAAGCCACAGATGTTGTCTTCAACAATTCATGGCTCTTGGATGAGGACTATGTCTATTTTGCCGTTTCCAGGCGGGTGAGGAGGGCAGCAGATGCTGCCTTGTTTGGGTTCAGATTAATCTGTAGATACTGCACCATTTTGCGGGTTGGGCTCGGGCTGGGTACCCTTTACTTCCTCCACAATGTCATGGAGCACACTGCGCCCCAATCGGTTCGTGTCGTGGGTGCTCAACTGCTTCAGAGTCTCGGTGAGCTCCGAATCAGTCGACACGTACCCTGTGTGGAGGGCCCCCTTGTGCTCCATTTCGGGGGATGGTAGGACGCACATGCAGCCAGATTGTTTGCCGCTAGTTTGTCCGTGTATTTTTATACCCTTGTAGAGGGTATTATAATTTCAGTCAGATGTTTGCAACGCAGTGAAGGAGACGTTTCCGACCACATAAAGTATATATATTCTTGATCAGCACCAATAGCCGAGTCCATCTAGCCATGTCCGTCTGTCCGTCTGTCCGTTTCTATGCGAACTAGTCTCTCAGTTTTAAAGCTATCGCGATGAAACTTTCCTGAAAGTCTTCTTTCTATTGCAGGTAGTACATATGTCGGAGCGAGCCGGATCGGACCACTATATCTTAAGGCTCCCATAGGAATATTCAAACAAATATAAGAAAATTCATTGTAACTGTAGGAAGTAGGCGTTTTGATTCTTGACAACTTAATAACAAAATTTAATTACAAACGGAACTGGACCGAGTAAGCATTACTTTATCTACAAGGGTATATAAGCTTCGGCTGGCCGAAGGTAGCTTCCTTTCTTGTTTTTAATTTGTTTAGAGGCTATATATATTTACATCTATTTTCTAGGGGATAGTTCCTTAAGTTGGGCCTTTGTTTTGGGCCTGCCATTTGGACATTCGCTCTCTAACTTAACGTGCTAGATACCTTCAGAAAGACAAATTTTTAAGGTTACAAATAAAACCAAAAATTTATTTGGCAAGGCACAACATTTCTTAAAAGAGAAAATATGCAATTTAAAAAAAGTCTTATTTACAGAACTTTTAAAAATCTTTACTTTTTTTATAACTATTTAAGGGCGGTTTTCTCGTCCGTCCTGCAATGTAAAATTTATAAAGTACCTAACCACGTCCGTCTGTCCCTCTGTCCGTCTGTCCGTCTGTCTGTTTCTACGCAAACTAGTCTCTCAGTTTTTGAGCTATCGGGACGAAACTTTCGCAAAAGTCTTCTTTCTGGTGCAGGTAGTATATATGTCGGAACCGACCGGATCGGACAACTATATCTTATAGCTCCCATAGGAAGGATCGGAAAAAAAAACTTTAAAAAATCTAGCTTCTGTTTTTTTTGAAATATTACCTTCTACTTTTGGGGATGTTATTTTTTAAATATTTCTGAATTTCGAATTAAATATTTAAAAAATCGGACTACTATATCATATAGCTGCCATAGGAACGATCGGTAAATTAATGGAAAAGTAATAGGAAATAAATTCTAGCTTCTTTGGTTTTTATTGTATTATCTTCTACTCTAGGATATGACTCTTTTTAAATATTTCCGAATTTCAATTTTAATTTGATCAAAATCGGACGACTATATCATATAGCTGCCATAGGAACGATCGGAAAATTAATGAGAAATATTAGAAAATTGAACATTTTTGCGATTTGTAAGTTAATAGGAACGTTCTACAAGGGTATATAAGCTTCGGCTGGCCGAAGGTAGCTTCCTTTCTTGTTTTATTTATTATTTTTCTGTATTACGTAATTTATTAAATATTTTTTTTAATATTTTAAAATAATGTATTAAATTTTATAAGTTTTTATTTTTATTTTTATTAAATACTTTTTTTTATTTTTTTAATTTTTTAAAAAAATGTATTTAAAAATGTTTAATAAATTACATAATTACATAATAATTACATAATTACATAAATTACAAATAATACAAAAAATAAAAAAAAATAAAAAATTTAAAAATTATTGTTTATTAAATGGACGGTTAAATAAATAATTCTAAGTTTTTAATAGATTGAAAAATGACTTTTTACTTTTTGTCATTCAGAAATTGTCAAAAGACTTAAAACTTAACTTTTAATCATAAGCAATTGTTAAGGGGCTGTCCATATCAGTGCTGCCATCACTCAGCTTGAAAAACGGGACAGATAAGCCACAAAAAACAGGAAAAAAAGGACAAAAAATTTAAGAAAAGGACAAAAAAAAGGACAAAAGTAAATGTGCCTACATTTTTCTGTTTTTACCAATGGGTTATATATTTACTTAATATAAATGGATTTTAAATAAAATTTAATTATGTAATGATCTACTGCGCCCGACTCACAACCTTCTTTGTTTGATCATTTTACCATGGTAAATTTTTGTGCGTATACGTAATAATCTAAAGTTATTATAATAATTAATGCATTTCAAGTAACTATATTCGTAATACAAAAAAATTAAATATCTGCGTCAAACCCGAAAAAGAGTCGTTCAAATCTGAATTTTTTTTCTGACAAAAAAGCAGAGAGTAAAAATCAAGAAATTTTTAAAGTGATTTCCTCTTTTTTTTGCTACAGAAAAAATCGTAGGGGAGTGTAGGGTAAGGTGACGAACGATTCGTTTTTTGAATGTAACTTTTCTAAAAATCAATATTTTTCAAAAGTGTAAACGCAGAAAGTTGCTTACATCTACTGAGCATATCCCTGTAAAATTCGAAATTCGAAATTCCAATGCAGCTAAATCCCACAGCGTTTGGCGTGAACCCTTCTTTTTTTGCACTTTCAAAAGTTGTAGGGTAATGTGACGAACGATTTGTTCTTTAATGTAACTTCTCCAAAAATCAATATTTTTTAAAAGTGTAAAAGCAGAAAGTTACTTACATTTACTGAGCATATTTCTAAAAAAATTTGGATTCGAAATTTTAACGTAGCCAAATCCCACAGCGTTTGGTGTAAACCATCCTTTTTACAAACAAAAAAATACATTTTTTTTATATTATTTACGGAAAGGTTATTTTCGATAAGGAAAAGAAAGAAGTAATAAGATAATACCCAAACTTACAAAACAAAAAAATGGTCAAAGTGCAAATTTTTTTAAAATTAAATTAAACTGACGTCACTATTAAAAACAACAATAAAACTGCAGCAGTAAATGTTATCTGGTATTATTATATTTTATTTATAAATAATCAACGATAACAGTTAAAATTCTTGAATAAAAAAAGTTCGTCACAATACCCTATAAAAAGTTCGTCACGATACCCTACAAGGTAGACTTGGAGCACAAACGGTGTCACTCTCAAACGGTGCAAAAGAAACAAACGCGAGGTACCAAAAACTGTTGATAAAGATCTCATGTATACGTGCATATATTCGCCTGATTTTATTTTCCACTCATCTTTTCTCTGGCACTGCTGAAACACAAGTAAATTGAATGGGTTTGCTAGTTTGCGCACCACATTTTTAGCGAAAATTACCTCACGAACAAATTACGGGACTTCTTATTAATATTACTGTAAATACATTGTCGACACGATAAGGGGAGACGACTACATTTATTTGGAATTTTTGACGTGACGTCATATATGAGATTCGACGAGTTCGTCACATTACCCTACTCGTCAAATTACCCTACACTCCCCTACTATAAAGAAAATCCATCGACTTCTTTACATCTCTTTGATAATTTGTAAAAAGAATTATTTTTTAAGTGCCGAACTGTAAGAATGATGGTTAAAAAGGCATTTTAGCAAATAAAAACAGGTTTATACACTTTCGACTAGCAAAAATAACACTCAAAACCTTTTTTTTGAAAAAAGGATAGATTTCCGGATAGGGGATGTTTGAAATTTTTTCCGGATAAAGCCGTTAAAAAAAGGACAGATCTGTCCGGAAAGAGGACAAAATGGCAGCACTGGTCCATATATTACGTAATCACCTAGGGGGGGGAGGGGTTCATTGAAATGATTATGTTTGATTACATACATCTTGCACAATGATTACGTAATCATTTTATATTCATTTTTTTATTTAAAGAATTTATTTAAAAACTTTTTTCCTTTAATTATATCTACAAACTTAGATAGGAAAGCAGAGAAAAAATTTTTTTAGTGGCTGGGCGGCGAAAAAGAAAATGTTTAGTGGTTCAATCACACGAAGGACGCGAAGACCTGGAATGGCTTGACGAAGAGTATGTTGGAGATAATTTCAGCGTAGACGAACCGAATGTGTCATACCAAACTCCATTTATAAACAATATATAAGATTAGGTTGCATCTCCGTTTGAATCCACAGATTAAAACAAAAAAAATTTTATTCTTGGGATTACGTAATCATTGGGGGGGGTTTGTTTATTGAATGATTACGTTTGATCACCAGGGGGGGGAGGGGGTCAAAAATCACCAAAAACGTGATTACGTAATATATGGACAGCCCCTAAAGGACTAGTAAACGATGAGAAAATATGAATCCCATAAGGATCCGATAAGAGTGAGAGAGTAGACCTACATGCTGCGACGTTTTATCATTGAAAAAAGCCGAGGCCTTGTTAAAACAAATTCGATATTTTAAAAACTAAAAATGGCTCCAACTTTTTACAAAAACCGATTGTAACTAACAATATGGCGCAAGTATTAAAATAAAAAAAAATTATTTTTTTTGTGGGGACAATGGTTAAAAATTTTTTTTTAAATCTTAATTTGTTTTTTTTTTTTAGAAATTAAAAACTTTTTTTTTTTAGAAATTTTATTTTGAAAGAAGAGGTTTTAGAGGCATTAATGCAAAAGACATGAAGTCAATCGGATTCATATACCGGAGATACAGATTTTCAATGAGAGGGTCCTTTTTCAAATTTGACAATTTTTGGCAAACTTAAAAAAATTCTAACTAAAAAAAGAATTTTTTTTCGGTCAAATCCTGCTACACGTGTTTACTTATTTTCCGAATAGTACGTGTAAAAAAAGTTTCAGGCAAATCAAAAATGTGACCCAATAAAAGGTGTTCGGTTTGTAAAAGAACCGCATATATGCGGAGTAGCACCTTGTCGAATCCGTAGTTGACTCGGTTGAGGAGAATCACCACGTTCATGGTGACGCGTTCAGTCTTCTCAACCTTCACTAGCCCACGTGCCGCGGCTGGTTGTCTTGGCCTTCTTGCTCGCTGGTTGCGCCATTTCGATCGACCTCTCCCGCTTGTTGCTGTCGCTTGGTATCTTTGCGGGGTACAAGTCTTAAATAACTGCCTTCGCCAAGGCTATGTCCTCCTGGATCTTTTGGTAGTTCTCCTTGGAAGTCTGATCCTCCCTTATGGGGTTGGTGACCAGACGTTTTAAGATGCGGTTTGCCTTCTTTCGTTCCAGTGGTCCTGTCTGATTTGGTGGTGTCCGCATGAACTCCTTGGCCCTGGTACTTACCACAAGGTCAGCCCTTGCACCTCCATCCGGTTGGTTTGGCTGGTGAGCCGCCCCAGCCTTGGTGGGTGTTTTG
Organism: Drosophila takahashii; assembly: GCF_030179915.1. NCBI lineage: Eukaryota > Metazoa > Arthropoda > Insecta > Diptera > Drosophilidae > Drosophila > Drosophila takahashii. The sequence goes on along the minus strand of NC_091679.1, from coordinate 1,600,633 downwards.
GGTTGGCCCTTGCGGTTCGTGGGGGCTGCCTGGCTGCGTGGTCCGCTGGCCTTGGCTGGTGTCGATGTTGCATGAGTAGGGGCATTCGGTACGGCACCCTTGCTTACTTGGTCTTCATTGGTGGTGACTTCCGACTTTTTAAGAGGGTCGGACTCTACGTTTGCTTTTTTATATATATTTGAATTCTCGTACTAGTTCCCACGAGCTGCGGAGAAAGGACAGGTCCACCCGGGCAGAGATCCGCTGTACCCGGGTAAGGCTGGTTAAAACAGGCGGTCGCCACTTGCCTGAGCCCACCGTTAGAGACTGAGTTATTTGTTGACTCGGGCTCCCAGCCAGATTGCCTCTCGGCACGGTTCGAGTGACACCTTAGTCCAGCCCGGGGTGAGATGAATGTTGGGGGAATAGGGAAGAGGTAGGCTTGTGTGTGGGGAGGGGGTGCGTGTGAGCTATTTGTCGGAGGCGGCAGCACAAGCGCGACGTCGGCACTGCTACGGCGCAGATACCCGCTGACTGTCCGGGGCTACTTATTTGCGCTTTTTATTGGGGCCTAGCGGTAGCTGGGCCGTGCCAACATCCACGCTTATTCGTAGCTACCCTGGATAAAACCAGGGCGTTCGCTATCCGCAACCTGCGTCCCGTTCGGTAGCCTTTAGCTCGGCGCAATCCAAGCCATCCCACTAGCTCATTGGCCGAAGGTCTTGATTATCACTAAAATATGTGCTAGGGCTGACTTTGGGACATTTTTCGTTTTCAAGATATATAAAAAAAATGACTTTTTTGTCTACATAACAGGTATTGTCCTGGGAAATTATCCAAGGATACTTAAATTACTTAGCTTAGTTGAGGATCCACCTATCTAGAATCAAATATTAGTGCAAAATCATATAGAAAGATGTTTTTTTCAAGTTTAACGCTTTTTGGCTTGGTTGACATACCCAGAGAATTGCCCATATATATCTGACCAGGATCGCTGTACGAGTCGATTTAGCCATGTCCGTCTGTCAGTCTATCTGTATAAACACAGAGATCTCAGAAAGTACAAAGGCTAGAAAGTTCGCTGATCTCATTTGAAAAAAACCTTGAAAAGTATCACTATTTTATTTACCTTATTTTTAAAAAAATTTTATCTCCTATACGATTTTGAGATTTTTTTTAGTTTGAACTAATACAACTCTGAGAATAATTTTTTTTAATTTTTTTAAAATTTTTAAATTTTTTTTTTATTTTTATATAAAACTTAAGTATTAACTGTTATTTTTCACGGGGAATTTTCCAAAATTAAGTTCAATTTTTTTTGAGTATACTTACATATGTGCCTATTTACGGCATTGTTCGGCTCAATCATAAAAGCAATTATTTGAGGCTCAGAAAGGGACACATGTAAGTTATGTGTAGACATCGGATTTTAGGTGAAATCGTTTTTTTTAAATACGATTTAAAGCCACATTTGATTAATTACAAATTTTATTTATTAAGTTATATTTATAAAAAAAAATTTTATTAAATCAAATGTGGCTTTAAATCATATTTAAAAAAAACGATTTCACCTAAAATCCGATGTCTAGTTATGTGACACATTACTTAGGGGCACTTCCCCAATTTATAAACAAGTTTGAGTTCAGAACAAATTTCCAAATAACTCAGACTGACTCCGAGATAAACCCGTGGTCAGCTATTTCTTTTAACTACGCCTCCAAGTTATTCCCACCCAGATCAATTTCACACATCCCGCATCAAAGGGATTCTGTAAGCACCCAAGCCGATATTGTAAACATCGGAGCCCCAAAGCGGTCCCCGAAGTCCGCTAACATAAACACCAATTTCCGGCAGAAATTCAGTTTCAAATTTAATTGCCAAATTTCATCATCCTATTTTTCCGACTCTCTTGAGTCATTCTCTTAATCAGTTTTTCTGAGATAAATCTCTTAAGCCGAGGTTTCATTATTGATCATTGAACTTGAGTCCGGGCAGTCCGTTTTTTGAGAATCGAATCGAGAAGTTTAAAAAGTAGAGCCCTGCACGAGTAGAGTTTAAAATCAGCTCTGAGCTTAAGCTTGAGTTGTTTGTTTGTGACTTTGGAATCATAGGTCATGGGATCATAGAATCATCGAGTAAGAGCTCCTCCCATGAGCCTATGATTTCAAGAGCCCTTTGAAGCAGTTTGGCTCAAGTAGCTCATGTCAAAAAAACAAACCGAGCAAACAGCTCACGTTATTCGAACAGAAATAGCTCCAAGGGCTTAATGTCATTTCCATTTTATTTAAAAAAAGAGAAAACGATTATAAGAGAATCAAGGCCGACCGCCAGGACTTTTTTTAGCACACTCTTAAGAAATCGCGGTCCATAGAGGGTAATTTTTTTTTAGCGATTCTTGGGGGGAGAAATGTTTTATTATTCACTAGAAGAAGCAGCAAAATAATTATCCTCGGTGGACCGCGATTTCTTAAGAATCAACAAAAGGAAGAGACGGTTACAAGAAAACTGTTAAAAAAAATTGCGGTCCATCGAGGGTAGCTATTTATTTTTAGCGATTCTTGGGCGGAGAAACGTTTCGTTATTTTTGAATTTTTAACAAAGATAATTGTTGAAGAGGACAACATATTAAATCGAGTTGATCTTAAGATATTGCGGTTGCATAAAAAGCCACAAAAATGCTTCATCCAAATTAAAGCAAAATAAAAAATAAAAGGTTTTTTCAGCTCCGGTCGAAAAACTGAGCTACTCGAGCCCATGATTCCATGAGCTTATGATTCCATGAGCCCTTTGTTTTCGAACGAGTCGAGTAGCTCATTGTAAAAATTTAGGAGCTGAGCTATTCGATTTGAAAATTTTTGTGAGCTGATTTACTCGAGCTGTTTTTTGAAATGGGAGAAAAGGGCTCTACGAGTACAAAAATAATAATCAGTGAGCAGTGAATTAAGTTCGACCTATAAAACAAAAAATAAAATAAATTTTTTTAATCAACTCGTTAAGGAGAAAGTTAATTTGTATGAGACTTTTACTGGGATTTGCTTGGATAAGATGGCAAAGCCACTTCGACTTTAAACGTTAAATATTCTTAAGCTTTAAAAAATAATTTTCTAAATTGGTAACAAAAACAAGAGAGAACGCTATAGTCGGGTGCCCAGACTATCAGATACCCGTTACTCAGCTAAAGGGAGTGCGAAGGAGATGGAGATACTTTGATCCGCCGTAACTTTTTAACGAATGGTCCGATTAAAAAAATTTCTTCTACATTTCGATAGATATTGATAAACACAATAAAACTGCATTTTTACTTTTCCAAAATATTGAAATTTTTAAAAGCGTATATAAGCGATTGTGGGCGTTAAAGGGGGCGTGGCACCCTTTTGAAACAAGCTTGCGCTGCGTAGGAACTCCTAGAATCTGCATGCAAAATGTTAGTGTTCTAGCTTTTATAGTTTCCGAGATCTTAGTGTTCATACAGACAGACAGACGGACAGACAGACGGACAGAGGGACATGGCTAGATCGACTCGGCTAGTGATCCTGATCAAGAATATATATAGTTTATAGGGTCGGAAACGCTTCCTTCTAGCTGTTACATACTTTTGCACGAATCTAATATACCCTTTTACTCTACGAGTAACGGGTATAATTACCGTAAATGAATAGTATAATCGGCCGTGAAATTTTACTTTTTTAATACCCATTTTAAAGTTTTCTAAGGCTGTGCAAGTTAGAAATTTAATTTGTGTTTCCCTTTCAATCAATATTGTCAAAACATCAGAAATATCATTGACCTAAAATGACTGTTATTGTACATTTTTCTTAAAAAAAAAAACATGCACATAGAAGAGTCATACATTTTTTTTAAATACATCACTATTTTTATTAGCCATTGTAGTTTATTTTTAAATTTAAAATAAAATTCAAAAAATAATAATAATTTTAAAATAAAATTCAAAAAATAAGTGTTGGTTGTTGATTTTAATGTATAACAGATATTCCCTTGACATAATTGAAAAACTTAAATAATTAAAAAAAACATGCTAACCGGGTTTTAAATAACTTACTAAAAATCTTTTTTAAAAGGCAACCGCGCATATTGTATAACTATATTTTTATACCCGTTACTCGTAGAGTAAAAGGGTATATTAGGTTCGTGCAAAAGTATGTAAGAGGTAAAAGGAAGCGTTTCCGACCCTATAAACTATATATATTCAGGATCAGGATCACTAGCCGAGTCGATCTAGTCATGTCCGTCTGTCCGTCTGTCTGTCCGTCTGCCCGTCTGCCCGTCTGTCCGTCTGTCTGTCCGTCTGTCTGTCTGTCTGTCCGTATAAACGCTGAGATCTCGGAAACTATAAAAGCTAGAAGCTAGGAGCTCCTACGCAGCGCAAGTTTGATTCAAAAGGGTGCCACGCCCCCTCTAACGACCACAATCGCTAATATACAATTTTAAAAATTGCAATATTTTGGAAAAGTAAAAATGCAGTTTTATTGTGTTTAAAAATACCTATCGAAATGTAGAAGAAATTGTTTAAATCAAGCTATTCGTTAAAAAGTTACGGCGGATCAAAGTTTTTATCTCCATCTCCTTCGCACTCCCTTTAGCTGAGTAACGGGTATCTGATAGTCGGGGCACCCGACTATAGCGTTCTCTCTTTTTATACCCTTGTAGAGGGTATTATAATTTCAGTCAGATGTTTGCAACGCAGTGAAGGAGACGTTTCCGACCACATAAAGTAAATATATTCTTGATCAGCACCAATAGCTGAGTCTATCTAGCCATGTCCGTCTGTCCGTCTGTCCGTTTCTATGCGAACTAGTCTCTCAGTTTTAAAGCCATCGCGATGAAACTTTCCCGAAAGTCTTATTTCTATTGCAGGTAGTACATATGTCGGAGCGAGCCGGATCGGACCACTATATCTTAAGGCTCCCATAGGGATATTCAAACAAATATAAGAAAATTCATTGTAACTTTGTAGGAAATAGGCGTTTTGATTGACTACTATAAACAAAATTAAAATAGAAACGCCGAATCTGGAATCCCTGGAACTGCACCGAGTGAGCATTACTTTATCTACAAGGGTATATAAGCTTCGGCTGGCCGAAGGTAGCTTCCTTTCTTGTTTTTAAATTATTTTACCCACAAAATCGCATAAATCAAGTTTAAGTTTTATTTTTGATCACGGCGAATAACTCTTGTTTGTCAACTTTTATTATAAAACTCAAAAAATAACAGTTATTCTTTAAATTTTACTTTACAAATTAGAAAATAACAGGGTTCGGAAAATGACACACAATGTACTATACAAATGTATAATACATGAAAATGATTGATACGCACAGTATACTATTCCTTGTCTATTATACATGTGAGATATAAAATGTGAAGTATTCTATTTAAATAAAAGACACGAGAAAAATACATGTACTTTATTTTGACATGTACAATAAGTCGTGTACTTTATTTCTGACGTGTACGAAATAATTTCTATGTCGTACATCACAGTTATGTTAATACTTAACATACATACTTGTTCGGAAGTAAAATTTCCATTATCCGAATACATTATGATGCTGCTATATAAATGACCACATTTCCTAAAGAATTCCCGGTTTTTCATATTTTATGATAAAGAAAAAGAAAACTTTTCTAAACATTTTTACCCAATTGGCTTTTTACGACTAACATTTATAGCTCTCTACGGCCCTATTACACTTGCAGTTCCCCTGTTTTTTACATTATTCATCATTCTATATAAAAGATATAAGCCATTTTTTAAAATTATTTTTAAACATTTTATTTATTGAGTATCATTGTCATTATATACAATAGTGTTTAATAAGTTTTTGTTTAGTTTAACAATCAAAATGTTTTGAAATGTGTCGGAATTCAGTCTGGTTCTCAGTTTAGTGTAAGCGTAAGGCAATGCACTAAATGCTCTCTCAACCGAAACTTGTGTCGCCGGTACGGAAAATGCTACTTCTGCTATTTTGGTCAAAAGTGGTTGTTTTTGAGAATTTTGCTTCCAGAATTGTACCACATCGTCGTCAATTTCCATTCTATCTGAGTATTGCATATTTTCAATCAAATGCTCAATTGATTTTGATTGAACAGGACCGTAAGCATCAGCGCTTTCCTTTAGAATGCTGAAACGGCTTTTAGACGTGCTTGGCGGTTCTTCCGGTTCTTCTTGTATGGCCTTATTGAATTTCAAAAAGTTGTAAATTGAAACCAATTTGTTCTAAATACAAAGTATAAATAATTAAAGCAAAATCTAAAACAAATCTGAAACTTATTTTTACCTTTGCAGTTTTTCGATCAACATCATTGAAAAATGTCGAGCCTTTAAAATTATATCGAGGATCCATAAAAATGGCAGCTAGGAAAGCATCATTCTCGAAAAGTACCTTTTTTCTTACCTGCATTGCCGAATGCAGTTGCTGCGCTAGCTTATACTTCTTGCCAAGTTGGCTAAGGTGGGCTTCGCAAAGAATCCATTCACGATAAAAATCTCCCATCACCGTAACCTCTGTTTGAAGCATAGTGGAACATTTAGCTATGTGATAAAAGGAATAGATAAATTCATCGACCAATTCCCAGTTGATAGTGGCTCCCGCTAAAAGGTGAGGCATTTTCTGATTCATTTTGCTAAGAGACTGCAGCATGTTAAATGTCGAACTCCACCGCGTTATATTATCCAGTACAGGAAGTGTTTCCTGATGCTTGCGGCACTCTGTACAATTTTTCGGCACTCCTCTAACTCCTGGTTTATGGTTTTGATGACATCCCAAGAAGCCAGCTGTAAAGTGTGCGCAGCACAGTGGACGACGCTCAGAGAGTTTTTTAATTCCATGTCTATCTCCTCAAAATTATCCGATTGTTCGTCATTGTCAACACCGGCTTCCTCGCACTCTTTCAGCAACTTTGATGTTTTAACAACATTTGCACCATTATCTGTGGTCATTCTAATGCTGTAAATATTTAAGACATCTAGAATTTCCGACTTCAAGTATTGGGCAGTATGTCTTGAAAAAAGCTGAACCATTCCAATTGTATAAACATGGATTTTAAAGTTCTCCATAAATTGAATATTCAGTCCCATTAAACTTCTGTCGTTGCTCGAAGCTATGTCCATTTTCAAGCAAACCATTTTGTTTTTAGCTTTTATAGAAATTGCCTCTCGTACCTTATGCGCAGTCACATCAAGATGGCTTACAACGTTCCTTGAGTTGAATTTTACGTTATAGGTATCAGTCCATGGCTGCAAAATTGCTTGAAAATGGTCGTCGTCAAAAAGCCTGAACGGCAAGGAGACCACAGAAACTAAATGAGCAATGTTTCGCTTGAAATCATTTTCCGACATCTTTAGAACAGCATTGCGCTTTTCTTTCTTAAGTAAACGCATGGTTCCTGTTCCACCAATTTCAAAAGCATCGGTTTTGTGGATGAGTTTATAATGCCTGACTATGTTGGCGTTGACCTTGGAAATCCGTTTTTTGCAGATAAGGCATTCTACAATTCCACTGTCTGTAGTCTCCACAACCAAAGCTTCGAGGTTTAAATTCGATTTTCGGCCCATATTTATCGAAATAATGGAAATTATTAATTCAGAAAATGACTTGTTACTTCAAAGGTTGTGAATGAAAACAGAACAAAACAAAACCCACAGAATACTTTGATAAGGAAATATTTAAAATAAAATGTTTTGATAAAAAATTTGTTAAGGATTAAAGCCGTTACTGATTACTTATCATCTTTTTATATGTAGATCCATCATAATCTTAAGATACATACATTAAATTCTCACATTTTCTAAACTTGGGGACCGCCAAATAAATAGGACCATTGAGGGCCTGTTATGTCATATAGAATTGTAACTTTCAAAGTGTCAGAATCACAAACAAATAGGTTAGAAAATAATTTAAAAAAAATTATTTTTAAAAATTCAGGAGATTTTTTAATTATGTAAACACTCTTTTCATGTACGTAATAATGAATGCGGGAATCCTTGAGCTAATAATGGAAACGCTTCCTTCTCTCTTTTACATACTTTCCGACATATACAATAAACCCTTTCTTCATATTAATAAATATACCCTTTTACTCTACGAGTAATGGGTATACATATAGTAAATAATATGGCAATTTATAATAAAATTAGGTAATGATATATTCGGAAAATGGAAATTTTACTTCCGAACAAGTATGTTAAGTATTAACATAACAGTGATGTACGACATAGAAATTATTTCGTACACGCACGACTTATTGTACATGTCAAAATAAAGTACATGTATTTTTCTCGTGTCTTTTATTTAAATAGAATACTTCACATTTTATTTCATACATGTATAATACACAAGGAATAGAATACTGTGCGTTAGAAATTTCAATGTACTAAACATATGTATTATTTTCCGAACCCTGGAAAATAACTCTTAAAATGTAATTTTTAATAAAAACGTATAACAGTTACGGTCCCTAAAAAAATATTCAGGGTATTCCCTAAACTGTTGAATTGCTGAATTATTGAATTTTGGTCAGCTGTTAATCAGCTGTTCCATACAAAGTCAATTTTCAGAAATTTCAGCAAATTTTGCACTTTGGGCAAATATTCAGTCTTTGAGGCATAAACTCCAGTTTTAAAGATAAAAATCTAAAATTTTTGTTATATACTTTTAAGGCTAAGATGTAATTTCGGTTTTTGTTGCTTTTTGAATCGGACCACATCTTTATCCTACGCCCACGCCGCATAAATACATTTGAAGGCAAGGATTTAAAGAAAATGTTATTTGTGTTGGTAACTGTAATACAATTTCTGTTTTTGTTAAATTTTGAATTGAACCATGTCTCCATCAACCGCCCACGCCGCATATTTACTTTCAAAGGCAAGGATCTAAAAAAAAATGTATTTGTTAATAAGTATTTCATATTCAACGCCTTCCGCAGTGCGACATCATTATAAGTAAGGCATTTGGTACCACGTTTGCCACTTGGCGTGTCCTTTTCCAAAATGTAAATTGTTAAGTTCGATGAAATTATTTAAATTATTTATTGTCTGCTGACTTGGATTTAGTTCACAGTTAGCAAAACAAATTCCATCACAGCGGATTGTGGCCGGTTGTTGTCGATCCAAACATTAAGCAATGTGTAGTGACAGAACTCGAATGCAACTACAATATGTAGGTTTTACGTAAAACGTGCAAAAGGTATTAATAGGGTTCGATTAACAATTGATTGGTTTATTACTTCCAATATTTACCTTGCCTATACTCCCCTATACTCACAAGTTACAGACCACAGAAAGCAAAAAAAATGTCTTATTTGTCATCTAAAAACTATGCAACAACACATTGAACAAATGGCCAAAAATGCACATATAATAAACATTCAGTGTTTATAATTTATTTCACAAACCTTCACTCTTCGTATCCATATTTAAACTTTTTTGGTTTGCTTACAATAGCCAGAGAAATCGAGTGGTGAAAACTACAGAGTTTTTCGTCCCTTTTTGTAAACGTGTGACCCTATTTCAAACTTTCGACTTTCATAAGCGAAAAAATAGCGAAAAACGCCAAATAAAATTCTTTGAAAATACATTTTGGATTCATTTAAGTAATGTAAATAACCACAGAAGGTCATTTATGTAATACTGATCACAAAAAAAAAGGAAAAATGCCTCGATTTCGAATTTTTTGCCCATAGTTGGCTGTTGAAAATTTAGTTGAATTGCTGAAAAGCCAGAAATGTCACCTTTTTTTATTAAAAGTCATGGCATCTCTGAAACAATTTAGTATCCCCAGTACGCATTATTTATTTAAAAATCATCTTAGAAAGCATATTTATGGTTCTTTTTACCTTGATAACAAATATTATATAGTAACTAGCAATAAAAAATCAAATTTTACATGTTTTAAGTTCCGTGAAACTTTTCAACAAATAACAGCTGTTTGAAAATTCAACAGGAACCATTTTGGGTCGTTCCCTTAATTGCTGATATTTTCTGTTGAATTTGTAACAATTTTCTGTTGAATTTTCAACATTTCAGCAATTCAACAGTTTAGGGAATACCCTTTTTTAAGGTCGCAACGGAATAATACGGCAGCTTAAAATTTTTTTTCCATAACATTTTTGTAAGTATATTTAACGAATTTATTTAGATTTCCTAAGTTATTGCGTTGCATTTTGTGGGAGCCTGCCGAGAGAGCGGATGCCAAGAGAGCAACGGCCGAGAGAGCAGCAGCCAAGAAAACTGACGAGGGGGTGGGGTAGTGCTGTGTGCAAGGGGGAGGGGAAAAAGTTAAAATTTGTTTTGAATTTTAAAAACTTAAAATGCTGTTCCGATCAATATGATATTCGATCATAGTCAATCCTGTAGATTGTAGTCTACTGACTGTAGTCAGTCCTGTAGATCAAATGCTTAGGTTTTATTTTTCAAAAAATATTTTTCATTTTGTAGCAGAAGTAAGAGGCTTATTTAATTTCCACCGTGGAAGAAGATAAAAAATTACTACAAATTCTGTAAACAAAGCCAAAATGTTTCAAAGTTAATTATTAATCTTAAGACTCGAACTTTTCATATGCATATTTGGAAATGTTTTGATTTGTACAATGCAATACATACACACAATGTGTGTTTATGTTTCTACTTAAAAGTACATAATGTGCTTAAATACAATTAAAATTATTCATTTCCTTTCAGCCAATGCAAAATTGGAAGAGTTTAAAATTAATAATTATCAATAAAATATGGAGTCGGAAAATAATAAGTTACTTCGCTACTTTTGTATGGGATGTCAATCTTTTCGTGTGTGTACAAATGTTTTCGTTTCATTCAAAACAATAAATTTAAAAATAACAAATTCCAATTTACAAACAAGTGTACATTTGTGCGCAAATTAAAATTGCATAGATAACATTGTAACTGTAAGCAAAGCCAACATTTTTCCAAGTTAAATATCTTAGGATTCGAACTTTTGCCCAAATACGTATGTAGATATGCATGTTTGGATATGTTTTGATTTGTACAATACATGTACAATGCAATACATACACACAATATGTGTTTATGTTTCTACTTGAAAGTCGATAATGTGCTCAAATACAAATAAAATTATTCATTTCCTTTCAGCTAATGCAAAATTTGACGAGTTTAATTTTAATAATCATTCAAATGTGGAATCAGAAAATAAAAAGTTACTTCGCTACTTTTGTGTATACCTACAAATGTTTTCGTTTCATTCAAAACCACAAATTTGAAAACAACAAATTCCAATTTACAAGCAATATACATATTTTTGCGCAAATTAAAATTGCATTGATAACATTGTAACTGATAGAAGGTATAAAAATGCACTTCTTTTACTTAGATCGCATTCATCTCTAAAGATTATAAAATGAAAGACCGATTTTTAGGGGGATACGACCACAGCCTAAACCATAAGAGCTAGAGCAGCCAAAATTTTTCACAGTATGTCATTGGGGGCGTAGGCGCCCACTAAGGTCCGACATGTCCCCCCAGTGGCCCCAAACAGCTCCAATATCCATATTTAGAGCAAAAAATCATTAGATTTACTTGAGCTTAGCTTCTAAAGTGGTTGTACTTTCGAAATTTTGATTTTGCAGAATTTTAGGTATTGAAAGGGCCTAATTAGAAATCTAAAAGAAATTTCGATATCCCCCATAATTTGGGGGCTACATTAAAAATAAACTTTTCGATTTAAAAAATCTAAACCGCTGCTCCGATCGAGATGATTTTTTGGTAAATGGTTATTCTATGGCCCAAATGCTTAAGTTTAATTTTTTAAGTTTTTAACATTTTTTTAAAGTATTTTTAACGAATTTATTTTGATTTCCTAAGTTATTGCGTTGCATTTTGTGGGAGCCCGCCGAGAGAGCGAAACCCAGAGAGCGGATGGCAAGCCAGCGACGGCCGAGAGAGCAACAGCCAAGAAATGGGAAGGGTAGTGCTGCAAGGAAAGGGGAGGGGAAAGAGGCAATTTAAGTTAAATTTGTTTTGGATTTTAAAAACTTAAACTCCGATCAAAATGATTTTCGATCAATAGTCAGTCCTGTGGATCAAATGCTTAGGTTTTATTTTTCATTTTGTAGCAGAAGTAAGAACCTTATTTAATTTCCACCATGGAAGAAAATAGAAAATTACTACAAATTCTGTAAGCAAAGCCAAAATGTTTCCAAGTTCAATATTAATCTTAAGATTCGAACTTTTGACCAAATACTTATGTACATATGTATATTTGGATATGTTTTGATTTGCTTATATGTATGTACAATACATGTACATAGACACAATGTGTGTGTATGTTTCTATTTGAATGTAGATAATGTGCTGAAATACAAATAAAATAATTTATTTCCTTTTAGCCAATGCAAATATGGAAGAGTTTAAAATTAATAATTACACTATGCAGCATCAAAAATTTACCTCGATGGATACTATATTTTTGGATTTGTTACGAATTCCAAAGTTAAACTGCGTTTTCCAAAAAGTTCCCCGACGCAAGGATTCTTAGCAAAAGGACCTCAAAGTTCGAAAAATTCCGAAATTGGCCAACTTTCCAAAGCTCTCAGAGGCAAACGGATTCATGGTTTGGTTAGATGCTAAAGTTTTATAAAAGATAAACTCTTTATCTTTCAAACCCCATACTTAGAATAATTATAGGATTTTTATTAAGGGAGAAACAAGTTTTAGAAAACATAGTCAAAAAACATAAAAGTATACAGCTGCGGTCAAAATAGTAGTAGTGTTGCCGTCATGTGTTTTTAAAAGTTTTTTGTTGTCACTTTTCTTATCCAATTAGTCCAATAGTACAATTATAATCAATACAATATCACCAGAAAAAGATGAATTACAACAACAAACTTTTAAAAACACAGGGCGGCAACACTACTACTATTTTGACCGCAGCTGTATGTTTTTAAGTTTTTTGACTATGTTTTCTGAAATCTATTTCTGTCTTAAAAAAAATTCTAAAAATATTCTAAGTATGGGGTTTGAAAGATAAAGAAGGTATCTTTTAAAAAACTTTAGCATCGAATCAATCCATGAATCCGTTTGCCTCTGAGAGCTCCGGAAAGTTGGCCAATTTCTGCATTTTTCGAACTTTGAGGTTCTTTTGCTAAGAATCCTTGCGTCGGGGAACTTTTTTGAAAACGCAGTTTATCCTGGGAATTCGTAACGAATCCAAAAATATAGCATCCATCGAGGTAAATTTAAAAAGCACTAAAAATGCTGCACAGTGTTATCAATCAAATGTGGAATCAGAAAATAATAAGTTACTTCGCTACTTTTGTATGGGATGTCAATCTTTTCGTGTGTGTACAAATGTTTTCGTTTCATTCAAAACAATAAATTTAAAAATAACAAATTCGAATTTAGAAACAAGTGTAAACTTGCGCGCAAATTAAAATTGCATTGATAACATTGTAACTGATAGAAGGTATAAAAATGCACTTCTTTTACTTAGATCGCATTCATCTCTAAAGATTATAAAATGAAAGACCGATTTTTAGGGGGATACGACCACAGCCTAAACCATAAGAGCTAGAGCAGCCAAAATTTTTCACAGTATGTCATTGGGGGCGTAGGCGCCCACTAAGGTCCGACATGTCCCCCCAGTGGCCCCAAACAGCTCCAATATCCATATTTAGAGCAAAAAATCATTAGATTTACTTGAGCTTAGCTTCTAAAGTGGTTGTACTTTCGAAATTTTGATTTTGTAGAATTTTAGGTATTGAAAGGGCCTAATTAGAAATCTAAAAGAAATTTCGATATCCCCCATAATTTGGGGGCTACATTAAAAATTAACTTTTCGATTTAAAAAATCTAAACCGCTGCTCCGATCGAGATGATTTTTTGGTAAATGGTTATTCTATGGCCCAAATGCTTAAGTTTAATTTTTTAAGTTTTTAACATTTTTTTAAAGTATTTTTAACGAATTTATTTTGATTTCCTAAGTTATTGCGTTGCATTTTGTGGGAGCCCGGCGAGAGAGCGAAACCCAGAGAGCGGATGGCAAGCCAGCGACGGCCGAGAGAGCAACAGCCAAGAAATGGGAAGGGTAGTGCTGCAAGGAAAGGGGAGGGGAAAGAGGCAATTTAAGTTAAATTTGTTTTGGATTTTAAAAACTTAAACTCCGATCAAAATGATTTTCGATCAATAGTCAGTCCTGTGGATCAAATGCTTAGGTTTTATTTTTCATTTTGTAGCAGAAGTAAGAACCTTATTTAATTTCCACCATGGAAGAAAATAGAAAATTACTACAAATTCTGTAAGCAAAGCCAAAATGTTTCCAAGTTCAATATTAATCTTAAGATTCGAACTTTTGACCAAATACTTATGTACATATGTATATTTGGATATGTTTTGATTTGCTTATATGTATGTACAATACATGTACATACACACAATGTGTGTGTATGTTTCTATTCGAATGTAGATAATGTGCTTAAATACAAATAAAATAATTTATTTCCTTTCAGCCAATGCAAAATTGGAAGAGTTTAAAATTAATAATTATCAATCAAATGTGGAATCGGAAAATAATAAGTTACTTCGCTACTTTTGTATGGGATGTCAATCTTTTCGTGTGTGTACAAATGTTTTCGTTTCATTCAAAACAATAAATTTAAAAATAACAAATTCGAATTTAGAAACAAGTGTAAACTTGCGCGCAAATTAAAATTGAATTGATAACATTGTAACTGATAGAAGGTATAAAAATGCACTTCTTTTACTTAGATCGCATTCATTTATTATATAGCTCTACCAGTAGTCTTCGGAATCTCTCTCTTGAAGAATCTTCTAGAAAGGATGTTTACGCAAAGGGTTTCAACAAACGCGCAAATAAGATATAAGAAAGTCCTGACAACCTAATTTCCAAACTGCAAACTAATTTTGAGCGAACGAAGTCGCTCCGGGTATAGCTAGTTTATTATATAGCTCTACTATTAGCCTTCGGATTCTCTCTCTTGAAGAATCTTCTAGAAAGGTTGTTTACGCAAAGGTTTTCAACAAACGCGCAAATAAGATATAAGAAAGTCCTGACAACCAAATTTCCTGACTGCAAACTAATTTTGAGCGAATGAACTCGCTCCGGGTATAGCTAGTATCAAACTAAATATTCCCGATGCTCGCAGGCTTGCTCGATGGTTCCGTCGCTTTCTCGAAACCTGAATAGTTGCTCGAGCGGTTCAGAATTGCGGTGTCGTCAGCAAATGTGGACGTATTCCGTCTCTCGTTCACAGCGATGTCTACTGTGTATAGGACACAGCATCAAACCGCGACGACTCTGTGGTAGAGGTACGACTTAAGTAACTTTTGAGTGTTTTCTGAAAGAAATGTTATGGTTTTGTTCATAAGGCCTTCAAGCCACACTCGGTGGAATGCATGAGAGACGTCAATAAATATCGAACTAAATATTCCCGATGCTCGCAGGCTTGCTCGCAGGCTTGCTCGATGGTTCCGTTGCTTTCTCGAAACCCGAATTGATGTGACGAGATAAAATTTTGATCCCTTAAATGTGGTGTTATGCGCATGAGCAGGCATATTTCTAGTTATTTGGACAGGCACGATAGTAAGCTTATTGGCAGGTACGATGAGGGAACTGTGTGGACTTTCCCATGCTTCGGTTTCCTTATAACAGACTTTTCCATTTTTGGGGTTGTAGCCAAGTTTTGTTACCCCGTTGAATAGTTGAATATAACATTCACTGCGCAGTTCGGAAGTTCGATTACTATTTCGGAGTTATAAGTTAGCCTCTTGGAGCCTTTTTCTGTTTCTTTCAAACTCCACACTCAAAATAATTGTTGTAATTTTTATAACGGAGTTATAAGCAAAAGAAGACATATCCTTTTCTTTCTCCTACGAATGCTTAATTAAATTGATAATTTTTACAGAAATTTATTTATTTATTTATTTATTATTATTATTATCCTAGCACAGCAAGTTTACACTTATATTTGTAGCACTAGTCACATTGAATTGGAAAAGCTTATTTGAACAAAAAAGACTTAAAGCTAATACTTATTACTAACAATTTTTCATTATTATTATTATTATTACGTGGGGATTGATTAATATTTTATGATAATTATTATTATTTTGACTTTAGTTTAATTTTACGATTTGTTTTTGTTTCTATTTTACTTGAAATGTTCCTTAATTTTAGATTGAAACTGAGTTGCGCTCCTAATCGTTTTATAATTATGTGGTAGACTGTTCCACAAACGGATAGCATTTACGTAAAACTGTCTATTCGAGCATAGCGTATTATATCTCGGGCATATGAAGTTATTAGTTCTAGTTGATGTAGCTGATATAAGTTTGTTATACAAATATGAAGGTTCTTGGGTTATCACAATTTTATGGAAATATATTAGAGTCCTATAGTTAATCCATGAGATCAAGTTCAGGTCCAGAATTTTATTAGTCAAGTGTGATACATGGTCAAGACGGTTCAAATTAAAAACATATCTGATGATAGAGTTTAAGGCTACTACCAGCTTTTGCATATCACGGGTATCGCAGTGTCCAAAAACTTCCACACCATAAAATAGTGTTGGAACAAGAATCACTTTAGCTACTAACAGCCTTATTTGAAATGGTAGGAATGTTTTGGAGTATCTAAGCTGGCGCAATAAGCCGTAGGTTCGACCTGTAGCCTTCGATATGTGTTTACTCCAGCTAAGTGTGTTGCTGAACGTAATACCTAAATTATGTGCGTACTCCTCAAATTGTATCGGCATGTTGTTGATTACTAAGTTTTGAATACTTGTGGTATCGATTGGTCTCTTAGCGATCACTACACACTTGGATTTTTTTGGGTTTATACTCAAGCCATTTTCGCTCGCCCATTTTTCAATTACTTGAAGCATTTTATTACTAGATCTAACACAAACATTTAACTGATTAATTGGACTACTAACATAGATTTGTACATCATCTGCATACAGGTGAACTTCACAATCGGACAAAAGACTAGGTAAATCATTCACGTACATAGAAAACAATAATGGTCCCAGGACAGATCCTTGGGGAACTCCACGAGTAAGTAGGCTGAAGCTAGAGATCTGACTTCCCGCAACAACTGCCTGCATCCTCCCATCAAGATATGATTCTATAAGGCGAAGTGCAGTACTTGAAAAGTTAAAAAGATTCCCTAGTTTTGTAATTAAAATACCGTGGTTTACAGAGTCAAATGCTTTGCTGTGGTCCAGAAGGGTTAAAAAAGTCAAATAATTATTGTCAAGTTGTTTACGTATGTCTTCAACGATATTCGTTATTGCACTTACGCAGCTTCTCTTTTTTCTGAAACCAGATTGTTTTTCTGATAATAACGAGTTTTTTTCTAGAAAATTTTGAATTTGTAGTGACATTAAATTTTCAAGAACCTTTGCTAAAAATGGTAGGATAGAAATAGGCCTATACTCTTTATTTGCTTTTAGTACTGGAATTATCTTGGCTTTTTTCCATGTTGAAGGAAAAGTGGAGGTCGTAATCGCAGTGTTAAAAATCTTGGTAATATGTGGGAGGAGTAAAGGTAACATAATTTTTAGGAATTTTGGGTTAACATTGTCTAAACCTTCAGCACTTGACTTAATTTTGAGAATACCGTCTAAAACATCACCTTGATCGACGCACACAAAGCTAAAACTATTATCACAGTAAGTAGTATTATTCAGGTACTGGTTGAAAGTTGCTTCAGGTACATCGAGCTGAGTAAACGTACGACAGAGTTCCTCGACATCAACATTGTGATCAGCACTTAGCCTACACTTCCCTATTCCTAAGTTGTTTATGTCCTTCCATGTTTTTTTTATTGATGGATTGTTTTCAAATTTCGAATTAAAATGTTCACACTTAGCATCCTTAATCATTTTTGTGACTCGCGATCTTGCCTCCCGGTACTGCATACTGTAATGTTGGGTTCTGTATCGCTTCCATTTAAAATACGCCACATCCCGCAAATAAAGTTGCTTCTTGATTTCATTAGTAAACCAGGGATTTTGTCTAGGCTTGATTATTTTAGACCTGATCGGTACGCATTTGTTAAAAATATACTGTATATTATTATTTAAGACATTTAATTGACACTCGACACTTGGACATTGATATATAGGACACCAATTACAAGCAGTATATTCACGTTGAAGTTCCATGTAATTAATATTCTTATAATCTCTATAACTAAACGATTTCTCAGCATAGTCAAGGGTAATATCACTAGTTTACAAAATAATATTCTTGGTGTGCTCCCCAGCAATTGATGGCAAATTCTGTTAGTGCTGGACCCCTAGATCACAAAAATAGCACTTATTTTTTTTTCGATGGCACAGTTTTTTTTTTAAGATTTTTTAAAGTTCGAAATGTTAAATTTCGGACTTTTTTCGAATTTCTTCTTATATCTCGGCAGATATCCACTCGGTTGGGCCAGTTTTAGTTTTATTTTAAAGTCAATAGATCAGAGCTTAACTTTGCCATACAGATCAATACGATTGGATGAGTAATGGCAGCGCAGAAGCTCGACAAAGATGAAAAATGTGTTTTTTGGTCGTCTGTAAGTCGGCTGTATATATCGTAAAAACTCGAAATAAATCCGTTGAAAAATCATAATGGGTACAAACTTGAAGTTTGCATCCTACCGAATAAAACAAGCCAGATATGGCCCAAATCCATGGAAAACTGGACTTATGGTGGATTTTTAAAGTTCGGATTTTTCCACTTTTTTCGGTTGACAGAGTCCAAATTTAAGATTTATCATAGGCGGCGACATGTAAACAAAAATAATTGGTGTTGGCAGGCGGGACAAAAAATAGCTAAAATTAAAAGCTAAAAAATTATAACATAAATTTAATTTCTGAACATTCCTTTAAAAATATAAAATTGCTTCCGTTATGACTGTAAGTGTTTTTAATTAAGTACTATCCATTTGGATAGTTCATTATTATGAAAAAAGTAACCTTAATTTCAAAAATTAAATTCACTTTAATAATTTTCTAGCTTTTAAATATCTGATTTAGCTATTAAGTGACCCGGCTGCCAACACCAATTATTTTTGTTTACATGTCGCCGCCTATGATAAATCTTAAATTTGGACTCTGTCAACCGAAAAAAGTGGAAAAATCCGAACTTTAAAAATCCACCATAAGTCCAGTTTTCCATGGATTTGGGCCATATCCGGCTTGTTTTATTCGGTAGGATGTAAACTTCAAGTTTGTACCCATTATGATTTTTCAACGGATTTATTTCGAGTTTTTACGATATATACAGCCGACTTACAGACGACCAAAAAACACATTTTTCATCTTTGTCGAGCTTCTGCGCTGCCATTACTTATCCAATCATATTGATCTGTATGGCACAGTTAGGCTCTGATCTATTGACTTTAAAATAAAACTAAAACTGGCCCAATCGAGTGGATATCTGGCGAGATATAAGAAGAAATTCAAAAAAAGTCAGAAATTTAACATTTTGAACTTTAAAAAATCTTTAAAAAAAAACTGTGCCATCGAAAAAAAAATAAGTGCTATTTTTGTGATCTAGGGGTCCAGCACTAACAGAATTTGCCATCAATTGCTGGGGAGCATTTCGGCTGTAAACTAGTGTATCACAGGTTAAAAAAATGAGATCATGCTTAGAAAAAGCTGGTGCAGAGATCTGGTCATAATGTAAAATCTTTCTAGTGTCATTAATAAAAAAAAGGTCAAGTAAAGAATCACAGGAGTTACTAAAGTGTGTTGGCGTAGATTTATTAACAGCGTACAGACCCAACGTCTCAAAGTTATCTATTAAATGGTTTTCGCATAAAATATTGCTGTTAAAATCTCCGGCAAGAATAATGTCTTCGTATGCAGCAGACAACTCGCTTATAGTCTCCATCAAAGGATCAAAGTCTATTGTGCGACTTGGACGGTATATACAACCAACCAGAACTTTATTTCTCATAAATTTGTTCGATATTTCCAGAAAAATATACTCAATTTCACTGTCTCTTGGTTGTTTACATTTAACCCTACAATTTAGTGTACACTTAACAAATATAGCGACACCACCAGCGTGGCCTACACGGTCAGAACGAAACAAAACATAACCATCACACTCGATCAGCAAATCAGACAAATGAGACGTAAACCAGGTCTCAGATATACATATCACATCAACATTAGATTGAACAAAAAGTAACCTGAACTCATCGATTTTCTTAAACAGGCTCTGTGCATTTATGTGAACAATTTTAAGACCCCTTTTATAATTACTTAGTATTTTTATCATGCTACCAACAGTGGAACCTTCTGTGTTAGCCGTCATTATTTATATAATAACATTTTAGGGTCGCAAACTCAGCAGTAAAAATTAGTTTAAAGAACAAAAACAAAGCAAATCTTATATACTTAAATCCCCTATCTATCACTAAATTTATGACATTACAAACATAGATACAAGTATATTTAAGAGCGAAAGCTCTCCGAGTCAGCAGGCCCGTAATCAGAGTCCACTGCATGGTTTTCGGCCAGCGAAGAAGAGAGAGGAAGAGCAGCCAGCTTCTTGAGCTCATCTGAGTTATCTATGCACTGTACGCTCTCGCTCCCATTGCATCGGACATGCACGAGACCACGGCGTGTAAAAACGGCGCTTAAGATCTTCATCTTTTTCAGTCGCATTGCCTCTTTAAAAATCAGATAATTATCTCTCTGTAACTGCTCATTGACGTAAACCACCGCATCAGAGTTACAACCCAAAAGCTTTAAGGTCAGTTGTGTTTTTGCTTCACGTCGATATGCCGCGATTACTCTTAGCACCGTGATTTTTTCTCGCACATTTTCCATTTTAACAATAACAACCGGGTCGACATTGGTTTTTTGTGTTTTGCGGGCTCGGAAAATATCCCGCACCCGTGGCGGAGGAGTCATGTGTAGTGCGAAGCAGAGTTGGTGGAACATCGATCGTAAGTTTTCCCCTTCCACGTAGGGGACCCCATGGATGCGTAGGTCGGACGCATTATTGGCAATGTTATGAGCGGCCAGTTTTGCCTCTACGCTTCCCACTCTCTCTCTCATTGCACGCATGTCCGCGACCTCCCGATGCAAGTGTTCAACACGCTCGAATAGCTGATCCCGTTGCGCACGCAGTTCCACTACCTCCCGCTCCAAGTTGGACACCCTAGCGCCTGTTTCTTTGACCTCACCCGCAATAGAATCCAGGCGTTCCGAGAGGCTTTTGAGGATTCGCTTTTCTGCATCTTTCACTAGGCCGGCAATTGTTTCGGTCTGCTCCAGAAAACGGACCTTCATCAGATTCAAAAGCTCTGTTGAAGAGGCATCGGACAGGCGGTCTTGTGCAGCTCCAGTGTCTTTCCGTAGGCGTTTGTTGGATGACGTCGACATGTTTAAAATGTGTGTTTGTTTTGTTTTCAGTGTAGCGGATTCGTTGTATTAGATAAGTATGTTTGTGTGTGCGCAGAAGTTCGATGAAATGGTTTGAAGGCCGCAGACTTTCAAACACACACAACTGCAAAGCGTTGTTTATTTAGTTTCAATTTAGAATTTTAGTTTAAGTTTTGCTTAAAAACTCTATCACGATGCGGTTATATTGTGCGGATAGGTTTATTTTGCTATTGACGCAAAAAAATATATTTATTTAAGTAGTTGTTCGTGGCTTTAAATGAATCAAAAGCGGACCGATGTAAAACACAGCCGTTCGTTGGTTTGGTTCGATTAAATCCAATTAGAAAAAAAAATTTTTCCATTGTTGCTGCGCCAAATATCCTAGAGATCGCTACGAAGAAACTTTAAGGTAGTGTGGAATTGTGTGAAATGGGGGACGAACGGGGAAAAGGTGTTAATTAGCTATGAAAAACGACTTATATATCTACAAACTGGCGTACTTAGTTTTTGTGGGAAGACGTCGGGTCGTTAGTTATACCACACGAAACACAGGGAAAAAATGTTGGACATTAAACACAGGTCAAACACTAAGATTACACATAAATGTTCTATACCTACTAAATATTACATACCTTTATCTTCCATTTTTATAATTTACTTAGTTTAGTCGGGACAGAGAAGTTGTATTTTTTCGCCCAAACGTAAAGAAAATATTCTGGCGCCAATTTCTTAATCCTAAGCACTAGCTCGCACTATCGTCCAGTGCCAATCGACCGCCCTATCGAGGCGCCCCCATCCCTAGTTCATGATGATGAAGCTAAATTCCTTTGTAAGTTCTTTCACCTTTCATTCCCTTTTTCTTCTCTCTTATCTTTTTCTTTTCTTCCCTCTTCCTTGCCCTTAACATGTCCTCAGCGGATCATGCTTTGCTCCATGTCGGCTATGCCCGCGAGAGTAGGAACGGAAAATGTTTCCACGTATGGCAGCTGCCACACGCAACAGGTGAGTATTTGGCAATGTTGTTCCCTTTTCTTTTTATACCCTTGTAGAGGGTACTATAACTTCACTCAGATGTTTGCAACGCAGTGAAGGAGACGTTTCCGACCACATAAAGTATATATATTCTTGATCAGCACCAATAGCTGAGTCTATCTAGCCATGTCCGTCTGTCCGTCTGTCTGTCTGTCCGTCTGTCCGTTTCTATGCGAACTAGTCTCTCAGTTTTAAAGCTATCGCGATGAAACTTTCCCGAAAGTCTTCTTTCTATTGCAGGTAGTACATATGTCGGAGAGAGCCGGATCGGACCACTATATCTTAAGGCTCCCATAGGAATATTCAAACAAATATAAGAAAATTCATTGTAACTTTGTAGGAAGTAGGCGTTTTGATTCTTGACTACTTAAAAACAAAATTTAAATAAATAGGAACGCTGAATCTGGAATCCCTGGAACTGCACCGAGTGAGCATTCTTTTATCTACAAGGGTATATAAGCTTCGGCTGGCCGAAGGTAGCTTCCTTTCTTGTTTTTTTTGAAGCTAACCTTTTGTTTTTATTTTAGGTTGCTGCCACCCTATGTGTGCCCCTGCTTTGTCTTTCCGCCGACTTTCGTGCGTGCTTTCGTGTCGGTTACCCCCTTGTAAACCCTCGGTTTCGTTTATTTGTTTTCGCCGTGTTTTATTGCCGGAAAACCCGACTACCCTTGGCACTTAGTCGCACCCGGTATGCCCGCTCACCTACGGAGACCAGGACGCATCGTCTGCCGCCCTTCCTCCGCGATCAGCTTCGGTCGCTTCACCGCTGTTGCCGGCACTAGTGCCGAGTGCTGGCGTTGCAGCCTGGGTCTGCCGTCTCGGTCCGTCGCGACCTCCGCCTCCGTTGGCGATGACGTTTCTTTCGGCGTTGATGGACCCGTGCTCGGCGTCGACGTTGGCGGCATCCAGACTTCCGGCTGGCCTCTTCGTCGAGGATCGCGTGGGTTGCCTACCGGGAACTCCTTCCAAATCCGCGTTTCCGTTGGCGGCTCGTCGTCCTCCACGGGTCCCTCCGGCCAGTTCCACACGACCGTCTGCTGCCGCCACCGCACGCCCTCCGCCTTGAAACCCCGCGTGCTGTGGCTGACGTGGGCCATCGGGATGTCCGTCCGCACGAACTGTGCCTCTGACTCGGGCTGCGGGTGCTGCTGCGGCAGCTCGGGCTGCGGTTGCTGCTGCTTAAACCGGGGTGTGGGCGGTCGCGCTGGCCTCCATTTCCCCGCCTCCTCCATAGCCTCGGAGATGTCATCCGTTGGTGCGCCGTGCTCCGATGCCCTGTCGTATCGGGGCGTTGGGGGCACCTCCGTGATCCAGCGCGGTGGCGACGGAATCCACGACTCCTCGGGGTCGACCGTCGTCGGGCCGCGTTCTTCCGGCGTGTACCGCGGGGTCATAGAAACCGCTTGTGGGGGCTCCCACAACTGCCGTTCCTCCTCCTCCGCCCTCTTCAGCAGACGCTCGACTTCGGCCTGCGCCTGCAGCTGCCGTCGGTACGCCTTTTCGGCTTCCTGTCGCTGGAATTGCCGTCGGACCTCTTCCTCCGTACGCCGTTCGACCTGCTGCCGCTGCTCTTCCTGCTGCTGCTGCTCGTCCATCTCCGCCTTCATCCTCCGCTGGTGTTCCAACGTGGCCTGGATGACAGTCTCGGCATGGCCTACTGGAGCCGCCACAACACCGACCGGAATATAGTCCCGGGTTTCGTCCCTCGCATCCTCTTTTTCCTCGTCGATGATCTCCACATCGCTATCGGAGCTGACCATGGACTCCGGCATGGGGTCCTTTTCCCTGGCCTGCGTCGGGATCGGCCGCAGAGCTCGGGTAGGCCGACAGATGGCCGGACGAATGCCAGACCGTCGCTTGGTCCCCTTCAGACGAAATCTCGGTTTCGAACCGTCCTCTTTGTTTGTTCCCGTTATTTTTCCTGGGCGCCAAATTGCTCTTAGGGTACAGCTCTCTTTGCTGTGCCGTCTTCTTTCTTTCTTCGTCAAAGCAAACGACTTGGTTTGATTTCAGTTCTTCACGAGACCTCGGCTGCCGCGGTTCTTGGTTCTTTTGGGTTTTTGTTTTGACGTGTATTTTTATATCCTTGGTGTTGTCACCTTGCTGGTAGATTCCTGTTGGCGTATCCTTGTGGTATCCTTGTTGCCTGGCGTGTTTTGGATGACGCTCGCTTAGGCCTGACGCATAATCCAGTTGCCTCGCCATATCCTTGATGCTATCCCTGTTCCGTTTCCTTGTGTCTGCATCCTTGTTGCCTGGCGTGCTTTGGATGACTCTCGCTTAGACCTGACGCATAATCCAGTTGCCACGCAATATCCTTGATGTTATCCTTGGCGAGTCCTTGGTCCTTATCTCGTAGTATCCTTGGAGAGTCCTTGGAGTTCTCTTGTAGTATCCTTGGCGAGTTCTTGGAGTTATCCTGCCGTAGTTTCCTTTGATAGTCCTTGGTGTTCTCTTGCGATACCCTTGGAGAGCCCTTGGTGTTCTCTTGTATTATCCTTGGCGAGACCTTGGAGTTATCTCGTAGTATCCTTGGAGAGTCCTTGATGTTGTTGTTTTTCAGTTGCGTCTGCCTGACGCTGTTACTCGCTGGTTTCTTGTGTTTGTTGCTGTTTGAGCTCGCTTATATGTATGGTCCGTTCTTTCTTTGTGTTTACGTTCCGTATTTTGCAGATCACTGGTGAAACGAAATCTACGACCTGGTAGGGCCCGTCGTACCTGTCCATTGCCTCCTCGTTAGGTTGTAATACCTAGCCTGGTCCTGGGAGGCCTTCTCCAGATTCCGCCTTACGATCTCAAAGATCTCTTTTAGTTTCTGCGCGTTTTCATCCGGAGTTTCCGTGGCTCGTCCGGTGCCTAAGGCTTCTTTTTTTCGATTAGGGCGCTCGTTAGTCGTGGCTCTCTGCCTTGGGTAAGAAACGATGGGGTGTATCCAGTGGATTTCGATATGCTTGAGTTGACGGCCAGCATCTCGTCCTGCGAACTGAGCAATCATCGTTTTGCTCGCTCCGTCGGGTTTTCTTGCGGCGTATAGGGAGCGGTGAATTGCTGTCTGATACCCATCCCCGTCAGAAAATTTTTGAAAATGCGACTCGCAAACTGCATTTCGTTGTCCTTTATGACCACTTTTGGGGCCCCATACCTTGCAATTATACGCTCCCTAAACGCCTTTTTAAGCGATTCGGCTGTCGCACTGCGTAGCGGCGCTATTTCCGTCCGTTTAGAGAACCTGTCTATGAGCACCAGTAGCATTGAGTTGCCGTGCTTCGATCGCGGTAGGGGTCCAACGAAGTACGCGCATACTGTAGCTCACGGTCTCTCTGGCACTTGGGTTATCATTTTGCCCGCCGCCTGCATCTGATTCGGCTTGAATCTCATGCAGGTTTCGCATTTCCTTACGTGGGCTCGGGCATCTCTATCGGGCTGCCAGACGTGCTATTGTCCTTCGGCTTCCTACGTGCCCGGCTGCTGGTGAGTCGTGGTTTTCCTTCAGCACTGTTTCCCGTAGGGTTCTCGGAACGCACAACTTCCACGTAACCACATCCTCACTGCCCGCTCTATTCTCTATAGATTCTCCCCTTCCATAACGTAGTCCGGGTACTTTTGCGGTTGGGGGTTTATCTTTTCGCACATCTCCTGAAACCAGCTGCACGCTGCTGAAGCTTCCGCCGCCGATGTCTGCTTCATGCCTCGAATCGTTTCCGGCACTGGCTGCCTTGACAGAGCGTCCGCCACCAAGTTCAGCTGTCCCTTCCTGTACGCTATCTCAAAGTCGTACTGCTGCAACTCCAAGGTCCATCTGGCTATCCTTCCTGAAGGGCTTTCTTGACCCACTTCGGGGCCATATGGTCGGTTACTACTTTAAAGTGGTAACCTTCCAGATACGGCTTGAGTTTTCGGATCGCCCAGACAATTGCCAAGCACTCCCTTTCCTTCGTTAGTTAGTGCCGCGGCCAAAGTTGGCAGCTCAGATCTTGGCATTAGGCCATACTCATAAATGCGTACATACTCCTGTTGGCGTTAAGCCTCAAGCTTTCCAGCAGTTTCCAATACACACTCATGTAGAACACATCTATCTTTGTAATACTCGTGGTTAAACACACCACACGATCAACACAGGCTCCCAAATATATAAAAATAGCGACGAGGATGGAATTCACAGTCGTGTGTTGATAGAGAATTATAGTTACAGCAGTTGCGCAAGTCTAAGAAAATTGCGTAGCAATCGCTGGCACCACGTGGTCGCGAACCAACGGTATATTCCGCAGATACGGTACTTGGACCACAGCACGTGCCATACAACCGACCTTTCTGCTACCGGCGGCCTGTGCGCTGCGAGTAAATGGATGAATCTGGTGATCAAGAAGCTAAAAGCTCCGCCGAACAACTTCTTCTTAGTGAAGACAAGAAGGAAGCCCGTATTCAAGAACCAATCAACACGCTACATCACGCAATGGCAAGTGTTGGAAGCTTGGAACCATTCGACGTGGAGCAACCACAAAAATGGACAACGTACATGGAACGTTTCAAGCTCTACGTTTTGGTCAACGAAGTCACAGATGAGCCTAGGGAAAAGGCGGCTTTCATCACATTGGCTGGCCCAGCCTTTTCGATCTGTTGACTTCCTTGAGGCCAAGGAAGCAGGCCGAAGCAGATAAGTGAAATTGAAAAAACATGCACCCAGTCCCGGGAGGCAGTTTGTCACGGTTGTGGCCGCAAGGGACACATTGTGCAAGTGTGTCGCCAATCAGCTGGATCGGAATCTCCAGTTGCGAACTCATGTTTTGTTCCGACGGAAAGGTACAACCATCCTCGGACATCGATCAACCAGATAGTACCATTGATCGAACAGAAAAAATCTGTATCCATCATCATCAACGGACGCGAATGTTCATTCGAAGTCGACTCCGGGTCCCCGGTGACCATCATGTCGGAGTCATCATTTAACCGCATCTGGCCTAATGAGAAGCCGGCCCTGTCCAAGTGTAACTTGGAATTCAACGATTATCAACGAAACGCTATTCCAATCAGAGGAATTATAGATGTGTCAATAGTCTACAACCGTCGTAGGTTTGACAGTCTACCGATCATCATTGCTGAGGCCAACAGCTCGAATCTCGTTGGACGCAATTGGTCCAACGCAATGGGTATACGAACAGAGGGAGTATACGCCATCAACCACCGCAACAACATCACTTATTCTCATCGAAACTCGGCCGCTATACAGGTCCGCCGGTTTCACTCCGCATAAATCCAGATGTCCTACTCCTCAAATTGGGACCACGGCGAATACCTTTTGCCATAAAGCATATGGTAGAAGAAGAAATTGATCGTTTATGCGAGCAAGGCATATTGGAACCTGTAGAATACACTGAGTGGGCAACACCATTAGTGCCCGTAATAAAAAAGGATGGCTCAATCCGCATCTGTGGCGATTACAAGTCGACGCTTAATCAAGCGTCGAAGGGCGGGTCTATCTTCGCCAAGATCGATTTGGCACAGGCCTATCAGCAGCTCGCGGTAGACAACAAATCCGCCATGCTACAGACGTTGTCGACACACAAAGATGCGTTTAAAGTAAATAGACTACAATTTGGAATCACAGCAGCTCCGGGCATTTTCCAGAGTTTTATCGAGAGCACCCTACAACATATTCCTGGGGTACTTCCCTATTTTGACGACATAGTGGTTATGGGGAAATCAGAGGAACAACTCGCTCAGAGACTGGAAGAGGTACTAGACCGATTGGACAAAGCCGGTCTTCGACTCCGAGAAGACAAGTGTAAATTTGGAGTATCATCCGTCCAGTTCCTGGGATTCCAAATAGGGCATACGCCCATCAATTGAAAAAGTAAAGGCGATCTCAGAAGCCCCAGCACCGAAGGACAAGAAGCACCTACAGGCTTTCCTGGGCTTATTAAATTTTTACCACGTTTTCTTGCCGCAAAAGGCAACAGTAGCGGAACCATTGCGCTGTTTACTAGACAAAAATGCACACTGGAATTGGCGGAAAGAGCACGACATGGCTTTCCGGCTCGTGACATCAGACGACCTGCTAGTCCACAACGACCCAAAGTCACCATTAGATGGGTCGGAGAACCCCATTGCTTTTTACTCTAGAACATTCTCTAATTGACAGAGAAGCTGTTGCGCTCATCGCGGGAGTTAAAAATTTTTACGACTATGTATACGGTCGTCAGTTTACTCTAATAACCGACCATCGCCCACTGTTGGGAATCTTCGCGAGAGGCAAGCCAGTCCCAACAGTAATTTCCAACACCATGTTGCGCCGCTCCATTTTCTTAAACGCTTATAATTTTGAACTGTTACACCGAGAAGGAAAGAAAATGGGCAATGCAGATTTCTTAAGCAGTTGTCCGGTAGAACCACTATTACCAAAAAAAATACCCCAGGACATTTTGATGTTGGAAATTTGGCAAAATCATTGGTTAGCGCACAACAAATCGCATCACAAACGGCCAAAGACCCCTTACCATCCAAATTTTTTGAGCTGGGTGTTAAGGGGATGGTCAGGCCAACAATCGTATAAAGAAACACAATTGCATCAGTTCTACATCCGACGGAACGAACTCTCTGCCATAAGAGAAGTTCTGGTATGGGGGAATAGAGCGGTGATTCCTCCCAAACTTCGCGAATCAATTCTACAAGCCCTGCATGCCCCACATCCCGGCATTGTAAAGATGAAGTCAATAGCGCGAAGCTACGTATGGTGACCAAACATGGATGACGACATCGAAGTCGTGTTTAAAAAATGCGGGGTTTGTCAGCAAAACCGTAACGAAGAACCAAAAACCGAAACTCACCACTGGGAGCCAGCAAGAGGACCTTAGTCGCGCCTACACATTCCGGTCCATTCCAAGGGAGAACATATTTTTAAGTCGTCGACTCATTCTCTAAATGGCTAGAGGTCGCAGTAGTTCCTTCAACAGCGGCGGGACCGGCTGTCAAGTTTCTCAGGCAACTATCAGCCACCCATGGTTTACCCGACGAGATTGTATCAGACAACGGTACAGCGTTAACATCCGCCGAATTAGAAGAATTTACGGACAATAATCTCATCAGAGACATTCGCTCAGCCCCATTCCATCCGGCTACTAACGGTCACGAATGGAATGGCTGACCAGAAAACAAACATTGACTTGAATCTGGCCAGATATTTATTTAATCAGCAGACCACACCACATTCTACTACTAATCGCACTCCGTCTGAATTGCTAATGAACCCGCACCTTAAGACTTACTTTGACAAACTGCAACCTCAAGAGGTACGATTTGGTAAGGTTAACAGTTCCACGAATTCCAAACATTTCATTCCAGGCGATTCGGTTTGGGTACGAAACTACGCTACGGGACCGAAGTGGATCAACGGTCAAATCGGAGTCCAAACTGGACCAATGTCGTATACCATGCGATTGGAAGATAATCGCGTAATCAGAAGGCATCAGGATCAATTTCGTAGTCGTTTGCCACAATCTAACCAGCCCACTGAAGATGAAGATAACCCCGAGCCGACCGATCCAGAGGAGCCACCTTTAACAGACTCCCAGACGAAGAAAGACAGTTGTGAACAGAAGCTCTACGAGGATTGTGAAGATCTTCAATCGGAATCACCACCAGTTCGTAGGTCACATCGACACAGGAAGCCTACGGAATTTTATAGTTCCTGAACTGGGTGTTAAGGGGTGTTATGTATTTGCCGCGGCCAAAGTTGGCAGCTCAGATCTTGGCATAAGGCCGTACTCATAAATGCGTACATACTCCTGTTGGCGTTAAGCCTCAAGCTTTCCAGCAGTTTCCAATACACACTCATGTAGAACACATCTATCTTTGTAATACTCGTGGTTAAACACACCACACGATCAACACAGGCTCCCAAATATATAAAAATGGCGACGAGGATGGAATTCACAGTCGTGTGTTGATAGAGAATTATAGTTACAGCAGTTGCGCAAGTCTAAGAAAATTGCGTAGCAATCGCTGGCACCACGTGGTCGCGAACCAACGGTATATTCCGCAGATACGGTACTTGGACCACAGCACGTGCCATACAACCGACCTTTCTGCTACCGGCGGCCTGTGCGCTGCGAGTAAATGGATGAATCTGGTGATCAAGAAGCTAAAAGCTCCGCCGAACAACTTCTTCTTAGTGAAGACAAGAAGGAAGCCCGTATTCAAGAACCAATCAACACGCTACATCACGCAATGGCAAGTGTTGGAAGCTTGGAACCATTCGACGTGGAGCAACCACAAAAATGGACAACGTACATGGAACGTTTCAAGCTCTACGTTTTGGCCAACGAAGTCACAGATGAGCCTAGGGAAAAGGCGGCTTTCATCACATTGGCTGGCCCCAGCCTTTTCGATCTGTTGACTTCCTTGGCCTCACCGAAGCAGATAAGTGAAATTGAAAAAACATGCACCCAGTCCCGGGAGGCAGTTTGTCACGGTTGTGGCCGCAAGGGACACATTGTGCAAGTGTGTCGCCAATCAGCTGGATCGGAATCTCCAGTTGCGAACTCATGTTTTGTTCCGACGGAAAGGTACAACCATCCTCGGACATCGATCAACCAGATAGTACCATTGATCGAACAGAAAAAATCTGTATCCATCATCATCAACGGACGCGAATGTTCATTCGAAGTCGACTCCGGGTCCCCGGTGACCATCATGTCGGAGTCATCATTTAACCGCATCTGGCCTAATGAGAAGCCGGCCCTGTCCAAGTGTAACTTGGAATTCAACGATTATCAACGAAACGCTATTCCAATCAGAGGAATTATAGATGTGTCAATAGTCTACAACCGTCGTAGGTTTGACAGTCTACCGATCATCATTGCTGAGGTCAACAGCTCGAATCTCGTTGGACGCAATTGGTCCAACGCAATGGGTATACGAACAGAGGGAGTATACGCCATCAACCACCGCAACAACATCACTTATTCTCATCGAAACTCGGCCGCTATACAGGTCCGCCGGTTTCACTCCGCATAAATCCAGATGTCCTACTCCTCAAATTGGGACCACGGCGAATACCTTTTGCCATAAAGCATATGGTAGAAGAAGAAATTGATCGTTTATGCGAGCAAGGCATATTGGAACATGTAGAATACAGTGATTGGGCAACACCATTAGTGCCCGTAATAAAAAAGGATGGCCCAATCCGCATCTGTGGCGATTACAAGTCGACGCTTAATCAAGCGTCGAAGGGCGGGTCTATCTTCGCCAAGATCGATTTGGCACAGGCCTATCAGCAGCTCGCGGTAGACAACAAATCCGCCATGCTACAGACGCTGTCGACACACAAAGATGCGTTTAAAGTAAATAGACTACAATTTGGAATCACAGCAGCTCCGGGCATTTTCCAGAGTTTTATCGAGAGCACCCTACAACATATTCCTGGGGTACTTCCCTATTTTGACGACATAGTGGTTATGGGGAAATCAGAGGAA